>NW_006408562.1:8270622-8367189 GCF_000296735.1 Chrysochloris asiatica | reverse complement strand
ATTTCCTTTTGGTATAGTGACTCTGTGTAATTCCTTCCATCTTCTCTTGATGCTTTCTGCATCATTCAATAATATGCCCAGTGAATAACCATGGCAATGTAATGATATACGATGTAATGAATGTGGAACTGAGGTTCTCTTATGTAAACTATCATATAATTCACAATAAAACATTAAAAAAAATAATATGCCCAGTGAATCTTTCAATCAAATAGGTGTCTAATTTTTAGGAATTCCCCATTATCTATTTTGTCTTCTGCTGTTTGGGTGTTTTTATGTTGTGTGATGGTGTATTTATGCCATGCAGAGCCCCCAAGTTTGTCTCTCTTTTTTCATTGATGATCTTTTTAGTTTTAGGTTTAATATTTATGTCTTTAATTCAAGGTGAGTTTGTTTTTATATGTGGTATGAGTTATGGGTCTTGTTTCATTCTTATGCAAATTGATTTCCAGTTTTGCCAGCACTGAATGTATATGTTCTAGTTTTTCATGATTGAACCATTTTACAGTCCACACTTTTGTTTTCAACATTTTTCTTCATCTTTTTCTCTCTCTTTCTGTTCTGGAATTCCAATTACACATGTCTTCTGGATGGTGTTCCACATAATCTAAGACTTTCTTCAGAATGTTTTCATTCTTTTTTGTGTAGTATTAGTATATTAATTAGTATTGAGAGATTTGTCTTTAAGCTCATTAATTTGGCCTTCCATTAATTCAATACTACTTCTCTGTCCTTTCAATGTATTATCTATTTCTGAAATCTTAGAATGGCTTTTGGATTGCTACTTGCTGTTTTTGTGTGGTTTCTAAATTTTCATTTATTTTGTCGGTTGGTTCTTGCAGTGTTTTCCTTCTAAATTCTAAATTTCTAAGAAATTCTTCTAAAGGTTTTTTTCTGTTGTTTTATTTCATCTGCAGCTTTCTAGATCATTGTCTCAATCCAGTAATGGTCCCTAAATATCATTCTCTTGAGTTCCTTATCACATAGATGCATTTTCTGGCTCAATATTTTGGTCATTTGTTTAAGCCACTCTGTCTTGTTTCTTCATGAGAATGGAAATTGTCTGCTGTTTCCAAGGCATTGTAGTGTCATTGTATTTATACTGAAACGTATGTGCAGTTCTCTGTTCGCTGTTTGTGGAGTGCAGTTCAGGGTAGGTTTTAGTTTTGTCTGTTGTCTGTCATTGGTTTTGTGGCACCAAAGGAGGTAGTGACCCTCTTACTGTGGGTAGAGCTAGGCCAAATGTGCACAACTGCTTTCTCCTCCTATTGGGTGGGACAAGAATAAAAAATATAAGGGGAAAAAAACTCAAAACAGACCTTGGTAAAAATAAAGAAAAACAAAAAACCTGAGTAGTAGCAAGACAAAGAATAGCTAAAAGGTAAAGAGAAAAACAGAACAAATAAAATGAATGAAAAATACAATAAACAATACTGTTGTTGTTGTTGTTGTTAAGTGCCATCAAGTCGGGTCCGACCCATAGCGACCCTGTACAGGGTTTCCGAGGGTGTAAATCTTTACGGGAGTAGAAAGCCTCATCTTTCTCCCGCGGAGCGACTGGTAGTTTCGAACCGCTGACCTTAAGGTTCGCAGCCCGATTCGTAACCACTACGCTAAACAATACTAGAGATGTGGAAAAGAGAATAGTAAAGAAGAAATCAAGAGAAAAGAGAGATCGTAGTAGAGAGGGAGGGGGAAAAGAAGAAAAAACAGAACAAAGGAAAGGAGAGAAATGATTAAAAACAACAACAACAAAAAACAACGGAAGGGAAACAGAAATGAAATTGAGGAATACCGGGACAGGGGCAGGACCCAGAGAGGAGAAAATTGTCAGGGGCAGGGCATAAGGGATGGGATGGTACCTCTGTAAGTCAGTGTGCAAGTTATGGTGCAGGTGGAGGAAAGGGATTGGGGTGCCAGGTCCTAGATGTAGTCCCTACAGGTTTGGGGTCAAGTAATCTGATTTGGAAATAGTTCCTGCTATCTGAGGTGGCTGAGGTCAGAGTCCTTGGTCCCAGAATTAACTCTCTCTGGCCCAGAAAGCAGCTTCCTTCGTTTTGGAAGGAATTCCTTCTCATACAAAGTGGCCAGGAATCCGCACTGTGTTGATGAGTTGGAGTCTCCTGGATATGCTGGTTTGATCTTCTGGTGGGTAGTTGTGACCTCAGGCAGAGCAGGGGTTTTTTCACACCTGTGTGTGTTCCTGCTGACAGGCCACTTGGAGACAATGATTACAAACAACTTTAAGATGGCTGTGTGGCCTCAGACCAGCTGACACTGCACCCATCTGTCTTCTCTGGTTCTGTTTCTGTTCAGTTTCTTCTAGCCAGTATTCTGTCTTTCCCTCTGAAGTTTAGGATTCCAGGATGATCATCCATATCTGTTTCATCTGATCTTGTGTCTTTTTTGTGGAGGGTCTGTGTTGCTAGGCTGCCTAATCCACCATCTGCAGTAGTTGCTGTTGTTAAGTGCCGTGGAGTCGGTTCTGACTCATAGCCACCCTGTACAGGGTTTCTGAGGCTGTAAATCTTTATGGGAGCAGAAAGCCTCATCTTTCTCCCGCGGAACAGCTGGTAGTTTCGAACTGCTGACCCTAAGGTTCACAGCCCGATTGGTAACCACTACGCTACCAGAGTAATCCATTTTAAAATACACTCTGCCTGAGGCAAAGCGTTCTAAGGTTGCATTTAGAGGCCAGAACTCAATAGTCTGAAGTTCTATAAAGCTCAGTATGAACTTGGGGCTTCCTTTATCAACCACAGCATTCTGCAAACCAGTGCTCGGAATTTGAATTCTAATATACTTTCAATTCCATTTTCTCTTGAACTGTTTTAAACTAGTATATCTGTTCTAATAATATTGTTCCACAAGCATTGGGCCTTTTGACTAGATGCTAATCAGAAGAAATAAATTATTTAACTTGATACTAAAGCTGTCAAGTGAGAATGAACTGGTAAGTAACACATATGCTGACTTTTCCACCAGGAGAACAAGTCAGTAGGAGAACTATTTAAAGGACACATTAGGCTTAAGATAGTTTCTGAAAATCACAACACACAGACCTATGATGGTGACTTTTCCAAAGAATTTCTTGCAAAAATGAACGTAATTTGTCCATTTCCTTTTATGAAATAGCAGAACATCCTGCGGTTCTTCAGTGAAACTTTTAGTAAACTTACTAAATGCCGCATGTCGTTGTTGTTAAGTGCCGTTGAGTCAATTCCGACTCATAGCTACCCAGTATAGGGTTTCCGAGGAGTCACTAACTTGGTGTTTGAACCACTGACCCTGTGGTTCAAACCAACCTTGCAGATCCTGAGCTTATCCAACAGTGCCACATCAGAAGTCCAAATGCAACCTAACTACCAATTATGCCAATATTTAGATGAGACCATTTCTGTCTGTAGTCATATTCAATGTGCACAAAGTGATGTAAATATTTCATGTACTGTCTATGCTCTTTTATCTAACTAGTTAACTATGTTAAACTGAAAGATGAGATTAGGTGAAGTAGATTACAGTGAAGTAGAACATGCAATTTAATAAATTCCAGCCTTGGTAGTATAATGGGTTGTGAGCTACACTGCTAACTGCAAGGTCAGCAGTTCAAATCTACCGGCTGCTCTGAGGGAGTAAGATGTGGCTTTCTGCTCCCGTAAAAATTTACAGCCTCGGAAACTAGTCACAGGTTGACAGTTCAAACCCACCAACTACTCCTCAGAAACCTTAGACAGGGTTGCCATGATTTGGAACCTACTCGAGAGCAATTAACGATGACAATAAAGTTATTTGCTAAGGGGAAAAAATGTTTTATAGGCAAAAAGAGCATTTCTAAATTAAAGACTCAAAAAATATTTCCTCAAAGTGTTGAACAAAGAAGCTAAATAAAATGAGAATAGTTAAGCATATAGCTTAAAATACCTTTATAAATTAGAACTACATGTAATAATCCTGCATTGTCGGTGATTTCTGACTGATGGCAGTAACTAAATTATTTGAAAAAAATGTTTAAATCTTGTGTTACCTGCTCAAACTGTTCTCTTATGTTTTTAGCAGTTCTTGAAGGCTGGTTTTAAATCATCAGTGTTTTTAGGAATGTAGGCCTTTATTTACTGAACTTAATTTTCTAAACATATAGTGTTTAGTCATAAGAGTATTTTCCTAGTTAAGGATTTTGAGATACTCAAAGAATACATGTGGCTCTTCAAGTATAAAAAGATGCTAGCTCATACATCTCCTGTTGGAAATTATCATTTCAATTCTGATAAAACTTACATGAGAGGCTTAAATGTGTCCATCAGTATACTTTAATTCACAATTGTTGTTGCTGTTGTTACGTGCCCACAAGCTGATTCCAACTCAGAGACCTTATAGAGGTTCTCCAAGGAGTGGTTGGTGGGTTTGAACTGCCAACCTTGTAATTAGCAATTCATGACTACCCTGTATATTAAGAGGTAATGTTTTTATGGTTGATCTTCCTTATGATTTTTCAGAGTAAAAAGAAAGTCTCAAAATATTAGTAGTTCTCTTATTACAGATGATTGGGCACAAGCACAGTTAGATTCCCCAGACTTATTCTGTTCAGCAAATTACATTGGATACACTTTTCTTCCTGTGGAACAAAGTTCATAGTACCTGTTTTGTTTCATGTTTGTGGCACTAGCCTTAGGTAATTAACATGACTAGATATTCAAACTTAACATAGAGCATGTACATTCTGATTTGAATGGTATTTTATAAATTCATGTTAGCATAATTCATTTGGAAACACAAAAGATATAAAAGTGAAGGATTATAGATAAGATGTATAGTTCTTAACTAAAACACAAAAGATATAAAAGTGAAGGACTATAGATAAGATTTATAGTTCTTAACTAAAAGCCTTCAAAGTGAGAGCTTTGGGAGAGGACCTTCTTAGAATAGGAATGGGTCTTTCTAAAAGCAAATACACATGAAACATTTCCATTGTTTTACTGTTTCACTGGATTTTATCTCAATAAACCTAAGAACAAAATATCTATTGTAAAGCTTCCTCTAAACAGCATGTTTCTTATCACAATTTGCAGATTTACTGTTGATAGATATTTAAATAGGCCATTTCTCTCATCTTCTATTTGGACTATACCATGTCTCCTCATCTGAATTTTTTATTAAGAAATTCCTTCTTGTCCTGCTCATTGATCAAGTGTTGGGCCTGTCTGAGAGACCACCTGGGCCATTTTGCTATTCTGTACAAGCTCCCACTCCTATCTTGGAAGAAGGTTCCTTGAAGGAAGTGGGTACCCTTGACCCAGTAGTGGTCTCGCTCATCCCTTATACTGTTATTATGATAGTCTTTTTATGTGAAGTGTTAGTGAAATCTACTTTGTTGCTCTCTGTACAGCAATAAATATTTTTTCAATTCTTATTTTCAAGCTAATTTGTTATACTAATTTCTATTTCTAGAAATTCATCCCAGTGCCAGTAGATTGGTTTTTGTTCTTTGGGTATCGTGTCTGTTTCTGATCGAAGAGAGCACTCTTCAGCTTCCCCACTCCTTGTGTTCCAGAACTCCTGGAGAACTCTGCAGGTGCAGTGTGGACACAGTGCCTAATCCCTTGACACACACCTGGTTAAATGACTGCCCTACTGTGCCACATAGTCCTTACTGGGGGAGGTCCTTTGTCCAGGTTGTTCAGCTAGCTTTAGAATTGTTAAGTGCTGTCCAGGTTGTTCTGATTCATAACCATCCTGTATAGGGTTTCCGAGGAGTGCCTGGTGAGTTATAACTGCTGACCTTGTGGTTCAAACCAACAGTGTGTAGGTTCAAACCAATCGGTGTGGTCCTACACTTATCCTAAAGTTTTAGAATAGATGTAGTAAGTGCTCAGAGCCACACCCCTCAAATTTTCCTGCATTATCTTGACTTTGGCTTCCTATGACAGACTAGGAAAATGGTTAAGAAAAAAAAAAGTTTTTTCAATTGAAAAGCTTTTCAAGACGCTGTAGATTAACTTTAAGGGTTTCAAGGCGTTGTCCTTTTTCATTGTATCTGTAAGAAGGAAGGCATTCATTTATCATGGAGGCCATCTCAGGGACAAAACTGTAACATTAAGTCTTGAGCACTGATCTTCCTCCCAAGGACATGCTCCCCTAATCACCATAGGTAGAGGTGTTACCTGAGTGGGTATAAGGAAAGACTAGTCTTCATGAGGATCACATCATAAGGCAGTTTATCGTGTGAAAACCTTTAATCTTCTGTATTCTTCATTTCCGCATTACAGTTGTATTGATGATGAATTTTAAGCATTTGTCTTATAACCCTGGAAACCCTACACTGCAGTTCAGCTCTGCCCTATAGGCTTGCTGTGAGCTGTGATCCATCTGACAGAAATGTGCTTGGATTATACTAACCTGTGAAATGGGGCTGTTTTGCTGTATTGAATTTGCAGTGAACTGATGCTGAATTGTCTGCTTTCAAGCAGATTGACTCGGACAGCTGTCAGGTCAATGTCAAAAAACCCCAAACCACCAGTGCCAAAGGATCACACTGAGTTGAAAAGTTTAGAATATCTCTTTTATTTATTTGTCAGAACATAATACTTTGATGCCCCTATCAGTGTTTTGGAATTTTGGAAAAATTAAAGGGTACTCTTTTTCAGTAGCATTCCTGAGATTTTTACCTTTTAAAATGATGAATATTACTTTCCTATAAAATGGAATATACATTCAAACCTTTCTTTATGTGGTCGCCACATCTATGAATTCTGCCAACCAGGAATAAAAAACATTCAGGAAAATACAAAACAATGAAGTGGTCAGAGCAATTCCTGAGAGGCTTAGAGGGAGGGGAGCAAAGTGCTATTAATGTAGCATGTACATTGTATCAGATACTTGAAGTAATCCAGAGATGATGTAAAGTATGCCAAGGATGTGTGTAGATTACATGCAAATACTATGCCATTTTATATAAGGGACTTGAGCAACAATAGAGTTTTGTATCTGCCAGGGTTTTGAAACCAGTTCTCCAAAGATTCTGAGGGATGACTGATTATGAAAGAGGAAGACTAGATTAAAAATGCAAAATGTTGATTGGCTACATAGAAGTTTTTTCATGTAAATATCAGTAGAGCTTCCTATTAGATACACACACATTGGTTAATGGCTTAGACTTGTTTGTGTTTTTCTTTATAAAAGTCATGACATGATGTAACTGCCTATGTAAATAAAAAGGATATCAAGTTTTCCAGTAATATATATTAATCTGTATGTATTTTAAAATAAACACTTCTAGCTGAACATATTTTGCTCTCCCCCCACCTCATTACTTGAAATGTTTTTATAGCTTCAGGTTCCGTATCATCCTAATTCTGTACTGAAAAGTCTCCAATTTTCTTTGTATAAATGAAGAAAGAGCCAAGGTTGCATAATGGTACAGAAAATGTCTCTATATGGTCAGGCCATCGTATGCCTACGTCATGACACAGTGAAATGATTGTTGAGAAGGCAACACTGCCTGAGCCATATCTCTCTCTCTCATACACACACCCTTTTCTGTCCCTTTTTCTTAGATATATGCTTTGATTTGTCCTTGCTTCTCAGATACTTGCTTTTATGAAGTGGATGGCCACTTACCTTAGTGTTGAAGCCTGCTCCTTCTTTGTGTGGCTTCTGAAAGAGTAACCACCCAAAAAACAGGCACCAGGAGAGTTAACCCTTTTGATCTATTTATCAGGACATGGGATCACCTTGTGAATTAATGCAAATGCTAGAGTACTAAGATTATATTGGGGGGGCGAGGCTTGCTGGTTAACATTGTTAATAATGAGGATAAACACTGCTTGTGAGGAACAGTGGCATCATTCCTCTTTGTGGGTGTCCCGGGAGCCTGCTTCCTAATAATAAAGGCTTTTCTCTTTGTTTATCTGGTGTATTTGTTAATTGCACCCAATGCCCCAGGGCATTGGATAGGAGCTTTTGGGGTAATAAATTTTGGTGCCCTAAATGGGGCCCCACCCTGGTTCTGTCCCCCTGGTGTCTGGTGCTGGGGAGACCAGGGAAAAGAGATGGTGCACCTCTCCTGGGACTAGGAAGCTCTGACTGCTTGACTTTTCATTAACTGTCGACATGGGAGGACTCCCGTGACCTTGAGCTGACAGCAAACAGAGAAAGAGACCTCTGTGATGGTTAAGGACACTTATCATTGGTTAGTGCCTGGATTCTAAATTCTCTGTAAAGGCCAGTGGGATATAATAAGTCCTGTGAGGACAATCCAAGAATGAAGTTCCATGGTGAAAGTACAAGAAAAGATGGGAAATTCTGTAAGGAAGAGCAGCTCAGGCGGCAAAGCAGGTCAGAGTCCTGGGAGGAGGCCGGGGAACCAATCTGGCAGGGCAGCTGTAGACATATCTTCTTGGTACCTAGCAGTAGACCAGGGAACTGTCTTCTCTATGGTAAGGCCTTTCTGACTCTTGAACCTCTTCAAGCCTTTTTTGATTCTTGAGACTTTCATTCTAAACCCTATTTTGCTTCTTCTTTCAGATTAGGAGACTGGAGATCCTAACAGGGCCAGAGGGTTGGCTCCCAGAATTTAGCTCGTGCTTACAAATTTTTGTTCAGACTATGCAAGAATACACCCGGCAGGGCCCTTCAGAGCAGACAGCAGCTTACCACAGAGTACAGGGAAGCTGGCAAAAAGCCTCCACCAAAGTTAGAGAAGAAATTTGAGATAGGTTAAAAAAAAAAATAAGCGTGTGTGTGTGTGTGTGTGTGTGTGCAGCCAACTGAGAGTTTGTTTCACTGTGTGAAATGGGTGTAAGATTCCCATTATGAGCCCCCTCAGGTGCACTGT
The DNA here is from genome assembly GCF_000296735.1 of Chrysochloris asiatica. Taxonomy (NCBI): domain Eukaryota; kingdom Metazoa; phylum Chordata; class Mammalia; order Afrosoricida; family Chrysochloridae; genus Chrysochloris; species Chrysochloris asiatica. The sequence goes on along the minus strand of NW_006408562.1, from coordinate 8,358,359 downwards.
GGCGAAAGGGTGCTGCTACTTTAAGGTGGTGGTGGTGGTGGTGGCGGGGACTCCGTCAAAAAGGGAAATTGAAGATGCTCTGAAAGCAGGTTTGGCAGCAGTATAATCTGGCAGTGATTTAGGTTCTAGTTTTATTCTGATTCATGTTTGAGTAAGTATCTATGGATGTATTTTTAAATTACCTTTCTTCTAACTTTGACCTAGATTTTATTAAGATTATGTGTGTATGTCTATATATATGATTACAAATATAATTCTGTGGAAAAAACAAAATAAAAGCTTCCCCATAATGTGAGGCCACAATATCACTTGGGTTGATAACAGCAAAGAGTTAATGTATCCAAAATCCTGGGTTCCCATGTCTGTATTATATAGCTTTTTATAAATCTGAGTTCTCATAATGTTTGTTTCACTTTACTGTAAAAGTTTCCTGTGTCTAAATTTCCGTTTTTCTAATAAGTTAAAAGCCATAGCTAGTGTTTTTCCATAAGGCAATCTAAAAATCTCAATTTTTTCCTAATGGGTGAAAAAATGGCTTCTTGTACCTGGCTTAAAATTCCTCATTCTTACTGGATTCAAAGTCAGTTGAGTGCTTGCGGGTTTAAAAGTCTAAGTATTGTAAAGAGATGATGAAGTGAATTCATTTTAACAAAGGTGATTGTGTTTTTAACAACTTTAAAAGCAAAATCTTTTAAAGTAATTTATAGTAAATATTACAAGATATAGTGTTTCTAACAAAAAGTTAATTTTGAGTAAAGGAAAATTGTTTTAAAAAACAAGGCCAGAGGAGAAAACAAACAAGATGGCGGATCCGGCAGCATTGCAGTGAGGAGCTCCGTCAGCAACAACACAGAATACCGGACCAAGCAGGCTCAGGGGATGGTGCCAGAGCTCTGAACCACATATAAAGGAATATTTACAAGGTTGGAAGGCTTATAGCCAGTGGAATTTGTAGCAGAAGGAAGAAATCCACTGCTTTCTAATGCAAGGTGCTCAGTTGCTCCCTGAGTGGCCATTGTGGGCAAGACCAAGCAGAGGAAGGATCCGAGCAGCCATGGACACGTAACAAACCCGCCAAGATAAAGGTGTGAACGTTCTTTTTTTGTATCTGTAGATCAGCACTGGACTGCGAACCACAAGGCTGGCAGTTCAAAACCACCAGCTTTTCTTTGGAAACCCTTTACAGGGTCACTATAAGTTGGAACCAACTCGACAGTACTTAACAACAACGTCTAGGATATCAATCTTTATGCATTCCATTTCATTTTTGACAACTTATAATTTTCCTAGATTCACACTTCATACATTCCATGGTCTGATTATTATTGGGTGTTTACAGCTGTTTCCCCTCGTTGTGAATTGTGCCCCATCAGCAAATGAAGGTCCTGAAAGGTACACTCCATTCGTATAATCAGAGTCAATTCTACTTTGAGGAGACACTGCTCTTCCCCAATCACATTTTGTGTGCCTTCTAACCTGAGGGGCACTATATCTGACAATATTCTGGTGCTATCTGACAGTGTTCCACTGCTATTCATAAGGTTTTCCATGGCTAAACATTCAGAGCATTCTGACTCTTCTTCCTAGTCTGTCTTAGTCTGGTAGTTCAGCTGTAACCCATGGCCCACCATGGGTCACTCTGCTGACATAGTTTCCAGCAACATACAAGCCACTCCAATACGACAACGACAGATGAGCGGTGGATTGACTATCCTCGTGTTGCACATAAATTCACTTTGAGTCATTCCTTTTTCAGAGAGCTTCCCCCTCCCTCACAAACAAATATTTGTGTGGAAAACATGTTTGAAAAACATTTGTAAGTTATCTTTGGCCTGGAATAAATGAAATAATAGTAACTGAAAAACTTTGCATACAGGAGACATTTTTATATGCCGGAGAATGAGACTATTCACACTGGAAAAATAAAGGGCAAATTTTAATAATAGGGACATGAACTAAAAAAAAAATCCAGTATGCTGTTTTCATGCTTTTGGTTAGAATCTTTGGTAGCAAAACCAAAACATGACAGTTTACACATAAAACTCTGAATTCCTAATACAGATTCTATGGGCAAAATATTAAGTAATGGAGAAAGTATCAAATGAAGATGGAAAGAATACAAAGAATCAAAGAATACAAAGAATACCAAAAAGAAATGGCTGATGTGCAACCATTTCAAGAGCCTATGATATTTTAGGAAGTCCAAGGTGCAAGGAAGGTGTTATCAAAGCAAAAGGCTCCGGAAATTGATGGAAATCATTGAACAACATCAATAATATCACATGCAAGTAAAATGTTGCTAAAGATAATAAAAAAAAAAACAAAAAACAGTTGCAACAGTACACTGACAAGGACTGCCAGAGGTTCAAGCCAGATTCAGATGAGGACACGGAATGAGGGATATCATTGCTAATATCAGATGGATTTTGGCTGAAAACATAGAATACCAGAAAGATGTTTACCTGTGCTTCATTGACTATGCAAAAGCTTTAGACTGTATGGATCATGACAAGCTATAGACAATATTGTGAAAAACGGGTATTCCAGAATTTGATTGTGTTCATGAGGAACCTGTACATAGAGGCAGTTGTTGAAACAGAACAAGGGGATACTGACTGGATTAAAGTCAGGGAACTTTAGTGTGCTTTAGGGTTGTATTCTTTCACCATACGCTGAGCAAAGAATCTCAGAAAGTGGATTATATGACACCTTGAAGAAGAATGTGGCATCAGGCTTGGAGGAAGACTCATTAACAACCTGTTTTATATAGATGATACAACTTTCTCTTGCTGAAAAGTGAAAAAGACCTAAAATACTTACTGATGAAGATCAAAGACCACAGCCTTCAGTATGGGTTGCTCCTCAATAAGAAGAAAATAAAAATCCTCACCACTGGACCAGTAAATTAACATGATGTATTGGGAAAAGCCTGAAGTTGTCAAAGACTTCATTTTGCTTGCATCCACTATCAACACTCATTGAAACAGCAGTTAAGAGATCCAATGATGTATTGCATTGGGCAGTCTGCTGCGCAACACCTATTTAAAGTGTTCAAGGGCAAAGATGTCAGTTTGAGGACTAAGGTGCACCTGACCCAAGCCATGGTATTTTCAGTAACTTCAGGATGCATGTGGAAGTTGAACAGTGAATAAAGAAATCCGTAGAACAATTGATGCATCTGAGTTATGGTGTTGGAGATGGACATTGAAAATACCATGAACTGCCAGAAGAACAAACAAGTCTGTATAGGAAGAAGTACAGTCCGAATGCTCCTTAGAAGCCAAGATGGTGTGCTTTTGTCTCTCATACTTTAGACATGTTATCAGGAGAGAGCATTCCCTGGACACGAACATCATGCTTGGTACAGTGGAGGATGGGCAAGGAAGAGGAAGACCTCCAAAGAGACAGATTGACACAGTGGCTGCAGCAATGGGTTCACGTATAACAAGTGTGAGGCTGGCGCAGGACAGGGCAGTATTTCCTTCTGTTGTGCATGGGCTTGTTATGAGTTGGAACTGAGTGGATGCTACCTAACAACAACAACAACATATATGAGTTGTTGAAATCCCTCTCTTAATAAGAATTCTGTAACCATGACAAAAGCATGATTTTAATGGCTATGTTTAGGTATGGCTCTGTAGAATCAGCACTGGACTGTGAACCACAGGGTAGGCAGTTCAAATCCACCAGCTGCTCCTCAGAAACCCTATGCAAGATTGCTATGAGTCAGAACTGACTTGATGGCACATTTAGGTATGATTTATATAAATAGGTATATAAAATGTAGTTTGGCAAATTTTGACATGTATACAAAACTACAATAAAAAATAATGAATGTAAGCCATCATTCCCAAAGTTTTTTTTGTTTTGTTGTTTAATAATTTCTCTCTCCTCTCTGATCCCCATCTCCAGGTAACCATTTCTCTGTTGTCACTGTACTAGTTGAAAAATTGAATGAAAAGACAATGGAATATTCCATGAACTTTTTGAAGCCTCCTTGTATATTAATTTACATATTCTAGAAACTGGTATAATGAAATATGATTATATGGGGAGTGATTGGGTTTCTCTTAGCATAATGATTTTGTGATTCAGTCATTTTATTGTGCATATCATTGTCTCCTTATCTTTTATAGCAAAGTCATATTTTATTATATCAACATACCACAGTTTATCAGTTCACCTGTTGATGGATTTGTTTTCCGTTTGGGGTTGCACACATAGGTGCTATTGAATATTGACATCCAAGTCTTTGTATGCTGTCATTTCTCTTGGAAAGAATGAAATCATACCAAGGAGTAGAGAGATTGGATCATATGGTTTGTGTAGGTTATTAAGAAACTGCCAAACTGGTTTTCAAGGAAGTTGTACCATTTTACAGGTCTATGAGCCGTGTGTGAGAAGGAATTGCATTAATAAAAGTTTAAAAATATGTCATGATCAGGGTTTGAGCACACACAGTTTACAAGATGTGCACATAGCAGCCAAAGTGATCTGTGCATTTAAGGAGCCTGCATCTTATTAGCAAAGTGCAGTTACACATGCAAAGATGACACATTGTGCAATGGGGTGGTGTCAGGTGAGAGGACCAGAAACAAACAAGAGGGGTCAGTGAGCTACAGTGATGAGAGAAAGTGGATTCGGTGTGGCAAGCTGAACCAGGATGATTGGAACACTGGCAGAAATGAGCTGCAAAGCAATTCATTCATTATGTTAAATTACTGTAACTGCAATTTCTAAGTATTCCTCTTCCTATAAACCAACCATTGTTCCTATTACAGTCACCTGACTCCTAGAGGTATCTGCTGACATCTTTATCAGTTACTTGTTGATACATAATAATCTACCCCAAGATGAGTGACTTAAAGGACAATCATTTATTGCTTTTCATAAACCTACAGGGCAACTGGGCAGTTCTGTTGATCTGGACTGGACTTGGCTGATATCACCTGAGATCAGTCATGGCTCTGCTAGCTGGTCAGTGGGTAGATGTGCTACTTGGCTAGCTTCTTTCACATGTGTGGGGCTTCACTGGAATACTTAGGCTCATCTATTCTGCAACACTTGATTTCATCCTCCAGCATGATCACTCCAGCTTCTTTCATGCGAGCTTACCTGGGACCTGGCCCACTGTGAGACTCAGGCTCCTGAAATGCACAGATCACTTTGGCTGCTAGGGACACTTACACTGTGTTCTGTTGCCCAACGCAAATATTAGAGCCAGCCCAGGTTCAGGAGATGAAGTGGAGGTGAGAAATCCTTTTGCAAAATGTATGAATGCATGAAAAAGTAGAAGACTGGAGACATTTGACATGTATACCATAGCATCAGAGAACAGTTTGCCAGCTATCTAGCTAGAACTTGGCTGAGACCATATTGTTGTTGTTGTTAAGGGTCATCGAGTTGATTCTGACCCATAGCAACCCCGTATAGGTTTCTGAGGAGCAGCTATTGAACTTGCACAAAAATCGACCTTTTGGGGGGAAAAAAAATCGACCTTTTGGTTCAAACCAATTTTGCAGTCCAGTGCAGTAACCCATAGTGCCACACCAGGGCTCTGGGCTGAGACCATAAAAGTAAGTAAACAATGGTCCTCTGAGACAGTTCTGGAATGGTTGGTGCTGTTAAGTGCTGTCCAGTCAGTTCCTACTCAGAATGACTCTGTGTAGGGTTTTCAAGGAGTGGCTGGTGGCTTTGAACCTGCAGCCTCATGGTTAGCAGTCCAGTGCTGATCCTACATCACCACAACAGTACACCTCTGGACTGGTACAAATTGTTAACGCCCTTAGCTACTGACGGAAAGGTTGAACACTGGATTGCAAACTGCAAAGTTGGCAGTTCAAACCCACCAGCCACTCTTTGGAAACTCTATACAGGATTAGAGTCCAAACCGACTCACTGGGACTTAAATATCAAGGGCCTGGTGAAATAACTCCTGAAAAATCAGTCACTGAAAAGTCTATGGAGCACGGTCCTACTCCAACATGCGTGGGATGGACATGACTTGGAGTCTACATTAAAACTGTGTTTGTTTTTGAGTTCTAAGATTCATGGCTGGCTAGTTGTCATGCTCACAGCAGACTGAAAGTGTTTAAATTGGAAGATGTAGTTGTCTATACTCAAACCAGAGTATAGATCCTTATAATCTAGAACAGAACAGTCTAAAGAGATTAGTTTGAAAAGGGCAAATTATACTGGGCATTTTCTGTCTACGTAAGCATGCAATTCATTTTAGAAACATTTCTATCCAAAATGAGACAATTGTATGTACAAGTGATTTTGTTGTTGTAGTTAGGTGCTGTCCGGTTGGTTCTGACTCATAGTGACCTTATACCCAACAGAACAAAACACTGCCCTGTCCCGTGCCAAACCTCACAATCGTTGTTTTGAACCCATTGCTACGGTCACTGTGTCAATAAAATATTCAGGTGCTCTTCATCATGTTTCAATATTCAATATTCTGGTGCTAACTGACAGTGTTTCACTGCTATTCCTAAGGTTGTCAGTGGCCAAACATTCTGAAGTAGTCCATCTCTCCTTCTTCCTAGTATTAGTCTGGAAGCTCAGCTGGAACCTGTCCACCATAGGTGACCCTGCTGGGCACTCAAGATACCAGTGGTATAGCTTCCAGGATCACAGCAACACGCCAGCCACCAACCACAGTGCATCACACCAATGGATTTCAAATTTAGTCAAAACCTAGAACAAGATCCCGAGGACCTTTACACTTTTAACCAATGTATTAGCAGGTCCCACTCCCAATCTGGAGTCCTGGTGTGAAGCAGGATAATGCACTGGACTGACAGGTTGGCAGCTGAAACTCACCAACTGCTCCTTGGAAACCCTATAAAGGGTGGCTCTGAGTCATGATCTATTCTATTATACTTAACAACAACTACCAGCAATCTAGAGGAACATGGTGGTTCTGGGAACCACGAGGTCAGTGGTTCTAGTCCATTAGCATCAACATAGTAGAAGGATGAGGCTTTCTGCTCTCACAAAGATTTACAGCCTTGGAAACCCCATACAGGGTAGCTATGATTGGAAACCAACTTGAGGGCACTTAACTCCCAATTTAACTAGCTGCTCTTCCACACTTACTATGAATAAGCCCTCTGTGCTTCCTGATAATTTGAGAGCCCTGCTGTGCTGCTGTAGGGTAAACACTGGGATGGTAACTACAAGGTCGACAGTTCAAACCTACCAGCCTCTCTGGAAAAATCCCAAACAGTGTTGCTGAGTCAAAACCTAATGGAAGGCACACAACAAGACCACTTTTGAATTCAAGGAGTTTCTGTATTCCTGGATGAGTCATGGGGCATGGCCTTAACAGTGGGTTTCCTATGTAACTTTTAAGGAAAATAGATCTTTGCTCCACTTGTCTTGAGCCTGGCATTTACCAAGCCACAAACCAAAGAATGGCCTTTTTCAAGACTGAGCTGTTATGGAAGGTCCCAGTAGCGCCTAGACCCCTGTCTCCTGCCCTGCTGGTGGTCTCACCGCCCTGTCCTCCCGCCCCTGCTTCTGCCCGGGTCTCCTGGCCTGCCCTTCACACCCGTCCCCAGAGCCCCCCGGGACCGTCACGGGAAAGCGATTCAAACGCAGCCTTCCACGCTGCCCACTCCCGGGAAACTGCACTTTAAATAAGCGTCGCACGGATTTATTTCGAGCCCTTGTAAAACACTACAACCCGCTTCCTGTCGGCCCATTGCCCATGGTACCTAGGGATTCCCGCTCACAGCAACCCGTTAAGAACAAGCACACTGCCCGCCGGTTTTCCAAGGTTGTATATCCTTAGGGTTTCTAATAGCCAATCTTTCCGTTACCTGCCGAGCGCTTAACCGCTGCGCCAGCAGGAAGCCTTTGCTCTCCGCTGATTGTTGTTAAGTGCCGTTGAGTGGGTTCTAACTCACAGCGAACCGGCATTGGGTTTCCAAGGTGGTGGACAATTGCTGTCACGGGCCATGGAGCTGTTCCTAATTAGTGGGGAACCCTTAGAGGGTTTGCAAGGAGCAGCTGCTAGGCTGGACTAGCCCACAGCACGGGTAGCATGGGAAACTCACACCTCTCCAGAAAGGCAAGGGCACCACGGCATTGCGCCTGCGCACCGCGCCGCCGCTTGCGTCACTTGGCCGCGCCCGGGTCCGCGGTGGGTGTTGGCGGCAGCGCTCGGGGACTTGGCTGCAGCCCAGATAGAGGTAGTTCGGGCAGGCTCTGCTCGCACTTCTCCCATGGAGGAGGTGAAGCCCGCCGCTTCAACCCCACATCCTCGCACTTCCCGCTGGACGGCTATGAAGGCGGCGGCTTTGCGAGCGGAGGAGTGGGCGACCTGGTCGTTGGGCGTGGAGGTGTGAGTGCTGTGAGCGGAGCGGCTCGCCAGCGGCAGTGTTGGACCCGGCCGCCGCCGCCGGCGTGAGAACGCGCCTCTGCGTGTGGGGCGAGCTTCGGGGCTGGACTCGGCCCTTCTTGAGCGCCTGAACTTCCCCTGGATACTGAGCCCCGCGTTCCGAGGAAGCGCACCGTGAGTTCAAATCCGCTTACATCCCCGAATGGGGCGCGTGATAATTAGTTCCTGAAAAAGGACCTCACTCAGCTTCTATGGAGGTCCTGACAGTTGAACAAGCCATCTGAGTGTTGTGTCAAGCTGTTTTCAGCGTAGCTGTTTCAGCCGAACTGTGCTAAAATCACCGGACCCTGCCTCCCTGTGCTGTTAAATTCCGCAGAGTAGGTTCCGACTCATAGCGACCCTGTGTCGGGTTTCTGAGGAGCAAGGAACAGCTGGTAGGTTTGAACTGCTGATCTTGTGGTTCGTGGATCAGTGCTGATCCTAGGATGCCACACTAGGTGTCCATAGCTTCCTCCCGAAGAGGGACTTGAACCCACCACCCTTAGATTAAAAGGTGTGATACTCTAGCCACTGAGCTATCCAGTCTCCTTAAAACCACGTAGAACTCAATATACGTGAGTGAGTCCAAAAAAGTATTTTAATTAAGTCATAGAAACCTTTAAACAAAAATATCAAAGTAGGTTGCTGTCGTTTATTAAGAGTCTTGGTGTGGCGCTGTAGGATAACACTAGGCTGCGGACCTCAGGGTTTACAGTTCAAGCCCACCAGCCGCGCCTTGGAAACCCTATACATAGTCGTTAGAGTTGGAACCAACTTGAAGTCACTTAACAGCAATCACACTGTTTATCATTATATCCTCCGTTTTAGGTTTATAAACGTCTTAAAACTGCTTTTATCGCCCTAGCCAGTCCCCTAGCAATTCTGGCTCTTTGATTTACACCTAAATGGCAGATTTAGCATCCTTCTTGTTGTATTGTTAAGTGCCATAGAGTCGGTTCCAACCCACGTTGTTGTTAAGTGCCATAGAGTCGGTTCCGACCCATAGCGACCCTGTATAGGGTTTCCAAGGAGCAGCTGGTGAGCTTGAACCACCGACCTTGCGGTGCACACTGACTTTACAGTTCAGCCCATTATCCCACAGCACCACACCGGGACTCCGTTCAGTCCCATAGCGACCCTATGTAGGGCCTCCTGAGAAGCAGCTAGTGAGCTTGAACCACTGACTTTGCAGCCCCATTGGTTAACACGCAGCGCCACACTAGGATTCCTTTGACATCCTGGAGGTAATCAAATCGTGTTTTGAGTTTGCGTTTTGGGAACAAAAAGAAATCTGAAGGGGCAAGTTTACGGTTGTAGGGTGGATGGGATAAGGCTTCCCAGCAATGGTGAAACAGCCCTGGTGAATCTTGAAGAATGAGCAGGTGCATTGGCATGGTGGAAAAATGCCCCTACACAACTTTTCTGTCTTTTCCTCACTAATGCAGTTGTCAGTTTAAAAAATTTCTTCCTGCTAAGCCCTTATGATTGAGTGTGTCCTTTGAGAACAACAGTCAAAATTACTTCTTTGGAATCCCCAAATCATACCTGAGCTGGACTTCGTGTTGAATTAATTTTTGAGGTCTTCCCAACCTTCCTTAGACACTGGTTTCATCTGCAACTTGTTTCATGTGGAGGAGTATTCCTGTAAACTCTTTTCCACATGAGTTTTGTTAAAATTTGATACAATCCTGTGATCCATCAGCACAAAAAATGTTTTCTTAAAGACGACTAAGACTAGTGTATTACTGAAAGAAATTATCTGCAGGTATACACTGATGGCAGAGACATGTTTAAACATACTTTGTTTGTAATAAACCTATATATTCAAGGAGCTCTAGTAGCGTGGTTACAAGTTGGGCTGCTAACCTCAAGGTCAGCAGTTCGAAACTACCAGCCATTTTGCGGGAGAAAGATGAGGCTTTCTGCTCCTGTAGAGATTTCCAGCCTTAGAAACTTTGGACAGGATCGCTGTGAGTTGGAACCGACTCCATGGCACATGACCACCACCACCATTTATGAACTGGAACTCTAATAGCAGTAGTTTTTGATTTATATGTTTGGTTTTGTTTGTTTCTCATTAATCTCTTCTAGGTTTTCAATTCATTGAATACGCTACTACATTCTTTATGTTTCTAGGAATTTTGTGCTCGATACATTTATTTTTAGTACTAAAAATAATTATGAGAGAACAGATATTTGTTTAATTCCAGTAAGCTGTTGAAGCAGTATTTGTACTTTTTATTTTCAGTTGACAGGTTTCAGTTAGTTTAAAAAGAATGAGTATGAGAGGTAGTAACTTCCCTATTCTGTAGTTTCTGAGTTACAGGCTAGAGCTGTTCTGCTAGGGTTAGAGACTTTACATGGGAATGTTGTTGTTGTTAAGTGCCACTGTTCTGACTCATAGCGACCCTATATAGGGCTTCCAAGGAGAAGCTGGTGTGTTTGAACCTCAACCTTATGGTTCAAACTGACCTCGTAGGCCAGTGCTTTATCTCACAGCACCTTAACAGGAATAAAGGGTAGTATTTACTTGGCGTCCTGGTGTGGCGCTATAGGATCACCTATAAACCCGTCAGCCACGCCTTAGAAACCTTATCATTAACAGGGTCACTGAGTCTGAAGGGACTTGATGGCACTTAGCAGCAACATTTATGAGGAAATGAGTGAATAAACCATCCTCTCACCTCTTCCAGACTGGTTTTCCTAAGATTTGTTGTTAGATGCCGTTGAGTCGGTTCTGACCCATAGTGACCCTGTATAGGATTTCCAAGGAGTGGCTGGTGAGCTTGAACCACCGACCTTGCAGTGCAGCGCATGAATCCACAGCACCACACTGCTAAACTTACATGTAAGTTGAAAGTTTGGTTTATAGCTAAATTGTCTTCATATGAACGGGATCACAATAGAGGGTCCCAGACAGAGTGGGACACAAACGAGGAACAGAAGTCAAAACCATAAAAATAGACCAGACTTGCTGTTCTGATAGAGACTGATGGAATCCCCAGTACTCCGGCCCTTAGTCACTCTCAGGCCTGAAAATACACAGTCAGCCAAACAACAGAAAGGTCTGTAGGCTGGACTTTAACACTAGAGAGATACGCACTCCTTAAAGTCATCAGCCACTTGAGATCAGAAGTGCTGCATCAGCCTAAAGACAAAGTTCAGAAGGCAGTGGAAAACTAATTTGCTCTGTAAACCCAACCCACAAGAAAAAGTAAAATAAAAAAAGATTTAAAGCCTTAAAAATTCTGTGGGGCCGCCATACTCTGTCCTGTTAGTTCACTGTGAGTGAGAGTTGCCCGATGGCAGTGGGTTTGGTTTAGTGTACAAGGGTTTTATGCAGTAGTTTATGCAGGAGTTTTCTGTAAAGAGGAAAGTCATTTATAAATGTAAGGATTAAATCATGTTATTCATCATTGTCTCTTTCATAGAACCCAGCATTGGGCTTATATCTCAGGATGTTTTTGCTCAATGTGTGCCTGAAACGAATAACAAACACTCGATAATTCAGTGTGGGGAAAAAAATCCTAAATTAAGGTTGGAGATTGCAATTTCCAGTATACTACTTTCAAAAAGAACTAGCCCTGTGACAGGTTGGAACAAAATAAAAGTTAATTTTGGACACCAGTGAAAACTAAGCCACAGTAAAGATGGGCTAAAATTTACCATGAGTGAGGCAGCTGAGTGGACATGTGAGTTCCAGTTCTGGAGTGTTAGCATTTACTTTTTGTATAATCCCTTGCATAGTCCTTAACCTCTTTGTGGTTTGGTGTTTCTATTGGTAAAATAGGGTAATGACAGCTGCTTCTTATTGTGTGGTTTAGAAATAAAGTATGCAAATCACTCAAAACAGTATGCCTAGGTAGGTGCTTAATAATAATAATATCAGTAGAGTTACACTTATTTTCAGGATATATCTGAAATACATATAACTGTATATATGTATATACCTATATATAGTATAAAAAAAGGTTCACTTGTATTTAAAACACTTGATTTTGAATATTACAATATTTCCTTCGATTGTTGTTGTTAAGTGCTCTCCTATCTGTTCCTACTCTGGGTGACCCTGTATAGGGTTTCTTTGTGGGAGCAGAAAGCATCATATTTGTCGTGTGGAGCTACTGGTAGGTTTGAACCATGTGCATTGTGAGTCACAGTCCTGTCATTATCGTTTGGAACCACTGTGCTCCCTTCTTTCCATTAGAAGATGTGATATGTTGTTGTGAAGTGCCGTTGAGTTGGCTCCAACCCTTAGAGACCCTTCTATAGGGTTTCCAAGGAGCAACTGGTAAGCTTGAACCGCTGACCTTGCAGTTCAGACAATTTGCAGTCTGGCACATTAACCCACAGCACCACACCAGGACTCCAGAAGATGTAATATACTAACATATAAATTTGGATTTTTGAATGGTGTATATTATGAAATTGAACAGAAGGACAGACTTAGCTGTATTGTAGAACTCCTCAGTTAAGAGACATGCTCACTCTTAAAACATTTACACATGTGAGCAAATCATCTGAGAAGCTGGGTTCTATGAAGAAAAATGTAGCATCAGGATTGGAGGAAGACTCATTAACAACCTGTGATATGCAGATGATACAACCTTGCTTGCTGAAAGTGAAGAGGACTTAAAGTATTTACTGATGAAGATCAAAGATCACAGCCTTTGGTATGGATTGCATCTCAATGTAAAGAAAACAAAAATCCTCACCACTGGACCAATAAACAACGTTCTTATCAATGGAGAAAAGATTGAAGTTGTCAAGAACTTCATTCTTCTTGGATCAACTATCAACACTCAAGGAAGCAGCAGTAAGAAATCAAAGGATGTATTGCATTAGGCAAATATGTTGCACAAGACCTTTTTAAAGTGTTAAAGAGCAAAGATGTCAGTTTGAGGACTAAGGTGCGCCTGATCCAAGCCATGGTATTTTTAGTAACCTCATATGCATACAAAAGCTGAACAGTGAATAAGGAAGTCCGTAGAATTGATGTTTTTGAGTTATGGTGTTGGAGGAGAATATTAAAAGTGCCATGGGCTGCCCATGGAACCAATAGCTCTGTGTTGAAAGAAGTGTAGCCAGAGTGCTCCTTGGATGCCAAGATGGCCAGACTTATTCTCTCCTACTTTGGATATATTGTCAGGAGGGACCAGTCGCTGGAGAAGGATATCATGTTTGGTGAGGTCGGGGGTCAGTGAAAAAGAGGAAGAACCCCTAGAGAGATGGATTGGCCAAGTGGCAGCATCAATGGGTTCCAGCGTGGCAACAGTGGTGAGGTTGGCCCAGGATCGGGCCATGTTTTGTTCTGCTGTGCATAAGGTTGCTATGGGTCGGTACCAACTCGATGGCACCTAACATCAACAACAGCAAGTATATTTATTTTAAGTAAGTAAACTTGAAATAGAACAAATTTGTAATCCTTGATAATGACCCTAGATAAAATATGTAATAATCTGGCAAAATAAATAGGTAAGTTCCCTGTTCTTTAGAGTTTTGTGTAGCCAACAGGTGCCTCTGGTGTGATGCCCTCATTCTCTTGCTCTGCTGGGACATGTCACCTGCCTTTGCTCCTCCTGCACTATCTGCCACAGTGGCCTTTCTGTTCTTAGAGAACTGCAGATGGACTTACACCTCAGAGCTTTGGCACTTGTTTGCGTTCTTCATGGAATGCTCTTTTCCCTTCTCTTTTTAAGCCTTTGGTCAGTGTTGCCTCCTCATTAAGGCCCTCTAAGCACTCCAAGAAAAGAGGCAGATTCCTGTGCCCAGTTCCCCAGCACCTGTGGCATACTTTACTTTTCACCACAGCATTGAACATCTTCCAAGATGTAATCGTTCCCACACACTTTTGTAGTCCCCTTAGGCTGTAGAAGGTTGTTACTTGTTTTGTTTATTGCCTCACCCTTCCTCCATTAATCTTTTAGTTTCATCTTTCCACTTTTTTTTTTTAAGCTATTATTGTGACTTGAGTGATAGTTTACATGGGAGAACATTGGTTTTGCACTCAACCTATTGTATTTTTGTTTCATTGCAATGATTACAATCCCCTCTATGCATCATTGGTTAACAGTATTTGCTTCTGTTCCCTCTTGGGTTTTTATGTTTGTGTGTTTTTGATGTACACAAAAATATGCAGGAATATATAATCGTTTAAACAACCCAAGGACACATTCTGCAAGCTTGCCTTCTGGCTGCTAGCACACGACCTTTCTCTTTCCATGAGTTTAGAGTCCTCAACTGCTCCATGCCTTCACCTCTGCCTCTATCTCTGGTGTCCCTGCTTCTCTGGATAGGGTCCCACATTCTGCCTGTGCTCTTCTCCCTAGATGGTCCTAGGGTCCTCTGTTCCTGGAATGTAAGATTAACTACTCCCTTCTTTTTGTTACAAAACTTTTACCTTTACAGTTGTTAGTCACAACTGTAGTCATAACAATTACTCCCTATTGAATCAAAAGAATCCTATTCCCATCTGTTTTCTCCAGACCCATCTAAACAAGATGAAAACTATTCAGTGGGAGTCTACCTACCCCCGCACACTCTGAACCTAAACTCCCTCTTGAAAACTTGTAAGCCAGCCACTTTATACCTTTATTGCCCCCCACTTTATGTAGCCAATGTCTAAGTTGCCCGCCCCAATCCACCCTGTGTACAGAGGGGATAGGATTGATCCATGATGTGAAGACTCCTTCCCTTTTGGTGTGTATTTTGAGTTACTACATCCAAAAGTATAGGTCAAGTTCATCAAATTGTAGCAATTTACACTTGGTTCCTTTATCTTCTTCTGGTCGAGTTTTGATCATCAAGCCATTGAAGCTAGGTCAGATGGGTACTATCTGCAAGTTTGGGCATTCTTGTGCGTCTCCCCTCACTTCATGTCAGCTGGATGCTTCACTCTCAACTCTAGCCCTCTATGGCTAGGGCAGTGCCCATGGGCTCAAGAGTCTCCCCAAACTTCGGACCAACCAGCTCTTCCTCTTCTCTTTCTCATTTCTAGGTCGATGGGAGAACTCAGCCTATATCTTCATTACTGCTGTTCCCCCAGTTCCACTCACATATAGACAAACGTGGTCACCAGTGAGCTTACATGCCTGCTCGTGTGTTTCCTTTGAGTTTCAGTCTTGGAGGGGGAGGTTGTCCTGAAGGGACTTGATTGCTTGCTTTGATAGCCCCGCAACAAACAACTTGCTTGTTCTTGTAATAGCCAAACAGACTTCTATTTTTGTTTTTGCATTTTCCTGCTGGTCTTTCTTTCAGGAAGTATCTTCTGTTCTTCTAGGCACTCTGGGCTGGTCTGCATATCCTTTCAAGTGGGAATGCCCCACCTCAGAAGGTTTTGGATGGGGCTCAGGATTCTACCTAAGGTCTCATACCCTACAAAGGCTCTGCAAGAAACCTATTTCACTGGGCAAATTAAAGAACTCCTTTTAGCTATTCCAGTCAGTTAAAGACTGAATCCACTATCTTTTGGAAGACCTTTTGTATGTAACCCAACATCAAGATGTGTAAATATGTAAAGCAAACACTGATAGAATTGAAGGGAGAAATACATTTATTGTTGTTAGGTATTTTCATTTCAGTTCTGACTCATGGTAACCGTAAGTACGACAGAATGAAACACCTCCTGGTCCTGCACATGCTCACATTCATTCCTATGTTTGAATCCATTGTTGAAGTCACTGTGTCAGTCCATCCCCTTGAGATTCTTCCTGGTTTCTTACTGACCCTCATCTTTACCAAGTATGATGTCTTCTTCCAGGGGCTAATCCCTTCCTCCTGATAACATGTCCAAGATAAGTGAGGCAAAGTCTCAACCAGCCTCAGTTCCCAAGAGCATTCTGGCTGTACTTCTTCAGATTTGATTATTCTTCTGATAGTCCATGGTGTTTTTAATATTCTTCACCAACACCGCAATTTAGAGGCATCAATTCATCAAAAAAAAACCTTCAAGGAAAAAAATCAAAAGAGAAATCCAAGTTTTTTAGAGTTCAGTGGAAATGAATGCACAGTACTCAGAGGGAATGCTTACATTAAAAACAACAAAAACAAAAAACAAAGAATGGCAAGATGGCGGACTAGGCAGACTTGCTGCACAAGACCTTCTATAACAAAGACACAAGAGACCAAATAAAACAGATATAGTTGATAATCTGGGAACCATGAGCTTCTGAGGAAATGGTAGAAATGTGGATTGAATACCGACTAGGAGAAAAAGCTGAGCAGAAGAAATGTGAGAGAAGACAGATGGGAGTATTGGAGGCTGTCCTGACTTGGTGTAGCCATCCTGAACTTTTGCAAGTGGCATTTGATCGAGACGGTTCATACTGGTGGCTGGCAGTGAGAAAAGTGTGATTCTCTGTTGCTACTCAGACTCTGCTGGTGACCAGAAGCTTGGTCAGTACTCACCCTCCTCACCCACACTGTGACCATTGACACCTCTCTGTGCACAATCCTGCGCTGCCTGAGGTCAGACCCATACACTGGAGGATTGTTACCCTGGCCAGCCGTGGGTGAGCCGGAACTCCTTTCATAGCCAGCTGCCCTGTCCTCAGCTACCCTTTGGGATTGAAAGAGTACCTTCTGACATGAGACAACACCTAGGCTTGCTGGAACTCCATCTAGGATGGGGTATCCCACCCTTCCCCATATTCTCCTCCCCCATGGGAATTTGGCTTGCAAAGGGTGCCAACTCATACTGGAATCTGCCCCTACAGTTTTCTCTGGATCCTACCCCTGCTCTAGTTTTCACCTTGCTTCCCCCTCTCCTTTTGTTTTTTAGCCCCCCTTGTCATTTTTTCCCCTTGTTTTCTCTCATCCCTTGTCTTAGTTTATTGTGGGTTTTTGTTTTTTTTTCTCGTTTTTATTTTCTTTTTCCTTTGTTTCTTTTAAGCTATTATTCTTGCTGCTTGATTTTGGTTTATTATTATTTGCTGTTGTTTTTGGTTTTCTCTTTTTTTTCTTCCTTGTCTCACGCATACAGTCCCACTTCACCTGTACCTGCTGCAACACCTCTCCTAAGTTAGGGCCACTGCCCACTTCTCTACCACCTGGTCAACAGTAGACAGCAGCCAACTCTAGTTGATACCACCCTGACCTGCGCGATACACACAACAATGGAGACCTGTGCAAACACTTTCATTCTTTATCAAACCAACCAGGAGGCAGGTGGTGAGTGTGTAAGAACACATCAGCATACATTCATAAATTAAATACAAATACAGTAAGTGACCAAAATACACAGCCAGAATATGTTTCTTAAGGAAAAAATGGTATTGGAACTACCTGGTAAGTAGTTCAAAAGGATGATATTTAGGTATTCTCAATGAGTGGAGAAAAAGGTAAAACTGCAGAAGAAAGAAAGAAAACACAAAGCGTTAGGAGAATTTAGGAAAACTGTATAAGAACAGACTGACAACATAAAGGGAAAATTGGACCATAAAAAAAAGCCAAAGGAGTATAATTGAATCATTGAAAGGCCAAATTAGTGAGCTTGAAGATGGCTCTCTCAGTGCTTATCTACTAGAGGAATAATCAGAAAAGAAGTGTGAAAAAAATCAGAAGAAAGGCTAAGAATTATGTGGCGCACCATCAAAAGGAATAATTTATGTGTGACCAGAATCCCAGATCATGAAGAGACCTTAAAAAAAAGCACAGAGAAAATTGGTGAAGAGTTGTTGGATGAAAACTTCCCTAACAGCATGAAAGACCAAAAGATAGGCATTCAGGAAGCTTAATGACTCACAAACAGCATAGACCACAAAAGAAAACCACTAAGACATATTTTAATCAAAATTTCCTAACCTAAGAACAAGAAAATCCTGAGAACAGTTTGGTAAAAATGAAAAATTTTCTACAATGGAGAGCCAGTAAGAGTAAGCTCTGATTCTTAGCAGAAACCAGGCAGGCTTGTATAACACTCTGAAAGAAAAAAATGCCAACCAAGAATCATATACAAGCAAAATTGCCCTTCAAATAAGAAAGTGAAACTAGGACGTTGTAAAAACCAGACAAGTTTTTACAGTAAATCCTGAAGACAGTTCTTTGAACAGTTAGCCAACAATAACAGATAACTGCCTGTGATTAGCATACATGATAGCACCACCCAGAAGTCAGCTACAAGACTGAATGTAGATAATGAAAAATATCAATTTGTAATGAAGATACAAAATAAACAAAGGAAATAGTGTAGTTATAGAAATTCTAAATGGAGAGGAAGTCAAGTAGATTTCATGATAAAACAGACTTTTACTTTGGGTGAGGGTGAAGGCAATATACAGTAAGTGGGAGGGTAGCAAAAAAAAAAAAAAAAAAAGAAAAGATGGAGGCAGGGGAAGACACGGGGAGGAGTGCAAGAGTTAAAGGCAACAGAGGTAAATATTACATACACAGCCCTGCCGTAATGATGCTATACGGGTAGATGAAGGAGCCCTGGTGTATTGCTGTAAGATAGAAACTGGACTGTTAACTGCCAGTCACTCCTTAGAAGCCCTGTCTATACAAGGTCATTATGGGTTGGAACCAACTTGACAGCATTTAACAACAACAAATGGGTAGATGAAAGCTGAATGGGTGTGAGAGAGAGAATGGGAGCGTACCCACAAATATATACATAGTTTTTTATAGTTGTTAAGTGCTGTAGCGTTGGTTCCGACTTAACAGTCTCTATATAGGGTTTCTGAGGAGTGGCTGGTGGGTTTGAACTGCTTACTTTGTGGTTAGCAGTCTAGTGCTTATCTTAGGTTGTCACACCTGTACCTCATTTAGAGTTTCTTGTTGTTGTTGTTGTTAAGTGCTGTCAAGTTGCTTCTGACTCAGCGACCCTGTATAGCATTTCCAAAGAAGTGGCTGGTGAATTTGAACTGTCAATGTTGTGGTTCAAACCGACCTTGTCCTGCCACACCAGGACTCCAGATGTAGTTTAGACAGAGACTATTTGTACATGGGTTTTTACCTTTGCTGCAGATGTATCTATGGATGTGGTGTAGCATAGAAGGACAAAGTTAGGAAAACATAACCTAACACCTTGAATGCATGACTTGCTGATCCTGGGGCTCAGAACCATGGTCTCGAGGGTCACTTGGCATAATATGTTCCACAGAAACAGTGGTCTGCATCCTACTGTGGTGAGCAGTGACTGGGGTCCTAGAAGCTCATGTGTTGCTGTCTAAGGTGAAATCATAGGCTCCCTGTCCCACAGAAAGGACAATGCTGACAGCTGAAGACATCTAGACACTATTAGTCCAGTGGACCATGTGTGAGCATCCATCTCACCACCCTCAGACCCGAAGAACTGGAAGGTGCTCAGCTGCCACTACCTGCTCTTCCAAAAAGGATCACAGTAGAGGGTTTTTGGATAGAGTGGGGAAAAAATGGAAGAAAAGTCAAAATCATGAGACCAGGCACATTGGTTGGATAGAGACCGGTGGAATCCCTGAGTCTATAGCCACCATCCGGTCTGGAAATGAGCTCCATTTTCCACCAAACATTAGACGAGTTTAGAACGGGAACAGTAACATTAGTGCGGTATACACACCTTAGAGAAATCAAAGCTGTGAGCTCCAAGGGCAGCATTGACTCAGAAGGGTTGAGAAAGAAGGAGAAATGGAAACAGGAAATTCGGGGGCAGGGGGAGTGCTGTAAGTGATGTTACATGGAGGGGATTGCAGTCAGTGAGAAGAAACAAGATGCTTATGACCTATTGACTGTAACACTGGTGATCTGCTCTGGAAACAGTCACTCAGATTGTAATGAAACCTCAGTAGGAAACAAAGATGAGGAAGGACACAAGAAGAACCCAAGGCGTCATCTTGTGGAGACAAGGCAGAGCCTGGGAGTGTGTGCTGTGTTTCAAGGACTGACCCCAGTAGCCAGAAGCCAGGAGAGATGCGTTAACAGTCCCCCAGAGCCCTCAGAAGGAACCAGCATGCCCGACGCCCTGATTTCTGACTTTTATCCTGTTTTGAGCCAATTCAAAGGTTTCTTTTTAACTATTACAGCTAGTCCACTTTGAGCCTTGTTTTTTTTTTTTAAGAAAGGAAATCATTCTGCCTACATGAATATACAAGAACTGCTAGAAATAAATTTCATGCTTTAAATAAATAAATAGAAGGAAGAAGAATTTCAAATTAACAATGGCCTAACTCTAAAAATTTTTGGAACTAGAAACAAAGAGCAAAGTAGCTTAAACCTGCCAGAAGAATGGAAATAACAAAGATAAGAGCATAGATAAAAAAAGAGAAAAACAATAGAGAAAATGCATAAAACCAAAAGTTGTTTTTTTTAGTAAAATTGACAAATGTTTAGCTAGACCGGTGGAGAACTTTTTTTCTGCCAAAATTTATATATCATTCGCGAACCATGCAAAATTATTAACTTAAAATTAGTCTGCTATATTTGGTCAAACATTTAATTAACTCATTCCTAATGTGATGGGTCGGAACCGACACAATGGCACTTAACAACAACAACAATGTGATGGCTGGAGTCCTGGCATAGAGCTGTGGGGTAAACACTGGACTTCAAGATCAGTTTGAACCACTAGGTCGGTGGTTCAAACTCCCCAGGTGCTCCTTATAGGGAAGGAGCTATGAGTCAGAACCAATTCAGTGGCACTTAACAACAACAACTATCCATTGCTGGTTAGAATACAAAATGACACAGCTTTTATTGACATTGTATGTTACTTAAAAAAAAACAACAGAAAACTAAAAATAGAACTACCATATGACCAGCAACTCCAGTCCTGTGGTTATACGCAGAAGACATGAAAGTAGAAATACAAAAAGATACCTCACACTAATGTTCATTTCAGCATGGTTCACACTAGCCAGAAGGTAGAAAGAACCAAAATGCGTATCAACAGATGATTGGGTAAGGAAAATGTGATACATACATAAATTGTCTATTAGTCAGTAGGAGAAAGAAGTCTTCATTTCTTCATTCATGCTACCAGTATGGGTAAAACCTGCTAAGTGAAATAAACCGGTCACAAAAGGACAAATGTTTTATGCTCTCACATGTATAAAAAGATAAGAACACGCAAATGTATGGAGACAAAAAAGTTTATTAGTGGTTACCCAGGGTGGGAGGCCATGACTAATCTGTCAGTTTGTCATACTTTGGTGGCTTGCATGTTGCTGTGAAGTTGCAAGCTATGCCACCTGTATTTTAAATGCCAGCAGGGTATACCCATGGTGGAGAGGTTTCAGCTGGACTTGTAGACTAGGAAGGAAGGCGAGGCAAACTACTTGTACATGTGTAGCCTTTTGAATAGTAGTGGAGCACAGTCAGCACCACAGTACTGAATATTGAAACATGAGGAGCACCACAGTACTGTCAGATACAGTGTTGGAATATGAGCCCCTCAGGTTGGAAGGCACTGGAAATATGATTGGGTAAGAGCTGTCTCCTCAAAGTAGAGATCACCCTGATGATATGAATGGAGTACAGTTTTCAGGGCCTTAGTTTGCTTATGGGGCACAACTCAAAATGAGAAACAGCTGTAAACATCCATTAATAATTAGAACATGAAATGTACGAAATGTGAATCTAGGCAAATTGGAAGTTGTCAAAAATGGAATGGAGCACATAAAGATTGACATCCTAGGCATTAGTGAGCTGAAAGGACTGATAATTAGCCATGTTGAAGCTGACAGTCTGACATGTGGTTTAGTATGCTAGGAATGACAAATTGAAGAGGGAGTGGTGTTACATTCATCATCAAATAGAACATTTCAAGATCTGTCTTGAAGGTAGTCATAATCGCAGTAAACTCTGCTGCTATAAATACTGTTTTTTTCTTTGTTTTCCACATTTTACTTTAGATTATATGTTAGTAGAATTCAGACTCCTGGTGTGGTACTGTAGGATCAACACTGTACTTCAAATCACAAAGTTGGCAGTTCAAACCTACCAGCTGCTTCTTGGAAGCCCTATACAGGGTTGCTATGAATCAGAACTTAACGACAGAGTTCATTAGTTGACCATTTGTAAAAGTGATTGCAGTCTTTTGTAAGCCTGTACTTCCTGTTTCAGTCTTGTTCATTGAGCCATTGTCTTCATGTTCTCTGAAGTCCAGTGGTGGCACACCCTGCACCTCTGGAAAACATTTATCTGCTAGAAGTGCCATCCCTTGCTAACAAAATAACATGAAATCTGCCTTCTCTATAAACTCACTGTCGTCAAGTTGATTCCAACTCAGAGTGAACTTACAGGAAAGAATAGAACTGCTCCTAAGAGTTTTAGAGACAATCATATGGGAACAGACGTTTTTCTCTCACAGAGTGCCTAAGGGATTTGAACCATCAGCCTTGTGATTAGCAGCCGGCTGCTTAACCCACTGTGCCATCAGGGTTCCTTGCCTTTTCTTTTTCACCCTGCTAGAAGTAATACAGCTGTGTCGTACACTTTTCTTAATTTTAAACCATCCAGGTTGTATTCTTTCACCGTACTTCTTCAACCTCTATGCTGAGCATATAATCCGAGAAGCTGGGTTCTATGAAGAAAAACGTGGCATCAGGATTGGAGGAAGACTCATTAACAACCTGCGATATGCAGATGATACAACCTTGCTTGCTGAAAGTGAAGAGGACTTAAAATACTTACTGATGAAGATCAAAGAGAACAGCCTTCAGTATGGATTGCATCTCAACGTAAAGAAAACAAAAATCCTCACCACTGGACCAATAAACAACATTCTTATCAAGGGATAAAAGATTGAAGTTGTCAAGGACTTCATTCTTCTTGGATCAGCTATCAACACTCAAGGAATCAGCAGTCAAGAAATCAAACGACGTATTGCGTTAGGCTAATCTGTTGCACAAGACCTTTTTAAAGTGTTGAAAAGTGAAGATGTCAGCTTGAAGACTAAGGTGTGCCTGACCCAAGCCATGGTATTTTCAGTAACGTCATATGCATGTGAAATTTGGACAGTAAATAAGGAAGACCATAGAAGAATTGATACTTTTGAGTTATGATGTTGGAGGAGAATATTGAAAGTGCCATGGGCTACCCATAGAACCAACAGATCTGTGTTGGAAGAAGTGCAGCCAGAGTGCTCCTTGGAGGCCAAGATGGTCAGACTTCATCTCTCATACTTTGGACATATTGTGAGGAGAGACCAGTCGCTGGAGAAGAATATCATGTTTGGTAAGGTGGAGGGTCAGAGAAAAAGAGGAAGACCCCCAATGAGATGGACTGGCCAAGTGGCAGCATCAATGGGCTGAAGCGTGGCAATATATGTGAGGTTGGCCCAGGATCGGGCAGTGTTTTGTTCTGCTGTGCATAAGGTCGCTATGGGTCGGTACCGACTTGATGGCAACTAACAACAACAACAACAACAACATAAGGAATAACTGATGATACGCTTATATCCACATTTTAAGAAATAATTGAAAATGTTAGAGTGAAGAAACTTAGTTTCTCAATGGATTATTCAAAAAGCATATTTGTGAAAGAGGTAAATGTAATTAAAAGCTAGATTTGTATACTGTTATGGCTAATTTTCATTATGTAAAAATCAGCAAAGTGTTATTACTATGAACTGTCCTCTAGGAATGGTAACAAGTTCTTCTATATAAACCTGAGTTTATAAAGTCATTGCAAACACCGTTTTATATCATCATCCCATCTTTTGTCATCGTGGAACAAACAGATTTGTGTTCAATTTAAATAGTTAATGTATTTGTTATCAGTACAAGTAATAAAAATGTTCTTCCTTTAAGTGAAGGTAAATGGAGTAACATTTTGGCTTGCAGGAGAGCTGTCATACTCATTTTATAAAACTCTTCTGTTTTTTATTGTTTAGATTTGAAGACTGTGTCATCTTGCCTGCAGACCCAGCAATCCCTGTGTTCTGTGATCAATGTGGATCACAGGAACGTCTTAAGCAGTAAACGACATGAGCCAGGGTCGTGGAAAGTATGACTTTTATATTGGTCTAGGACTGGCTATGAGCTCCAGCATCTTCATTGGAGGGAGTTTCATTTTGAAAAAAAAAGGCCTCTTGCGTCTTGCCAGAAAAGGTTCCATGAGAGCAGGTAGGTTTGTGTTGGGTGGTGTCTGAAATGCAGTCAGTGTTTGATATTAGCCTCACGCTTCTTAACGGCGGGAGCCCCCATTTTTACTTTTGTGGAGTGAATTCAAAACTGAGATGTCAAAATAAGTTAACCACCCACTCCTTTGGCTCCATTTTTTTTTTCTTACCAAACTAGGAAAAGGGACCAATGTCTAACTAGCATCTAGCCTTTTATTTAAAATTTTGTATGTCTTTTGAGAAAGAAATAAGGTTTCTTAAATAGTACTTAGAAATTTGTTGAAGGCTAGGATCTTTTTTTTTTTTTTTTTTTAAGTTTTATTGTGAATTATGTGGGTTTACGTGGGAGAACATCAGCTTTACACTCATCCTATTGTATTTCATTGCAGTGATTACAGTCCACTCCATATATCATCAGATAACCAAAGGGTACACCACACAGGCCTTCTCCCTCCCTGTGTCCAGTGTCCCCAGCGGCTCCATTTGTCTACGTCATCGCCTCTGTCTCCATCCCTGGCGTCACTGCCTCTCTAGCTAGGGTCCCGCTCTCTGTTCTCACTTGATAGTCCCAGGGACCTCCGTTCCTGGGCTACAAAATCAATCACTCCCCTCCTTTTGTCAAAAAACATCTACCTCTATATTTTGTAGCATCACAGTCAGTCCTGATGGCAATTATTCACTATTGTACCACAAGAGTCTTATCCCCATTTCCTTTTGCCAGTCAAGTCCCAAAACATTAGAAATCATTCAGTAGTGATTCTACCTTCCCCTGCCCCATCTGGAACTATGCTCCCTCATGAAGCTTGTAAGCCAGTCACTTCTTGCCTTTTTAGGCCCCCCATTTTGGGTAGTCAGTGTCTTAAGTTGCCCATTCCTGTCAACCTTGTGTACCGAGGGTGTGGGAGTGATCCTCGCTGTAAAGATTTGTTTCCTTTTTTGAGCTACTACATCCATAAGTATAGGTAAGGTTCATCAAATTGTAGCAGGTTACTCTTTTTTTTCCCCCCTTCTTCTTTTTTCTTCTAGTTGAGTTCTGATCATCCAGCCATTGAAGCCAGGTCAAGTGGGTACTATCTGCAAGTATGGGTGTTCTTGTGCATCTCCCCTCATTTCATATCAGCTGGACACTTCACTCTTCGCTCTAGTCCTCTGTGGCCATGTCACTGCCTCTGGGTCCAGGAGTCCCCAGGTCTTGCCATACTGTTGACCATCCAGGTCTCCACCCAAGTTCACAGGGGTCTATTGAATGTGGTTGGGTTTAGCTCGCAAATTCATTGCTGATTTTTCCCCCTCTTTCCCTTGTTGGTGACCAACATGGTCACCAGCTAGACCACATGCCTGCTCATGTATTCCCCTTAAGTGTCAGTTTTGGAAGGGGGTTTGCCCTGAGGGGTCCCGAGCACTTGCCTTGATGGCTCCCGGGCAGATAACTTGCTTGTTCTTGTGGTAACCAATCAAACTTCCATTACTGTTTTGGATTTTTCCTGCCGGTCTTTCTTTGACGAAGTATCTTCTGTTCTTATACCCGCTCCAAGCTGGTCTACTCATCCTTTCTAGTGGAAATTTCCACCTTAGTCAGTTCTGGATGGGGTTCTGGATTCCACCTATGGTCTTATGCAATGTAGAGGCTCCACAGGAGAATTTGTTGGCATCTAGTGCTTGTTCCTCAACCCCTCATTCTTGGTCTTACGTAATGGTTATAGTTGGCAAATCATTCATTCATACTGATTTTTTTCTTTTGGACAATAGCTTAAGTACCGATGACTTCCTTACTTTATTAGTTTGATTGAAATGCCAGTCAAGGAAAACAGCAGATGTTCATCCTGGTGGCCCCAGACTCTGAGCAGTGCTTAATCTGTGTCTGAGGAGCATAGGAACATAGGACTCAAGGTGACTATATCAGAAGTAGGTTCACCATACTTAAATGTCAGACTAAATTCGTTAGAAGTTAGAGCTAGTTCTTTTTTTTTTTATGTTTTATTGTGAATTATGTGATAGTTTACATTGGTGAACATTAGCTTTACATTCATCCTATTGTATATCGTTTCATTGCCATGGTTACAATCCCCTCCATGCATCATCAACCAACCAAAGGGTTGCCCCCCCGGTTGTCAGCACACAGCCCCTCTCCCTCTCTGGATCTAAAGTCCTTAGCTGCTCCATCTCTCCACGTCGTCTCTGCCTCCATTAGAGTTACTTCTTAATGGTGTTTTTCTTTACTTTGTGTATTGAAACTGAGTTTACAACAACAACAAAACAACTGACTATAATGATTGATTTAATTCCTTTACTCGAGTATAGTAGTTAAAAAATGAGATGAAAATGTCTATCAGTACTCATAGTTGTTATAATTTATGAGTCTAATAATCTTCAAAACCAGTAACGTGTTTCTTCATTCACAGGTCAAGGCGGCCATGCGTATCTTAAAGAGTGGCTGTGGTGGGCTGGACTTCTGTCAAGTATGTATAGAAAACACAGAAAATACTTCAGCTGTATGTTAGAGACTTTGCATATGCTGGGATAGTCTCATATCACTTGCAAATTTTAAAACTTTGAATAAAGACTGAACAAAATACTGACTGAAAAGTAATGAACCAAATTCAA
This sequence comes from Chrysochloris asiatica, assembly GCF_000296735.1. NCBI lineage: Eukaryota > Metazoa > Chordata > Mammalia > Afrosoricida > Chrysochloridae > Chrysochloris > Chrysochloris asiatica. The sequence goes on along the minus strand of NW_006408562.1, from coordinate 8,331,336 downwards.
AATATATAAAACTTAAACCTGTAAACATCATTCAATATTTTAGTAGCTTATTTAATTTGAATAGAAGTCTGATTAAAATGTTGTCTCGTGAAATTAAAAAAAAAATTGTTCTTAGTTTAAGAATGTCAGTTTGAAAATGAAATATCCTAGGAAACACAGTGTTTGTAGTGTCTCCACCTCCATTGATTCTCATTCCAAATTGTAGAGAGGGTATGTACTATATAAGACTGTCCAGACTTGTTTTAATAATAACTTTAAAAAGGCATATGGAAAAGAAAAAAAAAAAGGCATATGGAAGATGTGATCTTGAAAGATACTTATTCTTCAAGTATTCAGGATTGCACAATGGTATAAATGCTGTAAGGTAAACTCAAATGTAGATACTGAACCTCAGGATGTATAGCAAACTTTCTAAGTTTAAGAGCAAATTAGAGAAATTAAGAGACGAATAGTTTTGATATTCTGAGTAACAAATGTTTATTGATCACCTGTTATATGCCAGGAACTGTTCTAGGTGCTAGAGACTAGTGGGAAAAACAAACAAAACTGAAAATTCCTAACCTCCTACCAAAATGAAAGGAACCCAAGTGGCGTTTGTAGGATCAGCACTGAGTGACTAAGTGCAAGGTCAGCAGTTCACACACACGCATAGATTTCCGGTCTCAAACCCTGTATGAGTTGGAGTCAACTAAGTTGCAGTAGGTCTAAATGTAAATTGGGGGCAAAAGCTGCTTCAGAGTTGGTGGAGCTGCGCCTGACCAGCTGTTTACCAGTCACTCTCCCTTGCATCTGTCCCTGCGTGCCTTCTCCTGCCAGCAAGCACTCCATCCACTTGTCTAATTCTGCCCGAATTTTCCTCTGTGTTCATTTTATTTGTTCTGTTGTGTCTTTGTTGTAGGGGGTCCATGTAGTGATACACCTAGTCTGCAGTCTTACTGGAAGTCCTGGGAGTTTTTGAATGACCTGAGCAATTACAGATTTTCTACCTCAGATTGTTTTAGTTTGAGTAGATTCCTAGAAGTTTCATTTCATCTAGGTTTTGAGATTTGTTGTACGGTTCTTCATAGTGTGCTGCTATCATCCCCTGTTCCGGTAGGTTCTGTTGTGGCATTCCCCTTGATTCCTCTTTCCCGCCTTTCATTTTTTATTTGTGTCGTTCGCGTCTTCTTTTCTTTTGTTAAATTTCTCAGTGGTTTTTAACTTTTATTAATCCTTTCAAAGCACCAACTTCTAGTTTTGTTTATTCTTTATGTATTTTGTTTTTCTCTTTGTTTTTGCTCTAATCTTTATTAAAATTCCATTTCTTCTGATGCCTGTAGGTCTTTTTTTTTTTTTTTTTTTCTGGCTCTTTTTCTATTGGAGATACTGGGTTAATGTGTTGATATTTTGGTTCTGTTTTCTTTTGAATAATGTATGTTTATTGCATCCAGATAAAAACAAAGCCCTCTCTTGTATATGATAACATCATCCTGGCCTAAATTGTTTCTAGAAATAATTTTTCAAATAAAATATACAGGAGGAAAAAAACTAGAAACAAGTGAAATAAATAAAAATTAGCCCAAACAAGAGATAGTAATTAAACCCCAGACTTTCCAGCATAGACCATAAACCAAGCTCACTACAAGGGACTGTGATTCAGCTGGAGCTATTTCAGAAAGTGCTAAAAAGAAATTATATAATTGAAAACTACAACATTAGACATTAAATGAGTGATGTAGCAAAATGGAAGAGAGACTTAGTGAACAGAAAGATCATTTGGAAGAAATGATCTAGAATGAAGCAAGCAGAGACAAAAGGGTGGAAAGTGGGGGTAAGAAAATTATGAAATTTAGGAGTTAATTACTAATTTAAGTCCCAGAATAGGGAAGTATGACAAGAATGGAGCAGAAACAATGTTGGAAGAGAAAATAGCTAAGATTTATCCAAAACTGGACAATGTGATGAGACCATACATTAAAGGAACCCAGTTAGACACAAGTGGAATCTTTGAGAAGGACATTTGTATGTAGAGACAGCAGAATAAAAGGAGCACTGGCAACAGAGTGAGCTACAAGCCTGGCTCCTAACTGCGGGTCAGCAGTTCAAATTCAACTGCCGCTCCACAGGAGAAAGATGAGGCTTTCTGCTCCTGTAAAGATTTACAGCCTTGGAAAACCTGTGTAGAGTCGCTTTGAGTCTGACCTGACTTGATGGCACACGCCCATCACCACAGCATAATAAAATTGCAGAAAACCTAAGAAATACTTTCTTAAAAGCAGTCAGAGTACCTACAAAAGCGTGACAAACTAATACATGATTTTCAACAGCATTAAAAGCTTGAAAACAGGGAACTATATCTTAAAAAGTGCTGACAAGTGTAACTGGCATCTGAAGTCTCTACTCATTGAAACGATCCTTTAAGAACAAATGAATACGGTTTAGACACACCGAAAGCATAATTATGCTAAAGTTGGTGGAAAGACTGTTCTGCAGGTGACAAGACTTTTCTACAGAAGGGAGATTAGAGATATAGTAAGGAAAGAAGCGCAGGGAATGATGAGCGTGTGAAGAAGAAGAAAGCTAATCCTCAACTTTAGACGTGACAGGTCAAGCATGTGTGTCTTCACATCTAGGTGGACAGTATGGGTATGGGACTTCATGATCATGGAGGACTCATACAACCATCTTTTCTTTTTTTTAGGTAAGAAAGATGTTTATAGAATAGGACAGATGACACAGAAGAAAATGAAAATAATTAGAAATACAGAAAGTGTGACATCCTTCAAGGTTTTTTTGTTTTGTTTTTAAGTCACAGCCATGGATAATAGGAATGGGGGATTATCCTAGATGAAAAGGCATTTGAAATATTGCATCCAAATTCTTTGATTGAATCTTAAAAGGACAAAACCATTTATAGTAGGGATAGGGGAAATCTGAATATAAATTGCTTATTCAATTATATTAGTGGTTATTGTTGTTTTGTTAGGTTTAAAAATAATAGATTTTATAAAATAATAGATTTTATACCAGTATTTTTCCCATAATGTGAGATGTCAGAATGTTGTAATTTGTTAAAATATTTTAGCCAAAAGTAAAGCAGTTACCTTTAAAGAAAAAGATAAGAATCATATGTGGAAAATAGTTGTATTTATAATATCGGAGTGGCTATCATTTATATTCTTTTTGTCCAAATACTTGAAATGTTTTGTGAATAAAAGTTAAGAATTTAAAAAGAATAGCAAAATCATTAGAAAAGGATAGTATAGTGAGTGTATTTAAAGGTTGAACCCTGGTGGCATATAAAGCGTAAGGACATAAAATGGGTGAAAGAAAAGGATGTAAGTTCATCAACCGGAATAAAGTTGATACTGCTATTATTAACTGGGGTGGCTCTGTGGGTTAATGTGCTGCACTACAAGGTTGGTTTTAACTGCAAGGTCAATGGTTCAAGCTCACCACCCACTCAGAAGCCTTATACAGGGTCACTATGAGTCGGACCTGACTCACCAGCACTTAACAACAACAACAACATTAGATAAACTTTACTTCAAAGCAACCGTCAATATTGAAGATAGACAATAACTTCATAAATATAAAAGGCTCAACTCATCCGACAGCTGTACAATTTAAACTTTAATTACAAATATCTTAAAATGTATAAGTTACCAATTGTTTTATTATAATAAGGAGAAATAGAAACATCCAAAATCATAAAATTTTAGTGTATTACTTTTTGTAGTTGAAAGAATAGGCAGAGAATAGTTGTTACGGCTACAGAAAATTTACAAAGCAAATTTAACATAATAGATACATTTTCCAAGTCTCAACTATTTTTAGGGTAAGTGCATATGGTATATTTCTAAAAAAAAATGACCATTTGAGGGTCATAAAGCCAAAGCCAGAAAGAAGATGCATTACTGTTGAGTTGGTTTTGACTTGTGTTTTTGTGTGCAGTCGGGTACTGATGTTGTTGTTGTTAGGTGCCATCGAGTCAGTACCGACCCATAGTGACCTTATGCACAGCAGAACGAAACACTGCCTGGTCCTGGGCCAACCTCACTACTGCTACCACATTTGAGTCCATCGATACTGCCACTTGGCCAATCCATCTCGTTGGGGGTCTTCCTCTTTTCTTCTGACCCTCCACCTTACCAAACATGATATCCTTTTCCAGTGACTGGTCCCTCCTGACAATATGTCCAAAGTACGAGAGACGAAGTTTGGCCATCTTGGCCTTTAAGGAGCATTCTGGCTGCACTCAGCTGACTCTTAGTGCCTCTTTATAGGGTTTCCGAGAGTGGCTGCTGGGTTTGAACTGCCTACCTTGCAGTCAGAAGTCCAGTGCTTATTCTCTAGTGCCATGCCAGGGCTTTAAAGCAAACCTGTTGTTAGGTTTCACTCTCAGTGACCCTATAAAACAGACTAGAACGGCGTCTCAGGGTTTCCAAGGCTGTAATCTTCATAGAAGCAGACTGACCCGGTTTTCTCCCCTGGTGTGTCTGTGAGTTCCAACCATCAGCCTTGCAGTTGGTGGCTCAGCACTTAATTATTTTGCCACTAGGACTCCCTTATCATAGAACCAGTCTAGTATTTTTCCTAGGATTTAATGAAGTATATTTTATGGTTCAGTTTAATTATCGTGGAGACCTGGTGTGGCACTCTAGGCTAACCACTTGACTGCTAACCACAAGTTAGGCAGTTTAAACCCTACCACCTACCTGCTCCTTGAAATCCCATATAGAGCCACTGTGAGTCAGAAACTGACTTAACAGCACTGAGCAACAACAAAATAGGGAAATGAGTAGGGTACAACTCATAAGCAGAGATAACTCGGGGTACAGCCACTCTCCAGTCAGGAACACTGGGCTCAGGAGCCCACACAGCTCCCTGAACTGCAGACTAAACAGCCTGCCTTTTCTCTCTCAACGTTCTCTCTGTTCAGTTCAATCTTAGCCATACAAGTTAGGTCAGATGAGCACCAGCTAGTATTTTGGGGGCTCACACACACCTCCCTGTGCTTCAGACCAACTGTCCTCTTCACTTTCTCAACCCTAGGCCTCAGGAGGCTCAGGAGTTCACACGACTCCCTAAACTTCAGACCAGCCAGCCAGCCCTTCCTCTTCTCTTTCCTCTCTAGCCACTGTGGACCAGGTCAACAGATACCAGTGGAACCTGTCCAAACTTGGCACATCTCTCCATTGCTGCATTTCCCCCACTTCCACTCAACAAGTAAACCCAGTTGGTCACAGACTGCTCATTGGCTCTCTTTAACTTTCAGTCCTATAAGGGAGTTTTCTGTGATGGACAGACTTTTCCTGCTGTGATGCATCCAGTGGTAAATTGCTTGCTTGAAATTTTCTAAAAGCTAGTCTTTTTTTTTCTCCTGCAGGTCTTTTCTTCAACCTAAATCACCCAGTCTCTCAGCAGTTCTTGGTGGGTCTGCACTGCAAGTGTTTTCAGATACAAATTTCCTGAACTGATGGTGGGGCTCAGATCCCAACTAAGGCCCGTACTCTGAGGCAGGGGTGGGGAATCTTTTTCCTGCCAAAATTTATAACATCATTCCTGGGCCGTACAAAATTAACAACTTAAAAATTAGCCTGCTATGTTTGGGCAGACATTTAATTAACTCCCCGAACGTGATGAGTAGAACTGCAGTTGCCTTAGTAGGGCCAGACCAAATGATTTTGTGGGCTTCATAGAGCCTGTGGGTCGGACTTTCCCCACAGCTACTCTAAAGGCTTAAAACAAAAAGCCTGCTTCTGGGCAAATTCTACTCCCCTTTCAGCAAATTCAGTTGAGTGTGGGCTGATAGTGGGCTGACAGATTCTGTGATCGTAATCCTCTGGCTTCACAAGCAACCTTCGAACTCGGAATCAACCCAAGGCCCATTCTCATGAAGTGGAGGTGTGGCATGGCCTCTGATGACACCAGCTATCCCTCCCACAGCACTCTCTGCTTTACATCTGAGTTCGGTCATCCGTTGCAGTGACCACACAGAATTTTTAGACAATATTCACCGTTATGGGGGTTCTTAGGAAAGTGAACAGGACAGGGTAATATTCAGGATCAGAAACAACTCAGAATGCAACAGCTGTCTAGTCAGGAACATCTCTTCTGTGCCGTACTGCAAGTTCTCGTCACTCTCTGGCCTTTCACTGCTAGCACAAGTGTTAACAAAGCTCCCGTAGGCAGTCTGAATAGCCAAAGGACATTCCTGTGTCCACCTTCGGCCTCTTTGTGGCGTGGGCAAGTAAGCTCATGTCTCTTCTCCTGCCTCTCTATGATGCCATCTCAGCTCGTGCCTATGCCCCCACTGCTGCCTCTTTAGGTGGGGACTTCACACTCTAATTGGGGCTGCTCTTTCTTGATCATCCTGAGATCTTCTCTCTTTCAACTTCTGAGGAGATTCCTTAAAAGCCCAGCGGGATGGCAAGGCGATCCCTGTACACCTTACCTGTATGCCCCTCCCTGCTCATTTGATGGGAGTCACAAAGGCCAAGGCCAGAAGAGACTTGTTAAGTACATCCACAGTATCACACATAGCCACACACAATAAGTTCTGGGAAAGGTGGCCCCTAGAGAATAGTAAGAGATGTAAATATTGCTGTAACAATTTTGTACCTGTGTGGGAAAAAATAGTAGATTTGTACATTAATTACTCTTAAAAAAAATCAACTGCAGATATGGTTCATAGCCCTCTATGTGATAGATAGATAGATAGAACGCGTAATTTAGACAAAAAGGAATTTAGGAAAGATTTCTTAAGTAAGTTGTATGAAGCATTGGCTGTTCAAAAGAATAAAGGGAATGTAACAGTGTCACTGCAGCACCATCTGAAGAACAGCAGCCATGGCTGTGTGCCACGCTGTGTCCCTGGGCCTCAGCAAGGGCCCAACTAACTGAATGTGAGCAGGCCGAGGCACGGCTGCCACCGAGGGCACCTCACCAAGCACACCAAGTTTGTGTGGGACGGTATCAGGAGATGGGGGGCTCTGTGCACAATGAGTTGCATGCCATGAAGCTGCTCAAGGAGAGGAGCTCAGCAACGTCCTGGCTTCCATGGGGAAGGCACCTGCCACAGGGACTGAGCAGGTCTCTGTCCAATGGGTTCCCCCACTAAAAAAAACACAAAACTACAGAAAATAGGAAGAGAATGAAAAAGCAAATCACAATGTGAGAAAAATCGCAATATGTTTAATTTTAAAAAGTCATGTCTAAAATATACAAAGAATTTCTCAACTCTGTAGCAAGACAAATAAGCTAATAGACAAATGGGGAAGGTTGTACAGCTACTGCCCTAGAAAGGATGTCGCTGTGAGCACTGCAATGAATGGGGAAGAACAGTGAAAGACTCCTGCTCAGCCTTAAGAGAGAAGCAGAGTTTTGACTGACACTTTCAAGTGTTGGAAACCCTATAAAGGGTCGCTATGGGTCGGAACCGACTCAACGGCACTTAACAACAACAACAAATCAAGTGTTGGTGAGTGTGAAGCCAGTGGAGCTCTCACACACTCTGGAAGATGGGAGTGAAAATCGGAATGACCACTTTGGAAGAGAGCAAACTTTTTACTAACTCAAGACCTCCTTTGCATAAATTTCTCCAATGACTTTTCAGCTCAGCTCAGAACCCTTGCAGTGACTCCCGCGGTCTGGTATATGGCCCGTGCTACTTTTCTGACTCACCTGCCTTTTTCCCTCCTGCTCTCTTGCTGTTCAGATATGCCACACCTTTCCTTGAGTCAGTGTTTTGGAGTTGTTTTCTTCAGATAGTTGCATGAGAAACTAACTCACATCGTTTCAGACTGTTCAGAGAGCCCTGACCAAGCTGCCTAAAACAGTACTGTCAGCTGATCTGACTCATAGTGACCCTACGAATAGGGTTTCTGAGACTCAGTCTTTATGGGAGCAGACAACCTCTTCTTTCTCCCACCATGCAGGTGGTAATTGTGAACCACCGACCTTGAATTTCACAGTCCAGTGCCTAACCCACAGTGCCACCAGGACTCCTTCCTAACCAAATACGTGAATTAAAGCCGCATATTTTGTCCCTTTATTGTCACCCTGTTTCCTTTACTCTTCATAACCCTCTTAGCAGCTTCCTATACAGACTTAATCTGTCTTCTCGCTTAAAAGGAACCCTGATGACTTAGTGGTTAAGCATTCGACTAAGGCAGTAGAGTCCGCCAGCTGCTCTATGGCAGAGGGATGGAGTTTGCAGCCTTGGAAGCCCTGTAGGACAGTTCTACTCAATTCTCAGTCAGAATTGGCTCGGTGGCAATGGGTCTTTGGTTATCACACACATTTAAGTTTTATGAGAGTAATTTCTTTGTTTTGCTCCTGTCTTATTTCCTGATTTTAGACCAGGACCTGGCACATAGTAGAGGCCATAGGATGTGATCTGAATGTGAAGTGGTTAAGAAATAGAGAACCCACTAAGTCTGTTTTGTCTTACATAGATTTGTGTTTGTTGCCAAAGGATGTAAATATGTCTTATTTAATATCTTACTTAAAAATCTAAACATAAATTGGATTGCTTCCATTAAAATTTTGCAGTTTTAATTGATTTAAAAGCTTTTCTAGTCATAATTTGTAGGGAAAACTTAATGCTTTTCAATAGGTAGGAGAAATTAACTACTGGATACAGTTGAAATAATACATAGATATTGCATCAAATGCATGCATTTATACTTTAAGCATGTATACTCCTATTAAAGAGTTTTTCTTTTGCTATCCATATCCAAGTGGGAGCTGGTGAGGTGGCCAACTTCGCTGCATACGCATTTGCACCAGCCACGTTAGTGACTCCATTAGGTGCGCTCAGCGTCCTAGTAAGGTAAGGGTGATAAGGTAAGGACACTATGTCTCCTTTCATGTGACAGAGCAGTCATGGGGGCTGTAGTCTGTAAGAATACAGTGCCATCTCGTGACCTACTAAGCACAATTTGCAAATAAACAACCTTAGCTCCTTTTTAAATTGTGTTTCTGAAACATTAGTCTTGTATGCATAGGCATGCCTGTGGATTTGTGGGAGAAAATGCATTTATGCTTTCCCTTCCTTGGTGCTTAGTACTAGGTCTAGGTTGGTTTCTGTGTTTTAAAGTTCTGAGTTGTGCATGTCACAACATGCACTGTTTGACCTACGTGGTCTTCGTTAGGTGGTGGTTGGTGAAGAACAGACAATCTGAAGTACAGGCCTTGTGTACTTATTTGGAAGAAGCTGTCTAAAACTTAATTTTGGTATTTAATGAGTAGCCCAAACAGCTAAACACAAATTATAGTCTGCATTTTGATTTTTATTCCCCAAATTGATTGATAGGTACGTTTACCCTTTTTTTGATGTTAATGCACATGAAGGGTTGTGGTACATGCCTTTCCCCTTAATTTTCTGTAACTTTTATCATATTTATTGGCTTAGAATGTATTTTCTTAGTAGGTGTGAAAAACCCTAGCATGATGAAGCAATCTGCTCCTGCAAAGACTTGCAAGTTTTGGAAACCCTGTACGTGGTTGCTGTGAGCCGGAACCGACTCAATGGCACTTAACAACAGCAACAGGCAGATTACATAGAATTAAATGAAGAAATAAAAAGAATGCATCAACTAGTAGTGATAAAGTTGAGCCTTCTTTCAAGCGGCAGTTTGGTTACACATTCCTAATTAAGTAGTAAGTTGGTACAAATTACGCTCCTATTAAGTTTCGTATTAACTTTTTGTAGTAGAAAGATGGTAAGTAATTGGTTTTGTGTCTGATGAAGCAGATGATTCCATAGACACTTTTTGTTAACGGTTGTGTGTGCATGTTCTTTCCCGTGGCTGACAGCAGCATCTCTGCACTATTAACAGTGCTCCCGTGTGAGGTCACTTTTAAGCTCCATGTTGTGTTGATGTTTAAAAGAAAACTCATTGTGCTATTGACATCCCCCCCTTGTTTTTTTTGTTTGTGTTTTTTAGTGCTATTCTCTCTTCCTACTTTCTAAATGAAAGACTTAATCTTCATGGGAAAATTGGGTGCCTGCTAAGTATTTTAGGATCTACAGTTATGGTCATTCATGCTCCAAAAGAAGAGGAGATAGAGACTTTAAATGAAATGTCTCACAAGCTCGGTGATCCAGGTAGGAAAATACGAAAGCTTTATTTGTCTTCATTGTATTTACTTTTTTAGTGTTTACTTTAATCAAAATGTTACATGTAGAAAGAGTGAAATAGTTCTGGAAGGTTTATTATAAAAACTAGCAGTCATACTCCTCGTCCACAAGTACTTAGCCCCTTGTTCTGTTTTCTAGTTTTCTCTCAGTGCTGTGGTTATACTGCTTCTTGCTTGCTTGACTGTAGGGAATTGGCTTTACATTGTAAAAAGATGAGACTTTAGTGGTGTTGTTACTTGTTTACAGTGTCATCACTCCATGACTTTTATCCTCAGTTTCCCCATATTATGATACATTGTGGTTACTTTTCCTTTCTTGTATGGCATACGATTTTCCTGAACTACTATTCTTTTTGGAATCATCTTCCATCATGAAACTTTTTGCCTGTTGTCTGATTCAGCTCTTGGTTGGTCATTTCAAACATTTGAGGGATTCTTTGGAAATCTCTCACACAGAGATTGTTTTTGGCAATAGTTTACACTGATGTTTCTAGATTTCTAGGTCGGCAGAGAATCGTGTTAGAATTTTCCTTTATCATCAGTTGGGGATTTCCTCTGTTGGTTTTTTTTGTTGTTTGTTTTTTTTGCTGACTTCTAGGTGTGCACCTTCATTTTGGTGAAGTCACATTTATATGATAAGAGAAAAGGCACAACTCAGACTATTTAATCTACCCATTTTCTTCTCCCTTCCACTGTTGCTGTTAAGAAATCTAATGCAACTAACCGGCTCTGATTCTTTTTTATGTGACCAGTCTTTCATCCTTGGAAGCTTTTCAGATATTCTTTTTGCCCTTAGGATCTGAAATTTTCCATTTAAATTTCATTGTGGCCAGTTTTCATTCTTTGTACTAAGTACTTGATGGGCATTTTTTATTTGAAAATTGGTGTTTAATATGAGGAATATAATTACTCCTTTGAAATTCTCCTTTCCATTGTCTTACTTGTCTTTTGACTGGACTTCCTTAACTGGTTCATTTTCTTATATATATATTTTCTCATAGCTTTACTGTTTTGTCTTTTTCTTCTGTTTTCTGGGTAATTTCCTCAGTTGTGATTTCCAGCCCTTCTAGTGAGATTTTATTTCTGGTATTATGTTAGCAGTTTTGTCTGCACAGTGTCAATATCAGGGTTTTGTTTTTTTTCAGTTTTTCACTTTTGTCTTTTGGTATTTTCTTCTAAATTTCATGTCATTGTTTTTGAGAATGTGCACAGCCCAGTAATAAGAATTGAGCCGTTTCTGCCTGGACAGTTTAGTCACATTGATTCCATTCCTCCGTCTGTACTGCTCTGCTGACCTTCCTTTTCCTAGTTGTTCCTCCCTGATTAACGTCAGTTTACCACCCCTAAGCTTCCAATCCAGCCTTCTTAATTGGATAGTTCATAATGTCACTTTACTCTCATAAAGATAGTTCTTAAAAGAGCACAATGCTCAAGGCAGACCTTTGTACTCATTAAGGAAAATCTCCAGTGTGTATTACACATGGATGTTTCTTTTAGAAAGACCAGCGAGTGACTGGTCCCTATGAATTGAAGGTTAATGATAGCCCAGCTCTTTGACTATTTCAACATGTTACACTCCCCCGCAGTGCTTGATATCAGTCACCACTCCTCAAGTCCCAGAGTTCTGCAACACCCTGCAATGTCTCACAGAACCACCAGCTGCCAAAGGAAGTGGCCCACACAATTGTGGAGGCTGGCAAGTCCCAATCTGTAGTGCAGAGGTCAGTCTGGAGGAGTCCTCTCACCCATGGAGTCTGAGAAGCTGAGGAACCCAAATCGGCAGGACAGAAAACAGAGACTGTGGGAGCTGGTGAATCAGGTCAGGCACTGGGCACGAAGTCTCACAAAGTGGAGGTCAAACATACTAATCAGGTGCGGGATTCCGGGCAAGAGAAGTGAAGGGGGCTAACTTGAGCCACACCCGCTAGCAAAGTTTTGGTGTAGTTAGGTGCCGTCTAGTCATTTCCGACTCATAGGGACTCTGTATAGGGTTTTTGAGGAGCAGTTCATGAGCTTGAACTGTCGATCTAGCGGTTCAAACTGACCTTGTGGTCCAGCACCACTGTGGGACACCCTTAATCCTTAGTTGTACTGTATTGCTTACTCATTAGCCTCAGCTTCAGCCTTACTGTTTAGCAACTCTTTTCAGAATGAGTCCATCATCACAAGGCCAGACACATGGGTTTACAGTACATCACAGAGTGGAGAAGTGAAGCTGAACTGGAATGCACAAACTGCAGGCAAACAAGTTGCACAAGCACTTCTGCTGGTCACACCCAGTGGGAGGCAGTTGGTCAGTGCTTAGGAATACACAAACAGACAACCATCACCATAATACAAACACAGCAAAATGTCTTAAAAGTAGCAATTTCTGCTCACACTAAGAAACAGAACAGAGTGGCTCAACCAAGTGTCCAAGAGGCAGAGTTCACTATAAATACCCTGGACTGACCAGCATTTGTACTAATGTTTTTTAGGTTGTTTTTATTTGTATAGGCCTTTTTGTTTCTCTGGTTATATTTATTCCCACATATTTCATCTTTTGGGTGGATATTGTAAATGGTATTGTCTTGATTTCCTTTCAGAGCTCTCTTTATTAGTGTAAAGGTATCGCTTGCTGGTTTTTGTGTATTGTTATTGTATCTTGCCACTTTCCCAAATCCATCAATGAGCTCTAATGATTTCTTCCTGTATCTTTGTAATTTTCTAAGTATAGAATCATATCGACTACAAATAGAGTTTTACTTCTTTTTTTTACTTCCTTTTCTTGCTTTATAGCACTGGCTAATACTTTGAGCACAATATTTAATAGGATTGGTGATAAACGTCATCCTTGACTGGTTCCCATCCACAGTACACAAGGGGAATGGCTTCAGATTCTCACCATTGTGAATGATGTGGGCTTTTAGTTTTGAATATATGCCCTCTGTTATGTTGAGCAGTTACTCTTCTGTTCCTATTTTGTTACGTGTTTTTATCAGGGATGAGTGTTGGGTTTTGTCAGATGCCTTTGTTGTAGCAATTGACAAGATCATATGATTTAAGTAAAGACTTTTTTTTATTTATATGGTAAATTAAGTTGATTATTTCTCTAATATTGAGCCATCCCTGGTATGATTCTCACTTGGTCACGATGTGTTTTTTCTGATATATTACTGGATTTTATTTGTTCGGATTTTGTTACGAATTTTTGTATCTGTGTACATGAGGGGTGTCCAGTGTCTTCATAGGATAAGCTTTGGATTGTGAACCAGAAGGTTCGTGGTTTGAGCCCACTAGCCGCTCCACAGAAGAAAGATGAGGCTTTCTGCTCCCATGAAGATTTAAAGCATAGGAAACCCTATATTAAAGGTACCGTGGACTGCCAGAAGAACAAACAAATCTGTGTTGGAAGAAGTACAACTAGAATGTTCATTAGATGGCAAGACTCGTCTTTCACACTTTAGACATACTATCAGGACAGACCAGTCCCTAGAGTTGAACATTATGCTTGGTAAAATTGAGGGGCAAGGAGAAAGAGGGAGACCCTAATGAGATGGATTGGCACAGTGGCAGCAACAATGGGCTCAAGCGTACCAGCAACTGTGAGGATGGCAAAAGACTGGGCAGATTCGTTCTGTTGTACACAGGGTCACTGTTGGTAGGAACCATTTCTATAGCACCTAATAATAAGAAACCTTTTTGAATGTGTGGCAGGATTCATTAGTAAAGCCACCTGGTCTGGACTGTTTTTTAGTTGGGAGTTTTTAATGACTTTATCAGTTTCTTCTCTTATTATAGCCCTGTTTACATTTTCTGCTTCATCTTTTAGTTTAGGTAGGTCATTAGTTTCTAGAAATTTGCCTATTTCTTCTAGATTTTCAAATGTGTAGGAGTAAAATTTTTTATAATGTTCAGTTATCTTGGTTATGTTGTGACATCACTCATAGAATTATTTGTGTTATTTGCATCTTCTTTTTTTCTTTTGTTAGATTTGCCAGTGGGTTGTCTATTTTCTTAATCCTTTCAAAGAATGGGATTCTTGTCATGTTGTTTTTCTGTGTTCTATTTCATTTATTTCTGCTCTAACCAGTAGCAACAGCAGTGGGCTCAAGCTTGACTACTGTGAGGATAACGCAGGGCCAGGCAGCAGTGTATGCTGTTGTTCATAAGGGCACTGTGAGCCGACTGGCACCGACTCGGTGACACCTCAAAACAAACTTTACTGTTTTTCACTTGTGGTGGCTGTAGGCTTACTTCACTGCTCTGCTTTTTAACTGGATCGAGTGTTATGTTTATGAGGTCAACTTAGTTGATTGTGTTGTTGAGTTTCTAGATGTCTTGTCCTCCATCAAAAGTGCTGTCTTAATGTCTCCTGTTATTTATTGTTGTTGAGTGCCATTACGTCAGTTCTTTATAGGATTTCTGAGGAGTGGCTGCTGGGTTTGAACCGCTGTCCAGTGTTTATCCTACAGCACCACACCAGGGCTCCTGTAAAAAATGTTGATGGTGTCACAGTGAGAATATGAAAGCATGGTTTGATCCTCCAGTTTCTGGGTGTGTCTCTTTATTTCAGGGCCACACCTTCTCTCCTTCCTCCGAACTTCAACTTTTGTGACTAAATGTAACTTTTTTTTGCCTCCTCCAGGTTTTGTGGTTTTTGCAACACTTGTGGTCATTGTGTCCTTGATATTAATCTTTGTGGTGGGACCGCAGCATGGACAGACCAACATCCTTGTGTATATAACCATCTGTTCTGTGATTGGAGCATTTTCCGTCTCCTGTGTGAAGGGCCTAGGCATTGCCATCAAGGAACTGTTTGCGGGAAGGCCTGTGCTGCAGCACCCGCTGGTCTGGGTCCTGCTGCTGAGCCTGATCCTCTGTGTGAGCACACAGATCAATTACCTGAACAGAGCCCTGGACATATTCAACACTTCAATCGTCACTCCCATCTACTACGTAGGCTTCACAATATCAGTTTTAACATGTTCAGCTATTCTCTTCAAGGAGTGGCAGAATATGCCTGTTGATGATGTCATTGGCACTCTGAGTGGCTTTTTTACAATCATTGTGGGAATATTCTTGTTGCATGCCTTTAAAGATGTCAGTTTTAATCTAGCAAGTCTGCATATGTCTTTTCGGAAAGATGAAAAAGCCATGAACGGCAGTCTCTCTAGTATGTATGAAATTCTCAGTAGTGAAGAATCCTTAACCTGTGGGATTGAGCAACACACTGGGGAAAATATTTCTCGAAGAAATGGAAATCTGGCAGCTTTTTAGGAAAGATACAGTTAAAAGGTTAATCTAGAATTGTTATAAAATGAAAACGAGTATCAGAATGTGTCTCAAAAAGCATTGTCCTCAAATAATGTTCTCTAAAGACAATCTTTTTTAAGGTTTCACTGATTTGGACCAAGAAATTAGTTTTCTTATAAGTAAATGATAGTCGCTCACTACGATACCCTCATTCACTATCTGGCCAGTTTCTGTTTCTGTTAACATGGTATTAGTGTAGAGAGACCTTTTAAAGTTTGATTCCTTCACCAAAAACTAAATGCACTAATGACAGTTTTAAGTCTATGAAAATGCTTTATTTTTTCAATGGTGATAAAAGTTAAGAAGTGTACAATTGTCTTCCCCACTCTATCAAGTCCTGATCGCTTTAGGCTTTTTGATTTTAAAAAATATGGTTTATCTTACATTTGACAATTATTCTTGTTTGATGAATCATATAATTTTGAATTGTTAGTGTAAGGGAATTCTAAGTTACTGAGGGAACACTGTAGCCCACATAAAAAAAAAAGGAAATCACCTTGAAAACTCTTTTTCAGATTGTTACTTAGATTTCCATATGATGTCTTAGACAGTTTTGTTAAAATCAGCTGCATCTTGCATCTGTCTACTGGGACTAGGCTCTCTTGAGTTCGTCCGGTTTTGTTTTTCAGTTACTTTAATCTCATGATGACTTGAAGCTCGATTATTATTTTTACATCAGATCTTATACTTTTCTGTATGTCTTCCTAATGAATTATATGTCATTTATTGCCTTTTAACAGCCCTGGGAAATGAAGTTGGAAGACTAGGATCACATATTTCTCACATTAGTTTATAATACAAGAAATTGAAACAAAGATCTTTTTTAAGTCTAAATGCTTGGAACAAACTTAGTGTTTGTAAAATATGGTTTCTTTGTACCAAGTATTTTATTTTGCTTAAGTTTTCATTTGTACTATATAATTTGGTCTTTTAATATGTGTTTATGGAAATTTTTAAGCACATTCAAAAAAATAAATAAATAAACCTTATAATAAATCCCTATCCTGTGCCAAAACCTTTTAACTCTTACCTATTAATTGGCCTTAAAAAACCAATAGTTCTGGGGACACAATTTCCATTTGGGCTGTAGGTAGAACATGGTCTGTACCATTCTGCTATCCCTGGTCACGACTGTACATCTTGTGGGTCATACGCTGCACCTGCCCTGGCTTCGCCTCTGAACACTTCACTGAGCAGAGAAGGTAGAGGCCGCAACACAAGCCCACAGCCTCCGAGGTCTTCCCTGTCATCTCACCATTAGCATTAGCTGTGCCAGGCTGTTTGTATTCAGTCTCCACACTTCATGAACTCAGTTCTGTTTCCCTAATTTGTTTATTATTGTCCCCCTACAAAAGTCTTTTGGACCCCTTCCAATGCCTTTCCCCATGTAGTTTGGCTACCACACATTTACTTTTTACCCTATCTAGTTACGTACTTTATCTGTATTTTATACATGAGAACTGAGTTTCGTCCATTTATGGGTAGTATCGTCCCCAACAAGACTGGATGGGTTAATTAGTGCTAATAAATTCTTACTTTCACATTTGATAAAATACTTGAAATGGTCGTATACATGTTTAGTACATTTTATTTGGTTTATAATCTTACAAAACTCAGTAACCTGAACTATTTAGTTGTAGTCATTTTCTTTTGATCATATTCTCCACTTTCAGTATATGGTGATCGTCGTACCATCTCTTCATCTAGAAGTCCCTGGGAAGCCTGGTTAGTGCTTAACTGGAGTTATTTTTGGTTTTATTGTGCTATCCAGATTTCTTTTAACTCAGGTTTGTGGCAGCCCTTCACCATGTTTCCAACAGCATGTATTCACTTAGTGTTTCTGTGTAACATTTTTGTAATTATTACAAGATGTCTCAAACTGATTCAGAGTGCTAGGTGGTACATGTAACAGACTATGTTGTTGTGAAGTGACGCCTAGTCACAGCAACCCCGTATAGGGTTTTCAGGGAGCTGCTGGGGGTGAGTTTGAACTGCCAAACAGCCCACGGGAAGCTGACATGCTGACACACGGGGTGCAGTGGTGACTCAGCTGCTGGCCAGAGACTGGTGGATGGGGGCCTGGAAGCAGCGGACGTGCTCCACAGGCGTGCTCTCTCCATCTCCTGACTTCAGGTACTTGTCCAGGATATTGATGATCTCATCATTGAGAATCTGGAACTTGTGAATCCTCTCCACCATCTTCTTCAAGGGCTAGGATTGAAATTAGAGTGCGTTCAAAAGTAGAATTAGCATGCACTAATTTGAAATGTTGTGGATGTATTGTTTGTGTTTCAAATGTAGGAAAGTCATTTCCTCAGGAACAACGTCAACCAAATGGTACTGACACACATACCATCTCTTTAATACAACTATTGGAACTAGTTTTCAACAGAAACACATTTCTTTCTTTGTAGGTTTCCTGCTACTAACAGATACACTCACTCGTTCACATAACTTAAAGATCTATTCAATCACCTAATAGGTCAAAGGAATGCTATAGCACAGTAGTTGGGCTGCTAACTGCAAGGTCAACAGTTCAAATCTACCAGCCACTCTGCGGGAGAAAGATGAGGCTTTCTGCTTCCGTGTAAAGATCTTCAGCCTCAGAAACCCTACATAGTGTCAGAACCAACTCCACAGCACATCATCACCATCTCCACCACCACCCCACTAACCTGAAGGTTGGTGGTTTGAACCTACCAGCAGTCTAATGGGACAAAGATGTGGCATTCTGTTCCTATAAAGATTTATAGGCAGTTACACTCTGTTCTGTGGGTTGCTGAGTCAGAACTGACTTGATGGCAGTGAGTTTGGTTTGGAATAAAAGCAGGAAGACAAAGTTGAAGATGCTATCATCAGTAGGGGATCCAATTCTTAGGCTTTTGTAATTGCGGACAGGATGTGTTGCCAGACCCTTCTGCTATAGTAAACTCAAACTCACTGCCATGAAGTGGATTCCCACCCAGAGCAAATCCTGTCAAGGGTTTCTGAGGCCGTAAATGTTTACAAGAATAGAAAGCTGCATCTTTCTTCCCCTGAGCGGGTTCTGTGTCTTGAATGCTGACCTTGTGGTTAGCTGCCTAGGGCTCCTGCTTGTAATTGATGTGGATAAAAGATGCACACAAAAGACAACATGAAGGCATTGCTGGGGCTGCCTGTGCAGGACGTATAGGGTAGGTACCAACAGCAGCTATGGAGTGAGGAGCAGTAACCAAGGTGACTTATGCCTGGAGACCTGACCCTCTAATCTACACCCATCCCAGGTGGATAACTGCTGGAGATGAACAGGAACGAATGTAAATCTGGAAAGCAATTAAAATCAAGTTCAACAGGAGTTTGCAAATTTAAAAAATCTGTGTGGTGCTGTGGGTTAATGCGCCAGACTTCAAAGTCATTTGAATGGCAAGTTTGGCAGTTCAAGCTCACCAGCTGCTCCTCGGATACCCTATATAGGGTCGCTATGGGTCGGAACCGACTCAATGGCATTTCACAACAGCAAGGAGCTCTGGTAGCATAGTAGTTACGAATCGGGCTGCAAACCACAAGGTCAGCAGTTCAAAACTACCAGCTGTTCCATGGGAGAACGATGAGGCTTTCTGCTCCCATAAAGATTTACAGCCTCGGAAACCCTGTACAGGGTCGCCACGAGTCGAAATCGACTCAACGGCACATAACCACCAACCACCACAATGCACTGGAAGCATTTTAGAATAGAATTTTGATTCTTAGGCAAATTCGTGCCATATTGATCCAGGGACCACCTTTTTCTGACGCTAAAGCTGTGGTGGAGAATAAATACCCCTCCACATACCATCTGTGTCTTGTAAAAATCTGTTTCCCTTCTCTGGTCAGTCCAGACCTCAGCTGCTGTGGGCACTCCTTTCATACACAAACCCATGACGTCAAACCAGTTTATTCCAGTTTGAAGCCTTGATTCCCATTCACTACACCTGGAGTAGCCCTGGAGGATCTGCACTGGACTTCAACCTACAAGGTTGGCAGTTCAAACCCATCAGCAGCTCCCTGGAAACTACAGGGTTGCTATGGGTTGGAACTGACTTCCATAGCACTTAACATCAACAGGGGCTAGTTCAGGGTGCCGGCCCTTCTTCTGTGTCTTAGATATAATTCTAATTCTTTAAAACATTGAAAACTGGTAAGGACTGTCTTTAGTGGAAAATAAAGATAGGAACACACAGGGCAAGGTCCAGGGTGGGGTCTCCGTGCAAAGCTTCTGTGTCCCCAGGGGTGCTTACGCTCCCCGAAGCAGATGTTCCTTCTAGAAGTTCCACGGAACCTCGGTTTCTCAAGGCCTTTGTTGGCTTCGTCTCTGAGCTGGAACAGACTGGACAGTACTTAACAACATGTGGTCATTATTGAATGCATCATGCCCGAACGGCTAGTTAGCACCAGGCACCCAGAAGATATCCCTTGGGCTGATTAAGTCCCTACTCATTGACCTCAGGTGTGGTCCTGCTCTAAGGAACCAGAGCCCAAAGCTGAATTGTTTACTGCAAAGGAGTTCCAGCCTTGTACTTTCAGATTCAATGTGTAAAGAAAGGAAAATCAATTACTTCCCAGAAAGGACCTCTGGTGGAACAGTGAGGAAGGTCTTGCTACAAAGGCTCTGGAAGACGCCTCTGTCACTGGGCAAGTTCTAGCAACCCATTTAGGTATTCCAATCTGGTAGCGTAGTGGTTACAAATCGGGCTGCTAACCTCAGGGTCAGCAGTTTGAAACTACCCGCTGTTCCACGGGAGAAAGATGTGGCTTTCTGCTCCCGTAAAGATTTACAGCCTTGGAAGCCCTGTATAGGGTCGCTATGAGTCATAATCAACTCTATGGCACATAACCACCACCACCAGCTATAGGCTAAATACAGGCAGGGTGAAATACAGTCACACACTAATAATGAGTAGAACAGAGAGAAGGGTAAATAAGTTCATTCTCAAAGCAGAACTGGACATAGTTGGTATCTACTGTAAAATCAGTACTACAGGTAGCACTGCAGAGGTGCTGCTGGGTAAGCAGGGTCAGCCGTTCAAACTCACCAGCCGCTCCTTGGAAATCCTACACAGGGTCGCTACGGGACAACGACAAGAGAGAGGACTGTTAGTACGAGAACAGGAGAAACAGTACTGGGGCAGCAGAAAAGCAGCGTTGGGAAGATCAATAAAACCATAAAATAACCTCCAAATACGGAGGAACAGGATGTGGACGACAGAATCTATCTCGTCAGGCAGGATATAAATCAGATAAAATGGTAAAAACCATGGATCTCCTTGTGTGTACAGAACCCAGGGTCCTGGTGAGCCTCCCTCCCTATTCTGCAACCCAGGGCGCTTGTTAACCACCAGTTACACGTTGTTGTTAAGGTGCCACCGTGAGATACAAAGCTGTGATAGGATAATATGCATACGCCTACAGGGAAGACCAGTTAATAACTACTATTATTCAAATTCATGCACCAACCACTAAAGCCAGTGAGGATGGAACAGAAGAGTTCTAAGAACTTCTTCAATCTGAAATTGGTCAAACATGTAATCAAGCTACACATTGTTGTTAAGTGCCATTGAGTTGGTTCCACACATTAGCCTGCCCTTTGACTAGTTTTCAGCGTAGGCGCAAAACCGGCCATTTCTAGTATCCCAGATGACTGCTACCGAATCCATCCAGAAATCTGACTATCACTGACACCTGACGCGCAGGCGTGTGAACATGGAGCCGGAAGTGACCCACGTAGCGGAACTACGCAAGCAGGAGGGCCCGACCCCGCTCTGAAGGGTTCTTCCTTAAGTTCCTGCCAGGTGGTAGGCGGGAGATGCAGTTGTCCTTGGCTTGTCTCCCCTGAAGGTACTGTGTTCTCGTCTCTTGGGGCTACTGAGCACCTGAAATATGGCTACTGTGTTTGACGAGCTGAATTTTCAGTTTTATTTATAAACCAATTGGGATAGTTTGTTATTAAGTGCCGTTGAATCGCTTCCGACCCATAGAGACCCTGTATAAGGTTTCCAAGTATCAGCTGGTGAGCTTGAACCGCTGACCTTGAGGTCCAAAGCATTAACCAGAGCGCCACACGGAACTAGCCTTGCCTGTTGGCTTCCTTCTCCTGGATTTACCCATTTATCAGTCCCCCTGCACCCTTCCCCCGCTAATTTGCTGCGCCCACAGGATTTTAATAAAGCAGCTCTGGTAGCCTAGTGGATTAAAGCTGGGCTGCTAACCCAAAGGTCAGTGGTTCGAATTTACCCGGGGTTTCGTGGGAGAAAGATGAGGCTTTCTGCTCCCGTAAAGATTTTCAACCGCAGAAACTCCATACAGGGTTGCTGCGAGTTGGAACCGACTCCACAGCACACCACCACCACCACCAGGTGTCGCCAATGGAAGAGGAACATTTCTTCTGCTAACACCTCTAAAGGCAGAACTGTCGCTCCTCCCACAAAGTTTGTTAAGTGTCAATTCCGACCCATAGTGACCCTGCATAGTGTTTCCAAGGAGCAGCTGGTGAACTTGAACCGCCGACCTTGCAGTTCAAGCGACTTTGTAGTCTGGCGCATTAAGCCACAGCGCCACCCCAGAACTCCTCCATAGAGTTTAGAGTTTAGATAAAGGCATTCGGGACCTCCTTTGGGATCATGTACGTCTTTGTTTTTTAAAAAATTTTTATTGTGGAGATTTACAGAGCGAATCAGTTTTCCGTTCAGTAATCCATACATGTTTCACTCCATGTCATGGACTTCACTCCATACATCTTAACCTCACTCATCCCACTTCCTCCCTGGGTTTCCCACTTCCATCCTTCCTTATGTCCTAACCCTTCCGGCCTTCTGAACTTTGTCCTAGGATAGAGTCTGCTCTTTTGACCTTCAAATGTCGATTATTCTGAGAAGCACATACCGCCCTTGTTCCTGTTCAACTCATGGACCTGTGGACTATTGGCTTGAAAACTGAGGCCCACGGGATTGTTCCAGACCAGAAGGACGACACTAAGGGCCATAATCTCGGGCTTCCCGCAGTCTATATCCAACCAGTAAGGCTGTTTTTGTTTTTGAAAGGATTCTGAGTATTGTTCTACATTCTGTGCTTTCCAGATCTTCTAATGCGATACTTTTCAGAGTGGTTAGCAGTGGTAGCCAGACACCATTCTTGTCTCAGGGTGGTGTAGCCTGAGCTTCTCATGGTCCTTTCAGTCTTTGGAACAATTACTTCCGTACATTCTTTTTTTTTTTTTAACTTTATTGTGAATTGAGTGAAGGTTTACAGAGCAAATGATCAGTTTTTATTCAGCAAACAGACCCTTTGCTCCATGTAAACAGTACTCACCTCTGTTCACTCTATTGTATTCCTCCCTTTGGTAAAGAATGCTTCTTTAATCAAGAAAACCTTTGTTTTGACTTTTGGTCTTACACAATATTTATCCTTTTGTGATTGACTAATTTTACTCAGCATAATGTCCTCCAGGTGCATCCATGTTGTGAGGTGTTTCACAGATTCATTGTTAATTCTTCAATGTTGATACAAGATAACAAATATGACCCCTTTAGTTCAATTGCAACTAAAATGGCCCTTAAATAATGTCATTTTTGCTAAGAAAGAAGAAAATTGTGAATTAGGCTTCTAGTAATTTTACATATGGCTTTTGGGAATCAAAGGGTATTATTACCTTGTTGGTTTCAGTGTTTATACCCTTTGATTTATATGACTGGGGATGCTTTCATACAGCTTTGATTTTCTTCACTTTTCTTTGCTCTGGACAAGGAGAGACCAATAGTTGCACCACAGATGGTCACCCCCGCCCCCCCCCCCCAGGCTTTTAAGAGTCCAGTTGTTACTCACCAGAGTGGGGTGCTAAACATTGCCTTTGTGGAGTTTGCTATACCAGTTTATCAGGCCCAACAACTTGTGTCCTCAAGGTGTTTGTTGCTGTTGTGAAGTGCCGTTGAGTCGGTTCCGACCCGTAGCAACCCTGATTGGGTTTCCGAGGAGCAGCTGGTGAGCTTGAACGCTGACCTTGCAGTTCCAACAGCTTTGCAGTCTGGCATATTAACCCACGGTGCCACACCAGGACTCCTCAAGGTGTTTAGTTATGGCTAAAATATTTTTATAACTTTGCCCCCTGTATTTCCCTACTATATTCATGGATATAATTTCAGTATATACAAATACATAAGTAGAAATATTCTCTGCCAATCCTATATATATTTTTTGTTATGTTTGTTTCTTCCCATACTTGTTCAGTTTGTGTTTGTATGTATCTATCCACTGGTGAATTGCATCTGCACTGTTACTGCAGGATCCTGTAGAGTTACATCTGTTGCCTTTAACTCTTGTGCTCCCAGTGTCTTTGCCGTGATCATACTTTGTTGACCTTCCCTTATTGTACCCTGCCTTCACCCAAGGTACCGTGCGCTTACCTCTACTTAGTGATTGGCCCTGTCCTCCCGTCACACTCCTGAGCATTTAGGGTTTTCCCATCTTTTTGCCACTGTGAATAGTGCTGCATTACACATGCGTTTATCTGTTGGAATCATGTCTCTTCTTTCTTTAGAATATATACCTAATAGTTGGACTGCTGGACCCTTGGTGGGGTGCTGTAGGGTCAGCACTGGGCTGCAAACCACCAGGTCGGCAGTTCAAACCCACCAGCTGCTCTGGCTTGATAGCACATAACAATAACAACAATAGAAATTGGACTGTGGGATCAGATGATTTTCTATTTCCAATTTTCTTAAGAACATGCCATACTATTTTTCAACATTTGCTACTAGTAGATTATGAGGGTTTCAGATTCACCACACCCTCCCCATTATTTGTCATGGTGGTGGTATAGTATTTTGTTTAACTGGTGATTGCATGTTGGTGTGTTTTGCCCAGGTTTTTGTTTTTGTTTTCCTTTTTCTTTATTCTGTCTTTATATATCCAAGTGAATAGGGCAGGTATAGTGTTCTGCTTGCTAGCTTGGAGCTCTTGGACATTCACAACCTGTCTCTTGGTGGATGTGATGGAGACTGGGAGTATGTGCACATTTCTCTGTTCATGGAGCGCAGCTGAGGGCAGGGGGGCTGGTATAGCTGCCATTTAATATTGGTCAGGTGGTACAGGACCAGGTGTTTTCCCTTGCCCAGTGGGTGGGGTTGCAGGAGGTGTGGTTATGTCCCGGCTCTGTGGGCACAGTTGTTGTCTCCTTTCTGGTTGCTAGCTACCGGTGCTGGTACTGGTTTGGTCCTGGGCGAGTAGAGCTGATTATCAAATTGCTGTTCAGTCCGAATGCTGTTTGCACAAATTGGAAATGTTCACTTTTGTCAAGCAGGTTGACAATTGACTGGTATGTTTGTGTCCTTGCTCCTTTCAGTCCATTTCTTCTTGTAGTTCATATACTCTCCACTTCTTTATCCATCCCTTGATGTGCAGGGATCCAAGGATTACCATCCTTCTCCATTTCCTTTGGTTTCTTGTGTCTTCTTTGTAGAGGAACTGGGTAGTTTATATGTCTACTTACTCCATCTTGCTAGAGTCCTTAGAAACTCCTTTGAGGAAGTAAGAAACACCCTACACAAGGTTCTTTCTCCAGAAAACTAAACGTTTATAGAGAAAGGACACCTTTAATGTCACAGGTTGTAAAACCACAAAAACGCACCAGGAAACCAAAGACAAGTATTATTCATCATTGCAGAGCAGAGACTCTAGAACCCCTACAAAGGCCCCCAAACCGGTGCCCCTCATCACTACAGGGGCAGGAGGAAGACATACTCCACTCTGCACCCTGTGACCTCCCTGATGAATTAAAGTTCCCTGAAATCATCTCCCAATTTGATGAGAATTAGTGATTACAGAACTTCTGGCAGGATGGCGAACTAGGCAGACACACTACACGGACTCTCTAGCACAAAGATATAAGAGACGGATTAAACAGACACTGGTGAGAATTCTGGCACCCTGAACTGCAGAAGAAAGGTTCAAGAGGTGGATGGGTGCTTGCTGGGAGGAGAGGCCGAGCAGGGATGGTGAGAGAGGGAGGCTGACTGGTGAAGGGCTGGCCAGATGCGGATGGATCTTGTGAGCAGCTTTGGCAGTGAAGACAGGCCTGCCAGAGGAGATTCACATGGGCAATGGAAAAGGTGTGATTTCTCCTTTGTCCCTATGCTCCCTGGTGACCAGAAATGTGTGGCCCACACCTACTCTCATCCACTCCCAGCACAGACCCTGCTTGCCTGGAGTTCGGAGCCACGCCACCGTGAGATGGGGGCCGACTGCGTCTTTGTGGTGTGCTGAGTTGGTGCCTGGACTCAGGTGGGCTCGATTACAGAGTTCCCAAACCTGCACAGCCAGCCTTTAACCAGTTAAACTGCCCCCAGCCTCTCTGCTGAAACCAGCTCCATCAAAGCCCCCGTGAATGCCTTCCAGACTGACTGCCCTGAACATCGAGAACACTGAGGCCAATAGGAACTCCATCTACAGCCAGGCACTCTGCTGCCACATCCTTCCCACATCCCACACCCACCTTGGGAGCACCTTGAATTGCAGGCGCCCCTCAGAGAGTTCTCTGAATCCAACAACTGCTCTGTTTATTTCCACAAACAGAACAACCTCACAGTGTCCTGGAAACAACAGGCAACTTTAGCTCACGTGAAGAAGAGAGACAATGATGCAAACAAATGACCAAGATGCAGAGTCAGACAACGTTTCAGAGGAAGCACAGGTAATGGAATTAACTGAAAAATAACGCAAAAACAATGTTAGCTAGGTACCTTCAAAGGATTGATAGAAAGAGGGAGGAAAGCAAGGAAAACACAACGAAACCTTTAGAAGAATTCAGGAAAGCACTACAAGAACAATCAAAATAAATGCAAATTTTGACACAGTATAAAATCTGCAATTAATAATACTAAGAGCTCAGAAATGGATAATGTATTGAGAGGGCAAAGCAGTAGATGTGAAGCAATGGAAACCCAGATTCATGATCTTGAAGAGAAATCTCTAAATCCTCCTAGTATGCTAGGCAAACCGTCAGAAAGATTGTTCTGTAGAACACCATGAAGGGGAACAGTTTATGGATGATCAGAATACCAGAGCAGGAAGAGAGGTGCACAGGCAAAATTGCTGAAGAGTTGTTGAAAGAAAACTTTCCTAACATCATGAAAGATGAGAAGATAAGCATGTAAGAAGCGGAACAAACCCCAAACAGGATAGATCCCAAAAGAAAATCACCAAGATACATTAAAATCAAACTTTCCAAACTCAAAGACAAAGAAGAAACCCTAAGAGCAGCTCAGGAAAACCAAAACATTATCTACAAAGGAGAACCAATAAGACTAAGCTCTGATGTCTCTCTCAGAAACCTTGCAGGCAAGAAGGAAGTGGGACGACACATACAAAACTCTGTAAGAAAAAAACAGCCAAGCAAGAATCAGATAGCCAGCAAAGCTGTCCCTAACTACAACAGTGAAATTAGGACATTTCCTGAGAAACAGAAATGTAAGGAATTTGTAATGACAAGGCCCACTTTACAAGACATGCTAATGGACTGAGAACCAACAATAGCAGACAGCAACCTGAGATTACTGTACATGACACCACCACCCAAAACTCAGCCCAGATATAGAAGTATTTACAACAAACTACAAAACAGAAAATTCGGAACTAGAGATATCAATGTATCATTAAGTCAACTACAAAGCAGAAAGAGGGAATAGTATCCATACGGAACTTCCAAATGGCAAGGAAGTCAAGTAGACTTCAAGATAAAACAGGAGGGAAAAATTAACAAATTACTGGGTAAGCTCAAAGTAGCATAATATACCTGCACATAAAAAAAAAGGAAAATCAGAAAGTTTCAGTAAACATTAATACAACAGAAATGAAAATGAAAAGCAAACCCACAAACAAAATTAACTCAGTGTAGAAAATTATGTGAAACAAAGAAGCCAGCAGTACCACCAAAATAAAATATACACAAAAATGACAATCAATTTATATCTATAGATAATTACACTGAATGAAAATGGATTAAATGTCCCTGTTAATAGACATAAAGAGCAGAATGGGTAAGAAAATAGGATCCGTCAGTATGCTGCCTACAAGAGACATATCAAAAAAATGGAGACAGCCCAGCAGCAGAAGAGTGCTTAAACAAACCTTGATAGATACACACCTTGATGAGTTTGTGAAACACCTCACAACATGGTTGGAGCTGGACGACATTATGATGAGTGAAATTAGTCAATCACAAAGAGACAAACTGTGTATAAGATCAGTGCTGCAAAAAGTTTAAAAGAATGTAAAACTAATAATCTGCTCCAAAGATCTTCACTCAACTCCCAATAAAAAGTAAAAAAAAAAAGAGAGAGAGAGAGAGAATGAATAATTAAACACAGAAATGGCCATCATAGAGAAGATCCTCATTGCAGTGAGTTCTGGAAACACTAGGTCCAGGTCCCTGGGGACCTGACACTCCATCTCCCAGACTGGTTCCCAGTAGGCCAAGCTCCTGTAGGCAGACCCAGCCAGCCTGCTCTTCTTACAACAAGGGGAATGACACATTTACTCTAATATCTTCACTGGTCAGAGGGGGAGACACAAGTGTCATCACACCTACGGTTGC
Source organism: Chrysochloris asiatica (assembly GCF_000296735.1). NCBI lineage: Eukaryota > Metazoa > Chordata > Mammalia > Afrosoricida > Chrysochloridae > Chrysochloris > Chrysochloris asiatica. Next base: position 8,303,315 of record NW_006408562.1, on the reverse strand, counting down.
TATCCTAGGATGGGGTAAGGATTACTTCCAGGGAGATTCCCATTCTTGAGGACCTGGTGGAAACCATCAACCTTTGTTTCCAAAAGGGTAAACAGAACAGCACAAAATTCGAGTCTGTGGCTGGGCTTGGGGCACAAGTGTCCCACCTGACAGGTAGCTGTCTTCCAGTTTCTTGGCATAGATAAGTGAGCACCTCCACTGCCTACATGAATTTGTTGAAACATTTCAGTTGGAATTCCATCAATTTCTGGAGCCTTGTCCTTGCCAGTGTCTTCACTGCAGCTTGGAGTTCTTCCTTCGGTACCGTGACTTCTTGATCCTATGATATCACTTGAACTGGCTGAGCACTGACCATTTCTTTTTGGTACCGTGACTCTGTATTCCTTCCATCTTCTTTTGATTCAATATTTTGTCCATAGAATCCTTCAATATTTTAACCTGAGGCTAGAATTTTTTCCTTCCGTTCTTTCAGCTTGAGAAATGATGAGCATGTTCGTCCCTTTTGGTCTTCTGATTCCACATTGCGTTCACATTTCATTATTAATACTCTACTTTGTCTCCTTAAACTGCCCTGTAGAATTTTCTGTTTATAGCTCTTTCTGTTCCCTCACTCCTTCCATTTACCTTAGTTTTCTAGGTTCAAGAGCAAGTTTCAGTCTCTTCAGACATCCATTTTGATCTTTTCTTTCTTTCTCGAACATTCTACCTTTACGGGATCCTGATGTGGTGCTTCAGGATAATGCGCTGGACTGCAAGATCAGTTTGAACTCTGAGATTGATGGTTCAACTCCACCAGCCCCTCCTCAGAAACTCTATACAGGGTCGCTATGGCTTGGAACAGACTCAGTCACACGTAAGAACAACAATTCTCCTTGTCCTGTTCTCCTTCTAGGTAATTTTTATACATCCTCATTTGCAGGGTCCTCATTTGAGACCTAATGTCTAAATCAACTCCATTCTGTTTAGGTCAATAAGATACATGCTACCAGTCCCCACTCTTAATTTTAGATTTCATTTCTATGAAATTTGCTTCAAAAGAAAATAATTACTTTGATCCTGGGCACTGTTCCTTGGATCAAAAGAACTAAGTTTAGGTCATGAAAAACAAGAAGTTTTACAAAGGATGATACAACAAGGTGAACATTGAATACAGCAACAATTGACAATTCTTCGGACAGTACAAACCCGACCCTCTCTAACATGGACAGCCACTTTAGATTAAGTGACTAAGACAACTAACTTCCATTGTCTGCTTTAAAGAAGCCCGTACACTTAGGGCAGTGCTGGTCTGGGAGGTGGCATTAAGGGTCTTTACCAGTGTACAGGCAACTCTGCTGATTTCCACATTTAGGGTCAGGCCATAGCATGTTTTACTAAAAGGGGTAGGGTCCCATGCTCAGCTGAACTGAACAGATGCAGATGGATATGGAAGTCAAGTGGGGGGAGCACTAGCGATGAGGTCTATCAGTCAGGTCCTGTCTCTGGGGTAGGAAGGTGGTAAGTCTTCAAAATGTCCAGGGCCTCTCCTCCCTCCACCCTGCCCCAGTAAAGCTAGCAGGAAAGTAGAAGGCCTTAGTTCAGAGGAAAAACTATCATGCTAGAGCCGTGTTACAAAAGTACTAACAGCAATCCCTCTTTGAACAGAAATCAGATGCATTCATTACATGCTTGCCCAGGTATATCTAAGCATTTTCATCCCAGAAATAGGGGATTAGATCTGAGTGTCCAACGTATAGTAGGAGAAAAGTTTAACGCAGCTTTAATCACAGTTTGAGGCTGGAGGAAGAATGAACGGCCCATTATTGTCCAGGCTTTTTCTTCACTCGTGTGTGCAGGTCTTGAGGCACATGAGTTAGCAGTGGGGGTGGTCAGCAGACTCTTCTAGGACCCGGTCCTCTTCTCCTCTAACTGGCCATCAGGTTTGTCTTTCCGTGTTTGAGCAGGATGCAATCTCTAGACTGGAAGGGATGCAGGTTACCTGTAGGGAGGGAAGAAACCTGGGAAAAACAAATTTAAGAATACTAGAAAGTGCGTGACGGGGGTGTTGTGCATCCCACTGCATCTTCAAATCTTGGTTGAGGAAAGCTGCCTGGAAAGTGCTACCATATACAATTTTGTAAGGGCACAATTTAAGCCTACTTCCCTTCCATCTTTTTTTTTTTCCAGTTTTTATTTTGAATTGGGTGATGTATATTACATGGGAGAACATCAGCTTTACATTCTTCCTACCGTATTTCATTTCATTGCAATGATTACAATCCCCTTCATGCATAATCGTTCAACAGCATTTGCATTCATTCCCTCTCATTTTTTTTTTTTTCCCCAGATGTACACTGAAGCACTCAGGAATATATAACCATTTAAACAACCAAAGGGTGCACCCTGCAAGCCTGCCCCCTGGCCATCAGCACACAGCCCCTCTCCCTCCCTGAGTCCAGAGTCCCCAGCTGCTCCATCTCTCTACGTTATTTCTGCCTTCATCCATGGCATCACTGGTTCTCTGGATAGGGTCCTGCACTCAGCTCTTCTCCCTTGATGATCCCAGGGTCCTCCACTCCTGCACTGCAAGATCAAGCCTCCCCTCCTTTTGTTATAAAACATCTACCTTTGCATTTGCAACACTCACAGTCAGTCCTGATAGCAATTATTCACTATTGAACCGCAAGAGTCTTATCCCCATCTCCTTTCATCAGTCCTGCCCAGACAGGTTGGAAACCACTCAGTGGAGATTCTGCCTTCCCCCAAACCCTCTGAAACTAGGCTCCCTCTTGAAAGCTTGCAAGCCAGTCACTTTGTGCCTTTGTAGCACCCTCATTTTGGGTAACCAGTGTCTGAGTTGCCCATCCCTGTCAACCCTGTGTATCGAGGAGGTAGGAATGATACTCTCTGTAAAGATTTGTTCCCTCTTTCAAGCTACTACATCCATAAGTATAGGTCAGGTTCATCAAATTGTGGCAGATAATGCTTTTTTCCCTTCTTCTTTCTTCCTCTAGTTGTTCTGATCATCCAGCCATTGAAGCCAGGTCAAATGGGTGCTATCTGTAAGTATGGGTGCATCTCCCCTCACTTCCTATCAGCTGGGCGCTTCACTCTCCACTCTAGTCATCTGTGTCCATGTCTCTGTCCCTGGGTCCAGGAGTCCCCAGGTCTCGCCATACTGCTAGCCAACCAGGTCTCAATCCAGGTGGACAGCAGTCTGGTGAACATGATTGGACTTAGCTCACAACTTCATTGCTGTTGTTCCCCCCACTTCCACTTATCAGTAGACCAATGTGATCACCAGCAAGAGTACATGCCTGCTCATGTACTCCCCTTGAGTCTCAGTCTTGGAAGGGGGTTTGCACTGAGGGGACCCTACCACTTCCCTTGATGGCCCCCCTGGCAAACAGCTTGCTTATTCCTTTAGTCAGTTGGACTGCCGTTATTGTTTTCTATGTTTCCTGCTGGTCTTTCTTTTAAGAAGTGTCTTCTGTTCTTCTAGCAGCTCCAGGCTGGTCTGCTTGTCCTTTCAAGTGGAAATTTCCCACCTCAGAACATTCTTGATAGGGTTTCAGATTCCACCTATGGTCTTACACAACTTTCTTCTTCTTTAGATGCTTCCTGCATCATTCAATATTTTCTCCATAGAATCCTCAGTGTTTTAATCTGAGGCTAGAATTTGTTTCTTCTGTTCTTTCAGCTTGAGAAATGATGAGCATGTTCTTCCCTTTTTGTCTTCTGATTCCACATTGTGTTCACATTTCATTATTAATACTCTATCTTAAGATGCCCTTGGGAATTTTCTTTTTAGCTCTTTTTGTTCACTTCCTTCTTCCATTTACTTTAGTTCTCTAAGCTCAAGAGCAAGTTTCAGTCTCTTTAGACATCCATTTTGATCTTTTCTTGCTTGCTTGTTCTTGTGTGTGTGCGCACGCTATTCATTTTTTAAAACTATATATACTTATTGTGAATTGATTGAAGGTTTATAGAGCAGATCATCAGTGTTACATTTAAAAAATATATATACTTTGCTTGTAATCCCCTCCACGTACCATCAGTTAAGAGCATTTACCTTTATTCACTTTAACTCTTACCTTCCTATGTGGAAACCCTTCTCTAGGCTGGGTTTTCTAGAGAAGCAAAACCAGTAAAACTTACATCTGAATAAAGAGAAAGAAATGGCCATAATTATAGAGCTCCAGGTCCCCACTATAAGGGGACAAGCTTTTCCTGCATGTCCATTATATTGGGAGCAGGCCATTCCCACAAGGAAATTCCTTTGCAGTTGATGGTCTGCTCATAACCAGTCATCGTAGATTTACCTATAAACTGCCGAACGATTGGAAATCTTTGTGTCACGTTGCCACAAAATCCTAACTATCCTGTACCTTCATCTTTCTTCTCCACCCTCCCTCTTGTTAGCCCCATCGCCCATGTTGACATGTGTATACCTTCTAGCCCACGAATTGTTTTCCCTCCCTTAGCCCCATATGGGAACCATCCTGAAGTATTTCTTTTATAAGAAGACATTTTCTTAACCTTTTTCAACAGTGGTACAATACTTGCCCTTTTTTGATTGAGTAAATTCACTCATGATGATGTCCTCCAAGTTTATCTGTGTTGTGAGGTGCTTTGATTTTTCATTATTCTTCAGCATTGTATAGTATTCTATTGTGTGTATGTACCAAAGTTATGTTTACCCATTCTCCTGTTGGTGAGCATTTAGACTGTCTCCATTGTTTTGCTGTTGTGAATAGTGCTGCAGTGAACATGGGTGTGCACGTATCTGTGCCAGGGCTCTTATTTCTTCATGATATAAACCATGTAGAGGGATTGCTGGGTTATATATACGGTATTTCTGTTTCCATCTTTTTGAGACTGTGTCATACTGCCTTCCACAGTGATTGCATGATTTAACAGTTCCACCAGCAGTGTAAGAGGTTCCTGTTCTCCACATCTTCGCCACATTTGTTGTTTTCTGTTTTTTTGGAACTATGCTATCAATGCTGGAGCAACATGATTCCTAATTGTTGTTTTGATTTGCATCTCTTTAATAACTTGAGACATATACTTATGAAGATCACAGAGCACAGCCTTCAATATGGATTACATCTCAGTGTTAAGAAAACAAAAATCCTCACCACTGGACCAATAAACAACATTCTTATCAATGGAGAAGAGATTGAAGTTGTCAAGGACTTCATTCTTCTTGGATCAACTATCAACACTCGCAGAAGCAGCGGTCAAGAGATTAGACGACGTATTGCATTGGGCAGATCTGCTGCATGGAACTTTTTAAAGTATTGAAGAGCAGAGATGTCAGCTTGAGGACTAAGGTGCACCTGAGCCAAGCCATAGTATTTTCAATAACCTCATATGGATGCGAAAGCTGGACAGTGAATAAGGAAGATCATAGAAGAATTGATGCCTTTGAGTTATGGTGTTGGAGGAGGATACTGAAAGTGCTGTGGACTGCCAAAAGAACCAACAGCTCTGTTTTGGAAGAAGTGCAGCCAGAGTGCTTCTTGGAGGTCAAGATGGCTAAGCTTCGTTTCTCCTACTTTGGACACATTGTCTGGAGAGAACAGTCGCTGGAGAAGGATGTCATGCTGGGTAAGGTGGAGGGTCAGAAAAAAAGAGGAAGACCCCCAATGAGATGGATCGGCCAGGTGGCATCATTGATGGCGTCAAGTGTGGCAGCGGTAGTGAGGTTGGCCCAGGATCGGACATTGTTTTGTTCTGCTGTGCATGGAGTTGCTATGAGTCGGTTCCGACTCGATGGCACCTGACAACAACAATAGATAGCTAATGATGATGAGCATTTCTTCATATGTTTATTGCCCACCTGAGTGTCTGTTCATATCGTCTGCCCATATTTTAATTGGATTATTTGTCATCATCTTATTGAAGTGTTGAAGTGTTTTATAAATTAGAGAGTAGTGCTTTGTCTGATACATCATTGCCAAACATTGTTCCCCGTGTGTGGGTTCTCCTTTCACTCTGTTGGTGAAGTCCTTTAATGCACATAAATGTCTAATTTTTAGGAAGGTCGCAGTCATCTATTTTGTATCCTGTTTTGTGTTTTCAGTTACGTCTGATGATGCATTTATACCATAGATCAGAGCCCCTGTGTCCACGTTTTTTTCATAGAGGATTGTCATGGTTCTAGGTTTACATTTAGGTCTTTAATCCTCTATTTCTGAAGGTCTCTTTTGGTTAATTGTTGTTAAGTGCCATTGAGTCAATTCCAACCCATAGCGACCCTGTATAGGGTTTCCAAGGTGTGGCTGATGAGTTTGAACCACCAACTTTGCAGTTCATACTGACTTTGCAGACCAACTCATTACTCCCACAGCCCCACAAAGTGGGTTTTTTGGTGGTTTTTTTTTTTCATTTTTGTAATTTAAAATATTTATTATAGTTTCAAAAACATCAGTGTTTAAATAATTCAATACATTTTATCAATCCTTGATGTAGAATGATTTTTAACAAGGTTTGAATTGTGATACTCCTCAGTTAACCATAAATACCCTGGTCTCCCTAGGACTGTCCAGCATTTGTACTAGTGTTTTGTAGGGGTTTTTTGGTATAGGTCTTTGGTTTTCTGGTTATGTTTATTCCCACATATTTCATCTTTTGGGTGGCTATTGTAAATGGTATTGTCTTGATTTCCTCTCAGCGCTCTCTTTATTACTGTAAAGATATCCTGCTGACTTTAGTGTGTTGTTTTTGTATCCTGCCACATTGCCATTTCTATCAATGATTTCCAATAATTTCTTCCTGCATCTTAGGAATTTTTAAAATATAGGATCATATCACCTGCAAATCGAGAGTTTTCCTTCTTATTTGCCAGTTTAGATGCCTTTACTTTCCTTTTCTTGCTTTACATCTCTGGCTGAGATTTTCAGCACAATATTGAATAGGAGTGGTGATAAAGGGCAGCTGTAACTGGTTCGTGTTCTCAAGGAGAATGGCTTCAGATTCTCACCATTGCAAATGATGCCTTTAGTTTCTCAGTTCATCTATTTCCATGACACATAAAAGTAGATCAGAATGCTTTCAGTTGGACTTGTCACTGCTGTTGAGTGTCCTCAAGTTGGTTCTGACTCACGGCGGCCCTGCATAGGGCTTCCGATGAGTGGCTTGTGAGTTTGAACCACTGACCTTCTGGTTGTGTGCTTATCCTACAGTGCCCCCAGGACTCCCAGTTGGCCTCAGTTCACCCAGCAGTTGGAATGACTGCAGGGGTGGTCAAGCAGAGGCGTTCTGTCTGTTGTCTTGGGTTCCCTGCCTTGGGCACTGTCAGGCCACTCTCCTGTCTTCACTTTGGCTGACCTCAGCCTCACACCCACAAGAGAGCACTGTTTGTGTCTAAGCTTCATTTGCATAGCTTTGATGTCATCCCCCTAGAAATGTAAGTGTAAACCTAAGAAACAATGTGTGAGTGGTTGGAGAGTATTGCTTTCAAGTGATGTCATGATTTTGTCCCATCTAAGACCCCCTAGACCTAGTCTGTAAGTTCCGATAACTGGAGGGAGCCTGGGATCATAGTAAATGATGTACAAACAAATAGGTGTCATTAGTTTTATTTCTGTGACCTTTAAATCATGACTCACAAATTATATTTTCTTACACCTGGACTTGGACAGCAGAAAAATCAAGGTCATTTTTCTGAAACAATGACAAGAAAGGAAACAATGATTTAGAAAAGATACTCATAAAAGACCGTCGGAAAAATCCCTAAACGAAAGCAGAATCGTTAAAAGTTGAATGCTAGTTCAGGATTTTATTATAATTAGCTGTTTATTAATGTCGTGTGTAAGTTTATAAATGGTCCCGATTACTAAGAGGTAACGGACTCAACCCAGCAACACTTTCTGACACATTAACTGGGGGCTCAACTCATGGGAAATGGAAGAATTTGTAATAACCTGATGGCAGCAAGCAGCAATCAGCAGCTAATCTTCTCAGACTTCTTAATTACCAAAAGCATACAATTTTGATATAGAAAAATAGGTCAATTTTATAAAATTTAGCCTGTAGATCAAAAAGCACCTCTTTTAAACAGGCAGAGAGATACGGAAAAAATAGTCCCTTAAAAATGTCACCAAACAGCCCATGGGAAGCTGATACGCTGATACACGGGGTGCAGCAGTGACTCAGCTGCTGGCCAGAGACTGGTGGATCGGGGGCTGGAAGCAGCGGACGTGCTCCACAGGCGTGCTCTCTCCGTCTCCTGACTTCAGGTACTTGTCCAGGATATTGATGATCTCATCATTGAGTATCTGGAACTTGCGAATCCTCTCCACCATCTTCTTCAAGGGCTAGGAATTGAAATTAGAGTGTGTTCAAAAGTAGAATTAGCATGCACTAATTTGAAATGTTGTGCATGTATTGCTTATGTTTCAAATGTAGGAAAGTCATTTGCTCAGGAACAACGTCAACCAAATGGTACTGACACACATACTATCTCTTTAATGCAACTATTGGAACTAGTTTTCAACAGAAACATATTTCTTTGTAGGTCTCCTGCTACTGACAGATACACTCGTTGATATAACTTAAAGATCTATTCAGTCACCTAATAGGTCAAAGGAACGCTGTAGCACAGTAGTTAGCCCTTGAGTTGGGCTGCTAACTGCATGGTCAACAGTTCAAATCTACCAACGCACTCTGTGGGAGAAAGATGAGGCGTTCTGCTCCCGTAAAGATTTACAGCCTCGGAAACCCTACACAGGGCTGCTATGATTTGGAACCGACTCGACAGCACTTAACAACGGGCTAGTTCAGGGTGCTGGTCCTTCTCCTGTGTCTTAGATATAATTCGACTGTTTAAAACAATGAAAGCTGCAGGGTAAGGACTGTCTTTAGCAGAAAATAAAGATAGGAACACACAGGGCAAGGTCCAGGGTGGAGTCTCCTTCTAGAAGCTCCATGGAGCCTCCATTTCCCAAAGCCTTTGTTGGCCTTGTTTCTGAGCTGGAACAGACTGGACAGCACTTAATAACATGTGATCATTATAGAATACATCATGTCTGAGCGGCTAGTTAGCACCGGGCACCCAGAAGATTCCCCTTGGGCTCATAAGTCCCTACTCGGCCTCAGGTGTGGTCCTGCTCTCAGGAGCCAGAGCCAAAAGCCAAATTGTTTACTGCAAAGGAGTTCCAGCCTTGTACCTTCAGATTCAATGTGTAAAGAAAGGAAAATGATCAATTACTTCCCAGAAAGGATCTTTGGTGGCACAATGGGTAATGTTTCAGTTATGAAACAAAAGGTCAGTGCTGTGAATCCACCAGTGGCTCATGTGATGAGAGACCTGGCGATGCACCCTCATTTCACCCTAGGGAACCCTAAGGAGCAATGCATTCAGAATTGACTTGTGTAGCATCAACAACCCAGATCTAAGGACTGAACTCTTGATTGCTGAAATCTATAAACTGCACTAAACTAGACACAGCTGAAGTGAATGGGATCGATGTGAAGACACCAGTCACAGGAATGGAAACTATGAGGGCGTCCAATGGCCCCTACGGATCTCCAGGCCCTGATCCCTACAACCTTAAATGGCAGCAGCAGGAGGTTTTCACATGAACTCTAAATATGGACCTGATAATAGGCGTGTCCTGGGTTATACAAGTGGATCTAAGCTAGTATGTTCCAACAGGGAACTTTATCCAGGTGGCATGAGAGATGGTGCAAAAGGGGAAGTCAGATGAGCAGAAGCATGGCAGGAGCTTGACCTTCTCCTGCACTGTGCAAAGGGAAATGGTACGTATAGTAAGCACTTTCACTGCCAGACAGCTTTAAATCCCAATTGCATTTAGATTCATTTTGTGAATGGGAAAAAAAACAAAAAACCCTTCAGTTAGTGATATCTCATTCACTGGGATAAAAACCACTCCCGGGCATGTTAAATCAATAATATATGATTTTTTTCCACTTACCACGTTTTTTATAATCTCATCTTTGCCATCATGTTTTTGGACTTTGAGCAAATGGTAGCAAAAATCCAGCACAGCAAAGCGTCGCTGTTGCCCAAGAAGTACAATGATCATACATCCAGCCCAGTGGAGCCCGTCACCAAAACATTGCCTACCAACGAGAAGAGAAAAATGGGAGATCAATTAACAAAAGTCATGAGTTTGTCTACAGACATCACTGTCGTTCCACAGCCAGCTGGACTTGGATCTGTCATAGAACGGTAAGCAGCAGGTGAGGTTTCATTTCGGCCTAACACCTTTTTTGGGTTCCTCTGGTATACTATTTCGGAACCTTTTTCTAATTGTAGTCTCTCCATGAAGAATGACTTCATGAAGCCATGGACCTTCTCCCAGGAAAAATACACTCTACTTTGCGTACATTTGCATGGGTTCAGTGACTCCCTGAAGTGTGCCCCAAATCATTTCATTGGTATGAAATCTGCCATGCTGTCTAAGTAAGCTTCTGGTCTGGTCTGCCCAACATCAGCTTCTACTTCTCCTCCTCTACTGGAACTGGACCTTGCTCCACAGGGTAAGACTAAGCACATACTTACTCAACCGTAAACTCATGTGTCCCCACAGGAATGCAGTAGACAAATTGCATGGCGCTCCAAAGCCTGTGAAACTCAACACACTCGTCCACATGCATGACCCCATTGCTGGGAAGAGGGCCACGCCAGATAGGATCATCCAGAAAGGTCCGAACCCGAGTCAAGATGACTTCGAACATTGACAGGCCACAGCAGAGGCGCTCCTTGGTCAGCAGGTCCCCCTCTCTTGCTATTGCAATTTGCTGCAGAAAGGAAAAGTGATCAAGTATTATGGGTCATAGCAGGAAACAGGTGCTACCCTAGCTTTGTTTATGACTCAGTGGGAAATAGCTCAGCTTACAGAATAAAGCCATCAGCAGTGACCTATGAGGGGACTTTAAAAAGTCTGTAGGAAAGTTCCATCATGTCTTAATTCTATTTTCATAAACTTCTTGAAGCCCCCTCGTATTTGCCTGACAAAACTTGGTATATTTCAGATCAAAGGGCAGTCATCCAGTACAGTTCTTAACCAGGAGCCAGCGATGGTCAGGGTGTGTGATCGGAAGCCTTCCAGGTCAGCCTGGTCCCGCTGCCCGTGCTGATTAGGGCACAATGCCAGAGCACACCTACCTGAGGGGTCCCCAGTCTCTCAATCAGAGGAACAAGGTGCAGTGGGGCATACTTTGATTCCAATCTCTTCATTTTGGCTTCCAGTCTCTCTCCCTCTGCAGTGGAAACAATATATTATCCTAGGTTCTGTTGTATGGAAAAATGACTCTGAACGTTCATTTTCTTTTTCCGACAACACAGATCAACAACAAAAAACCTTATTGTTTACATAATATTTCATTGTGTTTTTGGTGAACGTTTACAAGAAGTTTAAGTTCTCATTTAACAAGTTCTACAAAAATTATTCAGGGCTACTGGTTACACTGTTTGAAAAATGTATAAATATTGTCATTAATTCTGTTATATTCCCTTTCCAGTAGTCAGGTTTCCCTGCCCCGCCCGTTACTTTCTCAACTTCGCTTCAGGGTAGCTGCTGTATGACTGGATTGGTCATTTTTCATAGCATCACAGGACGGAACCACTCTGCTATCAGCACAGGTGATAGTTTAAAGAGAAAATGAGAACAATAGTGTCAGGGCATACTCCAGTGTCAACGAATCCAGTAAGTCTGGACAATTTAAGAACTGGAGTCTTGTACCACGTTTTTCTAGCATTCTACAAGATCTATCTACTGTGGACCTGAACTGTGGGTGGCCCTGGAGTGCTAGTCAGGCTTTATCTTGTTCTGCTGGGCTCAGTTCTCCTTGGTAGACTATTTGTTCTGTAGACGAGTTCCTTCTTTCTCTTTTGATCTGGACAAGTAGAGAACAATAGTCAAAGTCTCCTACTCTTATTGCAGGAGTACTGGTGACTGTAGGATAAGCACAGGACTACCAGCCACAACATCTGCAGGAGAAAGATAAAAAACTTTTTGCTCTTGTAAAGATTTACTACAGTCTTGGAAACACTGTACATGGTTGCTACGAGTTGTAATCAGCATGAATGCACCTAAGAACAACAAAACACATGTAGCGTTCTCGATTTCTGTGTTCAATGGTTTGTTTTATTTATGTATTTTGCATCTCTCATTGGGTGCATAGATATATTCAATATGGTTATGTCCTTTTCTTCAAGTGATCCTAATCATTAGATAACGTCCTATGTCTCTTATGCTCGTTTTTGTTTTAAAGTCTGTTTTATCAAAAATGAATATTACTATTCTGTTTCTTGATTGCTGTTAGCTTTATTTTATTTTCCATTCATTGATTTAAATTTTTTTTTTGAACTATATGCCAGTCCTAGTGTAGAGTACTACTATAGGATAAACACTGGACTGCTAACAAAGTTAGCAGTTCAAATCCAGCAGCTGGTCCGTGAGACCCTATACAAGGTTGCTGTGAACAGGAACCAACACAACAGGGCATACCAACTTCTGCTGCATCTGAGTTTTGGTATCTTGTATTTTCAATCTTGTTCCATCCTAAATATTTTCAAATTTCAGTTTTCATTTCTTCTATGACCAAGTAGTTGTTAGTAGTATGTGATTTAATTTCATTTATATATTTCCTTTCATTATTTCTGTTGTAGATTTCTACTATCATATCATTGTGGTCAAAGATGTTTTATATGATTTCAATCTTTGAGAATTTCTTGAGGTTTAATTTGTGACTTAAAATATAGTATATTTAGGAGACTGTCCTAGCCAGGTGCCTTGCAAAAGAGTGTATATTTTGCTGCCTTTTGACGGTGAACTTATATGTGCCTATGAGGTCCAGTTGGCTAATACAATCATTCAGATCTGCTGTACTTTATTAATTTTAGCTTTATTCTGCTTCTTTGTCTATTATACTGGATGTTGATTTAAAATCTACTTTGTCAGCTATTAATATTGCCAGTTTTGCTTCCTTTTGGTTACTGTTTGCTTTGTGTATTTTTTTCCCGTTCTTTGTGTCTAAAGTGTAGCTCTGGTAAAATTTATATTCAGCAGTTATTCCCACCCCCCCCAAATCCATACTGCCACTCTGTTTATGTTGTTAGGTGCCCTCGAGTCAGTTCTGACTCATAGCGACCTTATGCACAACAGAACGAAACATTGCCCAGTCCTGTTCCATGCTCACAACTGTTGGTGCTGAGCCCACTGCTCATCTCCTTGAGGGGTCTTCCTCTTTTTCACTGACTCTCTACTTTACTTAGTATGATGTCCTTCTCCAGGGACTGAAATATTTTTTCCATGGAATTGCCTTGGATTGCCGACCTGTATTGAAAACCGGTTGATGTGAGGGTTGATTTCTGGAATCTCTATTCGAGTCCATTAATCCATGTCTATCCTTACACCAGGGCTATACGTCTTGATTTACTGTAAACTTTGAAATCAGGAAGCATGAGTCTTCCAACTTCACTCTTTTTCACAGTTGTCTTGGGTCTCGTGGTTTCCCTTGCATTTCCATACAGCAGATCAGCTCATCAGTTTCTGAAATTAGCGGAGAATTTGAAATGATTGTACTGACTTCAGTCAGTGTGGAGAGCTTGGTATTTTACATAAGTCTTCAAATCCACGAGCCTTCTAAATAATGAAAATATGTATATGTGTCTTGCAGTGTGGCAATGTAGGATAAGCACTGGACTGCTAACCCCAAGGTTGGCAGTTCAGACCCACCAGGCTGCTCCTTGGAAATGACTGCACTTACCGACAACGGCATTCATGTCATAAAGGTATGGTGACGTGCCCTTAGATCTAGGGAGGGATGCACAGTCCTGGAGTGGCACTGCAGGATAATCACTGGACCACAAGGTCACAGGTTCAAACCCACCATCCAGGACTTGGAAACCCTATAAAGGGTTGCTGTGAGTCAGAACTGACTTGACAGCATGTAACAACATGCAAGCAAAGGCTTAAGCTTGAAATTTTCAGATGTAAAAATGTTACCTCAGAGCCAGCCGATGCATTTATATGCCCTGGGGCATTTTTCCCCTTTTGAAATGTGGGTCCTTTCAGGTGTTTTGTTTCATTTGTCGTCTTGTCTTAGACTCTCTTCTTTTAGGAAAGCAATCTCTTCTCCCTTAAACACCCTCATTCCTTAATCCTTTTTTCAACATTCCAGGAAAAGCATGCCTGTCACTTACACAGGTGCTCACGCGGCTTCTCACACCTCGCCCATTTATGTAAACAATGGGACCCCCTCACTCTGAGAGAACCGAGCCAACCCCTTGTTGTTGTTACATGCCCTCAAGTCTGTTTCAACCCATAGTGCCCCTGTACAGGGTTTCCGAGGAGTCACTGATGACCTTGAAGCGCCAACCTTGCGGTTCAAAACAACTTTGCTGGTTTGCAGTCCAGCGCATTAACCCGCAGCGCCACACCCCCTAGGTGCAACGAACTGTTCATCACAAACCCCTCATTGGCTGCACATGCAGCTTCTAAACCACTGGACAAGTCTTGTAGGAAAGTAAGGCTACTAGGCATATTATGCTGATTCTGATCTAATCAAATTGTCAGCAGCCTTTTTGTTGCAATGACTAAACCACTGCTTGGCTTAGTAATACTCGGAGCTTTATAGGACAGGTCGTTTCGCAGGCTCCATTTTCCTCATTGGCGGGCTATAACCTAACACCTGCTGACTGCTTCATCCTCACTTTGGATCCTTTTCCCATTCTTTGATGCACCACCAGCACTGACATTGGATTTACTTTGGAGGAATGGTTGTAAGGGTAAATAAGAGGGAAATGTAAGCCAAATAAAAAGTTACACACTCAACACAGTGTAAGCAGCAGCCTGAGCCGACTTGAAAGGGCAGAAGGTATTCTCTGGGCTGACACCGCGGGAAGAGAGCACTGTTTCAGTGACATCACAGAGAAGCCTGTTTGTGTGATTATGAACTGCTGTATGCCACTCAGCTTTCGTACAATGACAGGCTTTAGCATTCTGCTTAATAGTCTGAAATCAGATTCTTAACCTGGGGACTAATTCCCGTTGTTTGTACATTATATTGAAGGAAATCCCAAACACCTTCTATTTCAGTCATAAGTATTTTGTTGAGTCACTATTTACTGAACAAGGTAATATACCCTCTTCCCAGTTATCCCTCCTTCTGATTAAACAGGCAGAAACTCACAAGCCACACCCTCCCTTGTTTTAGGCATAGCCACACAGACTACAGCCTCATCACAGCGGATGGTGAGCTGCACACTTACCTTTCACATGGACTCTGGGCAAAATATTCTGAAAAGGGGCGGCATGCAACAGGTCACACACTTCTTCTAATGACTAGAACACAGAGAAGGGCAGGTAAGAAGTTCATTCTCAGCGCAGAACTGGAGAAACATGAAACAATGTACATAGTTGGTTATCTACTGTAAAATCAGTACTACCCGTAGCACTGCAGAGGTGCTGCTGGGTAAGCAGGGTCGGTGGTTCAAGCTCACCAGCCACTCCTTGGAAACCCTACACAGGGTCACTATGAGCCGGAACCGACTCAGTGACAGCAGCAGCAACAGGACTGTCAGAGTAAGAAAACAGGAGGAACAGTATTGGGGCAGCAGAAAAGCAGCCATGGGAAGATGTACAAAACCATAATATAAACCTCCAAATACAGAGGAACCAGGCTATAAACGAGATAACATGGTAAAAACCATGGATCTCCTGGGGAGCCTCCCTCCCTATTCAGCAACGCAGGGCACTTGGTAGCCAATAGCTACACATTGTTGTTGCTGTTGTTAGGTGCCATCGTGAGGTACGACGCTGTCTGTGATAGGATAACATGCATGCGCCTACAGGGAAGACCAGTTAATAACCACTATTCAAATTCACGCACCAACCACTAAAGCCAGTGAGGATGAAATAGAATTTTACCAATGTCTTCAATCTGAAATTGATCAAACATGTAATCGAGCTACACATTAGCCTGCCCTTTAACCAGTTTTCAGTGCAGGTGCAAAACCAGCCATGTCAAGTATCCCAGATGCCTCTGCTGCGGAATCCATCCTGAAATCTGACTCTTATCACTGAGACCTGATGCACAGGCGTGGGACCAAGTAACTGGAAGTGACACACAGAGCGGAACTATACAAGCAGGAAGGCCTGGCCCCTTTTCAAAGGGATCTCCCTGCAAAGCCCTGCCAGGTGGTAAGCGGAAGATATTGCTGCCCTTGGCAGGTTTCTCTTGAAGGTATTGTGAGTTTATGAAAAACCTCACAACACGGTTGAAACTGGAGGACAGTATGCTGAGTGAAATTAGTCAATCACAAAAAGACAAACTCTATTTAAGATCTGTGCCATGTTGTAAAAAGTTGAAAAAGAATGTAAACTCTGCTCTATAATTCTTCACTCAATTCCCAATTTAAAAAAAAGGCATGATTAAACACAGACATGGCCATCATTGAGAAGAGCCTCATTGCAGTGAGTGTTGAAAACACTAGATCCCTGGGGACCTGACACTCCATCTCCCCAGACTGGTTCCCAGGAGGCCAAGCTCCTGTAGGCAGACCCAGCCAGCCCGCTCTTCTCAGGGCATGACAAGGGGAATGACCATTAACTCTAATATCTTCACTGATGAGAGTGGGAGACACAAGTGTCATCACATCTACGCTTGCTGTCCTAGGATGGGGGGTATAACCACCATCAGGTAAGGGTTACTCCTGGGGGGATTCCCATTCTTGACAACCTGGTGGAAACCATTAACCTATATTTCCAAAACGATAAGCGCAACAACACAAAATTCAAGTCTGTGGCTGGGCTTGGGGCACAATGTCCCACCTGACACTTGGAACTTCTCTCTACCCGTCTGATGTGGGGAGAAGCCAGGAGTCAAGGGAGATGGGGAGTGGAGGTGGGAAAGAAGGGCATGCAGAATAGTCAGGGTTCAGCCCACCACTCATTAGCCAGGTTTGCAAATGTCGCTAAGATTGACAGCTAGCTATGACCTATGGCCCACATGCCCAGCACTGCACTGTCTTCAAGGAGAGGCACAAGCTGTAGTCTGAGACACGCACAGGCTCCCACCACAGAGGTATTTCACAAGAAGGCAGCAATGTTGGGATCCATACTGGAAATGCAAAGACTCTCCCAGGTTCCCGAGACCCAAGAAGGCCCCTTCCTGCCTGAGGAATCCACTACCATAAGGAAAACAGGATCTGGGCAGGCCTGGATCACACTAGTCAACAGACGCTCTCCTTTCCTACCTTTCTAATGCAGTCCCTGCATGGTGCCAACAGTGAATATGCTCAGGCATAATTTCCACTCCACAGCAGCTTCGTTCCTTCCTCCTCAGACAAGTCCTTCTGACAGAGCACCTAATAAACTAACATCTACCTGCTGTCAGGGGAGCCGTCCATCATGAGATTAGATCCATGCAGAGGAGAGCTTGTCTCATTCTGTGCTGTGGGCTCAGGAAGGCTGCGCATGCAGTTCATTTTCAAGTACTCTAGATTCATTACTCAATGCGATTTTCACTAACTGATACGGTTCCTTAAAAATTCACAGTGAGAACATTGGTCTCCACGACTCTGAGGCCAGCATTAGAGGATGCCCGGCTACCACTAACAACTGCTCTGAAAGAGATCACATTAGAAGGTCCCCAAATCAAGTGGGAGAAAATGTGAGGAAAAAATATTAAAAAGCAAAACAAAACACTTGGCTTACTGGTCAGAAAGAAGAACCTGAGCCTACGGCCCTCGCTCACCCTTCAGGTCTGGAAAAGAACTCACCCTCGTGACCTATTTTCAGTCAAGCAGTAGATAGGTAGTAGAGGAGACAAGAACACTAGTAAAGTCTGCTCACCATTCAAAATCAAAAGGGCCACGTGTATCTAAGGAGGAAGGTAACAAGGGATGGGAAGGTGGGTGGACTGGACGTGGATGCGGGGGAAGACATGTGCCCATGCTCTGAACCTGTGGTGAGGGGCCAGGGCTGCAGGACTCTCTCTTGCCACCCTGTCGAAGGGTCTGCTTAGGAGTGTAAAAAAACAAGGGAGATGTAGCTCCTGACAGGAAGCTGTCTTCTCCTGGATGTAGCCATGTCTGGCCCTGCAGTGCTGGTATGGGATGTCAACCTATCAGCTTCATCCTGAGGACACTGCCAGTCCCAATCCTAACTGCTGAGCAGACAACAGGTACCCGAGCCCCTCTCTCCTTCCAAAGCCCAACGTGGCCTCCAGAAAGCCACCAGGGCACTGGGTGATACATGTAGTCCAAGAGGCCACCATGAGAACCAGCCTTCCCCAGATAGGTGCAGGCGCAGCATAGTTACTAAAAGCCTTTTATAATAAATTTGGTAAGTCATTTAAAAAACCCACAGGTCAGAGTGATGATTCATTAAGAGCCAGTTTGGCTCTGTAGGATCAGCACTGGACTGTGAACCACAAGGCCGGCAGTTCAAACCCACCAGTGGCTCCTTTCCTTGGAAACCCTATACAGGGTCGCTGTGAGTCGGCACCAACTTGACGGCACTTAATAACAATCACAACAAAACTCCTAAAGAAGAGGGAGATGGTGGGAGGTGCCCTGCTAGGTGCAGACCAGTTTGAGTTGTAATGATGAAGATCTCCTACCCCCACAAAAAGTGACCAATAGAATGGAGCAGAAATCCTGGAGACAAATGAGCGTGTCAGGGCAACGTAGACAGCAGGGAAAAGGGGAGCTCTCCACCAAACACAGAAGGCCTCGCTGATTCATCACCCCACACATAGAAAGGAAGCTTCGCCAATATCTCAAACTGCATACACCAATCATATCTACGAATATCGTGTCTTTAGTGTGAAAAGCAAAACATAAAAGAATACCTTTAAAGATCCCTAGGTAGGGAAGAACTTCTTTTAGGAAGATAAAGTGCTAACCATTTTATTGATATTGAGTGTCCTGGTGTGGTACTGTATGATAAGCACTGGACTGCTAACCGCAAGGTCAGTGGTTCAAACCCACCAGCCACTCTTTGGAAACCCTATACAGGGTTGCTGTGAGTCGGAAGCGATTCAACAGCACTTTAACAAGACACAACATACACATACGCCAGTGTGTGTAGTTCACAAGGCACATGTAGCTATTGTAAAGTAACTAAAATTCAATCAAATTAAAAACCCAATCCCTCACTCAGCCACACTCTGAGTGTACAACACACAGATATGGATGGAATTATTTCCATTACTAAAGACAGCACTCCTGAGGGCAACAAATCTGTACACACCTGACACGTTTGTCGCCTGAGGTAGCTGAGTTGGAGCAAGTATCAACAACAGAACATTTCTCAGTGCTCACACAGAAAAACATTCTGGAGACGATGAACTATACTGCTGTTTTGTTTCTTTTTTCCAATTGCAGGGAATAAATTAAAGTCTAAAAAGAACAGTGCTTTTTACCACTGTGCCCCATCTTCCACGAAATATCCCCAAACAATACCAGAGTCTGAGAAAGCCCCTTCCACTGTTGCAGTTGTGCCTTACCAGGCTCTGCTCAATGAGCAGACAGAAGAGGATGGCATTGCCCACCTCCCTCAGGTTCTGGAAGCACACTGTCTTCAACTCCGCATACTCCACTATGTCCTTCAGCTGATGGTGGAAGAACTCAAGGATACCTGTGGGCAGAGAGAGATTGGCATGGTCAGGGAGGCTGAAAGAGGCAGGGCCCTAAGCAGGTGGAACCCTCCGCCCTGCCATGGAGATGCCCGCCCCCTGAGCAGGCCCTCCAAACACCTAGGTGAATGGGCATGGGGAGCGACAGGGCCTCTCAGTGAGCCCTGTCCTGCCAAGGAGGTGCAGTCACCGGTATATAGGACCGGACAAGCAGAAAGACGGCTGGAGAGAACTGAGTGTCCACTCCCAGGCACAGATCCAGTTCTGTCACAATGACTACAGGCCAGAGCAGAGCAGCTCCACAGATCAGATCAGCTGCTAGGATTGAGCCACTGCTTAACTTACAGTGCCATCAGGAATTCTGATAGGCATGCTGGTTGTTGCTAAGTGCCATCAAGTCATTTCTGACTCATGGTGACCCTGTGTAGGGTTTCCAAGGAGAAGCTGGTGGATTTGAACTGCCAGCCTTGTGGATGGCAGTCCAGTTGCTTATTCTAGAGTGCTCTATACCAGGACTCCTCTTACAGGTATGGTGGTGGGTATGTGCCGTGGAGTCAGTTACGACTCATAGTGACCCTGCATGAGGTTTCCGAGGCTGTACATTTTTACAGAAGCAGAAAACCTCAAATTTCTTTTGCTGAGCAGCTAGTAGTTTTCAACTGCTGACCTTGAGGTTAGCAGTCTGACTCATAACTGCTACGCTACCAGAGCTCCTTTCTTATAGAGGGAAATTATGTAATCAGATAGTGAGCATCTGTCCACTTTCTCCCCAGGTCCAGATCAAGAAACTGCCTCCCCCCCCACACCTATGGTTGCCTTGATGCCTGCAAAATGTAGCAGGCATGAGAAGACACAACTCACAAACAGGAGCCAACAGACCTCAAGAGATCTCTGAATTTGATGCTAACCTAGTCAACAGAGGGAAGGAAATAGACAGGCTAGTCCCAAAGCTGGAAGGGGAGAAGGATGAGGTGGGTTTTGTGGGGAAAGAAGGGGAAGGCGGGGATTATGGGGGAGGGGAAGCTGGAGAAAACAAGGGGAGAAGAGAGATGCCCACCATCACCCCATGGGATGTCTTGAGTTGTAGTCCCTAAGCCCCAACACCAATGTTGAACCCACAGTCCAGCCCCCAGCTCCTCTACAGTTGGGAATTTACTGGGGGAGGCCTGGGAGGTTCTTTCAGTGCCTTAGGGACTACCAGGCACCTGGTTACTCTGGATGAGGCCTCCGATTCTCACCTGTTAAGACTACCCACCAGTACACTTCCCACACATCTATCCTCCCACCAGGGAGAGCAAATCTAATTGACACGAGTCCCTTCTGACTCGACTCTCCCTGTGTCCAAGACCGGGCAGGTTCACCTCCTTTCCAAAGACCCGTGCATGGGGACTGAGCCCTCGGGCAACAGCAGAAAGTACCCCTGCCCTCCCCACCCCACCCCCACCTGTTCACCCTCTCACCAGGAGAGCCGTATTCATGCCGGGGCAGGCGGCATATCTTGGGCATCACTTCCATCAGCGTCCTCACATACTGCAGGATGGTGCCTTGTAACTGTGGAGGACACGGCTGCGTCAGTCCTAGGAAGTGGAAGCTGGAGCCTGCTGCCTTCATACAGGGACGAACAGCAGAGTCTCTGGCTGGAATTCAGTCCCACAGGCAGCAGAGGCAGCACCATTGCGGGTGTCTCCACACACTAACTAAAGGCACATTCCAAACCCACATGCTTTTCAGAGCACAGGTCCTGAGGGATGCCAGCCAGCAGGGATGGCTTGGAGCATTCAGGTGCTTGCACTGCAATTTCTGACAATCGACACACACGTGCAACTCTAAGGGAAAAACAGAGTGGCCAGCAGAGTCGCCAGGCATGCTCAGTGAGTGCAGCAGCGTTGTGGGCTGCGCCTGGGGGTACATATACTGAGAGGTCTGACTGGAACACCAGCTGTGTGTCAGATCCGATATAATGGCCCACTCCAGAGCCTCTTGGTCAAGACTCGGTAGCACGGGACAGTGGGTAGGCGCTTTCTGGTTATGGGTTACACATTTGAGAAACCCCATTCCTGGTGATGAGTGGGCAGTTAGGTATGGCCAATGTGCATGGCTGCACCAAGCAGTCAAGAGTGCTCTAGGGGAAGGCAGTTCTCCCAGGAGGCTCTGCACCTTTGACAAGCTCGGGGTCTCTGCCACACTTGTCCCATTACCTCAGGAGTGCTGGGGCCTAGCAGGACCTGGAAGAGTCACGTCTTATGACTGTGCCTAGCAATCAAAGTCACCTAGGTTCTAAAATGTTTTCATTTTCACCAATGTGATTGTGAGTTTACAATGCCTTAGAATTCTGTACGCCTTTGCTTTGCCTAACCACTTTAATTCAATCTTGGTCCAGCTGACATGCCAAACAAGCTTTTGCCTTAGCCAGCATGTGAATCATGGGAAAGACAGAACCTTTACATTCAGCAATAAAGGATTTTTTAAATAGATGGGCTCAGTCACAAAAAGTTTTAAAACATTTAATATTTTCATAGAAGAAACAAGGTACCTTTTATAGTTAATGACAGAAATACAGAAATGAGATATATACCAAAAAAAGAAAATCCCTTAGGGTAAATCCCTCAATGATCTAACCTTTCTAAAAGGTCCTGATGAGCAAACCTCTGTCTACAAAGACTGTCTTACCTCTGACCTAAGTCAGAAGTGTTCACAGCGTACCCAGGGACTAAGCACCCACCATGTGCTTCAGTGCAGCAGCAGCGGCACAACATACCTGACCCCCCGGTATACGCTGCCAGCTGCCACACCAGACCATACTGTAAGCCCACAAACACCTGAGAGCCTCCTTGTGGCCAACACACACCGCTGCTATTCCCCCAAATTATTCTACCCCCGTGAACTCAAGGCTCCTGTGAAGGAAGCACTTTGCAGGACACATACCAGGCTCTTGACGACTTTCAGCAGCTCCTCCATGACCACAGCAATTCCCTGGTAGCCAAGAAGCCGACAGATGACTTTGAAGTGTGGAGGGCCCACGAAGTTCCTGTAACTGCCATAAATGCTGGAATAGGCCAGGTTCAAAGCCTGGTGAGAAGAAAGAACACGAGCACTCGATAAAACCTCAAGCTGTAACCACGGTCCTCATGCAAACACTCAGATGAAGCTTCTCCAGATAACGCGTCACTAACACAATTGTAAAACTCGCCCTTCAGGCTGCCCAAACCACTAGCACATCTTCTAATGATCAGGAAAAGCAATCTTCCCTAAATTAAAAAATAATAATTTGTTTTTCAACATTTACTGAAGTGTGAATTCTACAGGAGACATTTAAGGTAATATAAAAAGGAGTTCAAGAGATGCCTATTCACTGAAGCCAGTAGTTCAAAGCCACCACGAGTTGTGCAGGAGAAAGATGCGTCAGTCTGCTTCCATAAAGATAATGCTGCCTTACAAACTGTATGGGACAGATCTATTCTGTGCTATAGTTTCTCAATGACTCAATGGCAGTGGGCTTTTAGTGTGGGATTGGGAAAGAATCTATCTCAGGACCATATCTTTGCTTTCACAGAGCTACTCCGAGTCACCAAAGACAGCAGTCCCCTAGCAGAATGAAAGAGGGTCAGGTGGTTTTTTTGTAGGAGGGGCATCATGGAGCTCACCTTAAAGGATAGCTTGTGGGCCGCCCTCCACACTTCAAGGAGACACACTTGTACCAAAAAAACAACAAGCTATGTGCAAGCAGGGAGCCAAGCAGGGATCTGCCAATCACGTTGGTCACTGCTGTAATCCCAATGAAGGTATCTGAGTTTTCTTTGAGGTTACTCTGTAATTTGTTCCTCACCCCATACCAGTTTAAAACAGTCTGTTTAATCCTGCAATATGCTTCTTTCCTCAACCTCTGGAATTTCTGTATCTACATGATTCCCTCTTTGGGCTACGCGTTTGCCTTCGTTATACGTTGCTATCTGTGGTTCCCTATTTTCAGTTGTGTAGGTTTGTGTAACTGTCAGGACTGAGTTCTGGGTGGTGGTGTTGTGTACATTAACCTCAGAAGATTCTCTACCACTGCAGCTTCTCAGTCCAAAGAACACCCTTTCGCATTTTTTTGTAATGTGGGTCTAATTATGACAAAGTCCTTTCATTTCTGTTTATCTGGAAATGTGTTAACTTCACCATTGTATTAGAGGCACAGCATTCAGGTTTCATAAATTCTGTGGCACTGTAGCCACCAGCAAGGTTGGTGGTTCAAACCCACCAGTCACACCTTGTAAACCTTATACAGAGTCGCTATGAGTCAGAAACAACAAAACTGCAATTAACAACAGCATTGTTATCCAACAGTACATGCTCGCATTGCTTGGTTAACACAAGAAATAAATTTAAAAAAAATTGTGAATTGTGCAGACTAGACCAATGTTAACTGAGCAACTAGTGTAGAAACTGAAGAATGGGAACCTAAACTTCTATGTAAAGCTTCACCAAACCACAATAAAAGGTTATTAAGAAAAAAATGGGCAATGAAGTGAAGCAGACATTTATTTCCCCATATAATAGCCAACAAACACACGAAAAGATGCTCAGCTCCGTTCGTCATGGAAGTCACTGCCACTGAGTCGGTTCTAATTCATAGTGACTTGACAGGACAGAGCAGAAGGGCCCCACAGGGTTCCTAAGGCTGTAAATCTTGAGGGAAGCCACAACTTCCTCCCTTGAAACAACTGGAAGGGCTTTAATCACTTTCGGTTTACTGCTGAGCCTTTAAACTACTGGCCCAACAGGACTCCCATGACCTATTCCCCCAAAACAAACGTGACCCCATATAGGATTTCTAGGAGTCCTGGTGTGGCGCTGTGGGTTAACACACTGGATTGCAAGGTTGGTTTGAACCGCAGGGTCAGTGGTTCAAGCTCACCAGCCACTCCTTGGAAACCCTATGCAGTGTTGTTATAAGTTGAAACCAACTCGATAACACTTAACAACAACTTGACAACACATAATAACAACAAAACGGATTTCTAAGACTCAATCATTCCCGGAGAAGACGGCTTCATCTTTCTCTAATGGCTTCTCCCCTGAAGCACTAGAGATAGATTAATCTGTCTTCTCCCATAGATTGGATTTGAACTACCGAACCTGCAGTTAGCAGTTTTACACCTAAGAAAACTAAAAGGGGAGACACGCAACAGGATTGTTCACGCTCAAAGACCGTAAGCAAATATTCACGCCTCAACTTGCAATATTGGATTCTATGGCAAAAATATTGAATGACGCAGAAAGCACCCTTAAGAAGATGAAAGAATACACAGAGCCACTCTTCCAAAAAGAAATGGGCAATGTTCAGATATTTCAGGAGGTAGCACATGATCCAGAGCCAATGGTACTGAAGGAAGAAGTCCAAGGTGCATTGAAGGCACTGGTGAAGAACAAGGCTCCAGGAACTAATGGAATACAAACTGAAATCTTTCAACGAATGCATATAACACATAGCTGGCTTACAAACTTTCATGAGTGTGCTTAGTTTCAGAATGCTTTTCCAAATAGATCTGGTGAAAACGGATGGGGGATGATGAATAGGATTTTATGAATCAATTATAATTGTTAGCAGATTAATTGTGATTGTCACAACTGTAATTGTAGAAGATGTGTAACTAAAAGGAGAGAATAGTCAATCTTTCATTTCAGGAACAGACAATCCCAGCACCATGAAGAAGGACGAGCATGAGAAGAGTGTGAGCTCCTATTTATGGGAGGGCTGACGGCAGAGACGGAGGCAGAGGTGGCATGGAGAGAGACAGAGCAGCTGCGGGCTCTAGGCCCATGGACTGAGAAAGGCTGTGTACAGCCTGCAGGCAGGAGGCTGGTTTGCAAATGTGCCCTTTCAACATTTAAATGAATATATATTTTTTGTTCTGTATGCATACATCAAATATTTTTACCTTGTGAAAAATATGATGGAACAGGAAAGCCAGAAAGAAAGAAAGAGAAAAAAAAAAATAATAATGTACCTGAGGACAAAGATGAGAAGGGATGGGAAAGTGGGTGGGCTGGACCTGGGAACCACAGGGAGGAAACAGGATAACTGTTGTTGCAGGAAGGGGATTGCAATCATTGAGATAAAACCAAGTGTGTGATTTGTTGAATGTAAAACTGATGATAGTGTCTGTAAACCTTCACTGGATTCACAGTAAAAAGTTTTTTACAAAATAGACTGAAAATAGGGAACCAGAGATACAGTTGCCAACAACAGCAGCAAAAAATAAAATTAAAAGAGGGAATAATGCAGTTAGAGAACTTCCCAATGAAGAACAAAATAAAACAGAAAAACAAATAAAAATAAACCTAACTGTAACCCTAAAAGTAATACCAAGACTTACTCTTACGTCTACCCCAATCCTTACCCCTAACACTAACCCCAATTCAAACCCTAACAATAAACGAAGTCTTGTGCTTAATCTAGTCCTAGCTATAGGCCCAACCCTAATCCTCACTCCTTGCTCCTATCCACAAACCTCCCAAAACACAGAGTGGCGAGCACAAGCCTTGGAAAAAATGTATCAGAGTAAATTTTTTTTAATGATTTTAATTTATTTTTAAGTTCTTAAAAAGCAATATTGATAATATAATGGGATTACAGCATATATCCACTGTCAGTTTGTTCTACAGTGGATTGTGAGTTGCTATTGAAGGAGCTCTGGTAGCATAGTGGTTACGAATTGGGCTGCGTACCTCACGGTCAGCAGTTCGAAACTACCAGCAGCTCCATGGGAGAAAGATGAGGCTTTCTGCCCCTGTAAAGATTTATAGCCTGAAACGCTGTGCAGGGTCGCTATGAGTCGGAACTGACTCCATGGCACACCACCAATACCACTGATGCTAGAAGCTGTATCAGCAGTATTTTAAATAACAGCAGGGTCACCGATTGGGGACTGGTTTCCATGGAGCTTTAACACAAAGACAGACTAGAAAGAAAGACTAAGTCACTGAAAGCCTTGTGAGTAGCAGCGGTACACACAGAGACAGATGAGGAGTCTGGAAAATACTTAGAATACGACTGGGGAAGATGACAAAAGTGATGTGAACAAAGAAAAGCTTTCGGGAACCTTCATTTGTTAACGGGAACAACTCAAAATAGAATAAATAACTGCAAACATCCATTCACAAACGGAAAGGGGAATGTACAAAGTATAAAATTAGGAAAATTTGAAGTCCTTGAAAAAGAAACAGAATGCACACCTATCTATATCTGAAGCATTAGTGAGCCAAAATGGACTGGTATCAGTCATTGTGAATCAGACAATCTTATAGTTTATTATGCCAAATTGAAGAAGAATGGCATCCGATTCATTGTCAAAGAACATTTCAAGATCTTGAAGTACAATGCTGTTTGTGATATGATTAATACCCATACATCTATAAGGAAGACCAGTTAATACCACTATTTACAAATTTACAGACCAACCACTAAAGTAAATGATACAAAACTGAAGGAGTCTACCAACTTCTTCAATCTGAAATTGAGCAAACATCCATGGCAGCACTGATGAACTCAAGGGTAGCAACAGTAGTGAAGTTGGCCCAGGATCGGGCAGTGTTTCGTTCTGCTGTGCATAAGGTTGCTATGAGTCAGTACCAACTCGATGGCACCTAACAACAACAATACACAGAGACCTCACCAGATGAAATCCAGAGGAATCAAATTGACTACATCTGTGGGAAGAGACAATGGAGGATCGCAATATGATTAGTAAAAACAAGATCAAGACTCGAACATGGAATGGAACATGACTGATGATATGAAAATACAGGTGGAAGCTGAAGAAAATTAAAACAAGTCCACAAGAGCCAAAATGCGACCCGAAGTATATCCTGCTTGAATACAGAGACCAGCTCAAAAAAAGGCTTAATGCCTTAGACATTAATGACTGGTAGACACTTAGGAGTGAAGATTAGCAGAGGTGTGGTATAACATCAAGAACGTAATATAAGATGATAGCAAAAGGTCATTAAAAACAACGTAAAGCCCAAAATGGGTGTCAGAAGACACTCTGAAACACAGAGAACATTGAGGTATATAAGCGGAACAGAAAATGTCAAAGTGCAGCTCAAGCAGACAAAGTGAGGTATTACAATAAAATGTACAAAGACCTGGAATTAGAAAACCAAAAGGGAAGCGCATACTCAGCATTTCTCAAACTGAAAGAACTAAAGAAAAAATTCAAGCCTCGTAATTTTTGCAATGTTGTTGTTAAGTACCATGGAGTCGGTTCCGACTTAGTGTCGGTTCCGACTTAGGGTCACTGTGAGCTGAAACCTAGCATATATAAAAGTACCTGAACACACTAGCTCAAGAAACATATAGTAAGGCAGCTAGAATTCTATGTATATATTTTGTGAGGTGGTGTAAATAGTATTTTAAAAGAGTACTCGAACACTTGCAGATGATAGCCACGTGACCTGGACCGGATGACTGGATGATCGGAGCTCAACCGGGAGAGGAAAGAAGAGGGGAAGAGGGGAAAAAGAAAAAGAAAAAAAAAAAAAGAATACTCGAGTAACTTAAAAGAAATTAGGACAAAAAAGAAGAAACCAAGTGACAAAGCAGAATTAAATAGAATTATGTCAATTACAATGAATGTAAATGGGCTAGACATTCCAATGAAAAGGCTAAGATGTCAGACCAGAGAGGAAAAGCAGCTAGGTTTATATGAGACACACTTGAAATAATACAAGAGCTTCAAAAAAAACATGGTACAGAAAATGTCCAAACAAAAGGAAGAAAACAGACAAATCCACAAGCATACTTAAAAATAAATAGAAATAAAAAATTTAAACTTAGCCCTTAGCCATATTCCCCATGTTGATTGATAAGATGAACTGGAGGAGCACAATGGGCTCAAGTGTAACAATTTTGAGGATGGCGCAGGATGGGGCAGTCAGTGTCTTGGTCTGTTGTGCGTCGTGCTATGAGCTGCTACTGACTTGATAGCACCGAACAACCACATTCCTATGTGCCATTCCCCAGTTTCACAGTGGTCTTGAAACTCAATAGCTTCACAATTGCGGTAAAAAACAGAGCCTTAGCAACCACTGGAGAGTGCAGAATGTCTTTGGAGTGCCTCAAAAGCCACGCTCTGAATTTGACCTGACTCAGATCTCTCAGAATTCACTGTCTTTTCCCAAAGGGCATTTGTTAAAAGCAACTGGTGGCACCTATGGATCACCTGTAGTTGGCCTGAGGTAGCAACAGCAGGTGGAGCAGTAAGCTGACCATGCTGTTGGTTAAGTGCAGATGTACAACAGGGTTTCCGAGGAGCGGCTGGTGGGTTTGAACTGCAGACCTTGTGGTTAGAAGTCCAGTGCTTACCCCATAGTACCACACCAGGACCCCAAGAAGACTACAGAGGATTTAAAATGCTCCAACATAAGACATGTCTCAAAAAGTTCATGGAAAAATTCCATTTTTCTGCAAACTCTTTCGTGTGAAGTCCCCTTCTAGAGGGCCATGCCTGTGTAGATGTCCAGAATGACACAACAAGGCCCTCTAGTGGACCTTGTCATAGTCCTGATCCTACAGTGTGACACCTTACACAAGAATTTCAAAATACGGGGCTACTGTTTCACAACATTTCCTCCATCTTTGTGTCTTAAATGTGTTCCTGTGGAAGCCACTATTTTCACTGGACCATTTTATTTTTTAAAAGGTTTGAAGGTGTTTTTTTTTTTTCTTCAGCCCAATAAGAATGTGGTGCTGTAGGATAAGCACTGTAAGCACTGGACTAGTAACCACAAGGTCAGTGGTTCAAACCCACCAGCTGCTCCTGTGAAACCCTATGAGTTCACCATGAGTTGGAACTGACCCCACGGCACTTAACACCCACCACTAATAAGAGAGGGCTTCAAAAATTTCATGGGAACATTGCATTGCCTTTTAATTTTTCCACAAACCTTTTGAAGTCCCTCGTATTACTGAAAGAACTTTTCACACAGGAGTCCACTGATAACAAAAGCCTATTTAGGTATGTTTTGTTGGGTGGGAATAAACCCATGCATGTATGAACTGGAACCCAAGGAGCAATACTATGTCTATGTCTGCTTCCAAATTCTTCTATCACTTTTAATAGAAACTCAGTATCCTTTGGTAGTCAATGATTCCCACCCTTCTTAACTAATAAAAGGTAGCTCACAATGCCTAGATGGTTTGTACAGTGTGTTTTGTGTTTCAAACCTGTTTACCTTCTGGATGTCTAGAATCTTGGTATATGACAGGCCAGAGGGTCCCTACATAACCAGACCCAGGGAAAACCTTGGCAAAGAATCTCTGATAAGCTTCCTTGGTACACAACACTTCACACGTATTGTCACAACTCCCTGCTGGCAAAACCAAGCATGTCCTGTGATTCCAATGACACCTGGTAGCACTGTACAATAAACACTGGTTGGTTAACCACAAGCTGGCAGTTCAAACCCACCATCTGTTCCACAGAAGGAAGACAAAGCTTTCAACTTCTGTAAAGATTTAAAACCTCAGAAACCCTATACAGGGTCGCTGTGAGTTGGACTCAAAGGCAGTGGGATCTGGGTTTGGGTCTGTGTAACTATGGAAGTTTGAGTCTTGTTTCCCCAGACTTCATCTTTTCACTTTGCTGAATTACCTGCCTATTCTTTTTTTTAAAACTGTTTTATTGTGAATTGTGTGATAGGTTACATAGGAGAACATTAGCTTTACCTTTATCCTATCGTATATCATTACATTGCATGGTTACAATCCCCTCCATGCATCATCAACCAACCAAATGGTACACACCCTACCAGCCTGCTCCCTGGTCATCAGCACAGCACACAGCCCCTCCCCCTCTCTGGGTCTACAGTTCCTAGCCACTCTGTCGGTCCATGTCATTGTCTCTGCCTCCTTCTCTGGCGTCACTGCTTTTCTGGGTAGAGTCCTACACTCCGCTCTTCTCCCTTGATGATCCCAGGGTCCTCTGCTCCTAGACTGCAAAATCAACCACTTCCTTCCTTTTGCTACAAAACGTCTACCTTTACATTTCCAACCCTCACAGTCAGCCCTGACAGTAATTATTCACTATTATACCACAAGAAACCTATCCCCATCTCCTTTCATCAGCCCTGCCCAGACAGATTGGATACTACTCAGTGAGTCTGCCTTCCTCCATGCCCTCTGGATCTAGGCTCCCTCTTGAAAGCTTGTAAGCCAGTCACTTCTTGCCTTTGTAGCCCCCACATTTTGGGTAGCCAATGTCCAAGTTGCCCATCTCTGTCTACCCTGTGTATAGAGGGGTGGGAATGATCCTCACTGTAAAGATTTGTTCCCTTTTTTGAGCAACTGCATCTATAGGTGTAGGTCAAGTTCATCAAATTTTATCAGATTACTCTTTTTTTCCTCTTCTTTCTTCTTTTACTTTAGCTCTGATCATCTAGTCATTGAAGCCAGGACAAGTGGGTATTATCTGCAAGTGTGGGTGTACTTATGCATATGCCCTCTCTTCTTATCAGCTGGACGCTTCACTCTCCACTCTAGTCCTCTGTGGCTATGTCACTGACTCTGGGCCCAAGAGTCCCCAGGTCTTGCCAAACTGCTGACCAACCAGGTCTCCACCCGGGTTCCCAGGAGTATACTGAACATGGTAGGACTTAGCTTGCTGCTTCAGTGTTGTTCTTCCTCACTTCCCCTTATGGGTGACCACCGTGGTCGCCAGTAAAAGCGCATGTCTGCTCACTGAGTCTTAAGTCTTGGAAGGGGGTTTGCCCTGCAGGGGACCCGACCTCTTGCCATGATGTCTCCTGGGCAAGCAACTTGCTTGTTCTTGTAGTAGTTCGTCGGAATGCCGTCCTTGTTTTGTATTTTTCCTGTCGGTCTTTCTTTCAAGAAGTATCTTCTGTTCTTTGCTGCCTGTTCTTTTGCTGTGATAAATCACAATTCTGGGCCCTATGAGTTCTCCTAAGTATCTTGGGGACTCCCACCATCTTCTTCCTCTCCTAATTGAGCTTATGTACTGAAATACTGAAACACTTTTCCTCGCTCAAATACTTCTTAGAAGCCTCCTCTGCTGATAGATTGAAATTCCAATCCTTTAGAATTTCAAATCAAAATCACAAATACAACCAATAGTGGGTGGTATGTGTACACATGCAAACCACACATGGGGTGGGGATTGTGTGTGTGTCAGGCCCTGGCCCACTCTTCTGACATTCCCTCCACCCTCCTGCACCCTATCTAGAGACCTGTGTGTTTTCTGGAAGCACATCCCCCAGGCCAGCCTGAGGCCAGAAGCACTCATGGTCTTGACAGATGGCACAAACCAGTCTTACGACAGGGCTTCAAGGTTAAGGGACCACTTTTTTGCCGCCCGCGTGTTCTAGAAACTGCTAGAAGTAAAAAGAAGATCACATTGGAAGGTCCTGGGCACAGTGGGAGAAAAGGCAGAACAAAACTCAGAATCATAAAAAGACCAGGCTTACAGCTCAAACACAGACTGGTGAAACCCAGAGACTACGGCCCTGGGCACCTTTGAGCTCTGGAACTGAACTTACACCCGTAGCTCAATTTTCAGTCGTAATAGACAGATAAAGGTGGTTGTTGTTGTTTAATGCCATCACGTCAGTTCTGACCCATAGTGACCCTGTATGGGGTTTCCAAGGAGCGGCTGCTGAGTTTAAGCTGCCGACCTTGCAGTTCAAACCAACCTTGTAGCTGAATGCTTATCCCACAGTGCCACACCAGGACTCTACACAGATATATAGTGCGACAAAACACTAATGAGGTATGGACACCACAGAATAGTCAACCTTTGGCCATTTGAGGTCAGAAAGACAGCATTTGCTGTTCAGAAAGATTGGGAAAGGAGAAATGTGTGATGTAGTGAATGACTGACTATGTCGATTCTAGCCTTAGTCTTTGTAACTCCCACCCAACAGCATTACTGCCCTAACTGTCTGGGTCAGAGAAGCTGGGAGAAGGTCCTGATAGGATGGCATGATTCAGCGGAGGCTGCTAACAGTTCATTGTGATTGTCAACACTGGAAACTCCAGCACGGATTTAAAATGAGCCATCTCAGAAGCAGGACCCTGAGATTGAACCTCCTTGACC
>NW_006408562.1:8267180-8269107 GCF_000296735.1 Chrysochloris asiatica | reverse complement strand
CTAAATTGATTGTATAATCTTGGACACTAAGTAAGTTTTCTAAAATCACCCCACCTTAGCATAATTAAACTGTTTCCTTATGTCCCATGAAATATATATTTTTAAATTTTCCTTTATCATCTTACAAGTTTTAAAAATTATGTATTATTTTGGCTTTGATGGAAACCTGGACATATAAAATTAAATAAATGTACTTTATACATAACAATTTAAATCTGCTTGATCATTTAATATCTTGTTGCTGACAGGAAACAATGTTGTATGTAATTGTACTATTTCCTTCAGTGAGGTTTTGTTTACTGATTGCAACTTCTTAAATTCTTGCATTTCTCTTAAAGTGTAAGTTTATCTTTGGTAGCTTCAATTGATATAATGAAATAGCTTCATTATTATTTAACCTTTTCTACAGAATACTTTGTATTGTACAACTTTTTGATTTTAACTACAAAAAATGTTTGCTATAAAGTCTTCTATAATGCCAGATGTAAGTGAATTTGTTGTATATTTTAGGATATAGACAATAGTAATGGTGAGTTGACAAAAAGGATTAGACCTGTCTTTACAACTGTATGGTTTTCACATTAAATTGAAACTTGAATAATGTCACATAAGCAAAAGAAAGAATTTCTTAACTGCGTTATTAAAAGAACACTTTGTACATGAAGTATGTTATGACTATCAGAGGCAAAGAATCTTTGCAAAACCACTGCCTGTTGGGTGTTTACTTTTAAAACGGGAACACTTGCTAACTGATTGTCACTGTGAGTTATTGTGGAATTCTTTGACTCTACCTTTGCACTCCTATTTAGTAGTGTTTTTTTGTGCATTCATTTACCACAACCCATCATTCTTTGCTTTCTCCTTCCGTTTTCACTTTCCTAAGAGTATCTACGAGGGAAACTTTGGGTGTGGCTACTTAAAAGAGAGGAGAGCATCGGGACTAGTATTTTGTGAAAACACTACCTCAGTCTATAGAGCACTATTTGTGAGTTCTCCAGTGTTCCTTCTTTCTTTCTGTTTTTAATGGAGACTGCCAGAATGCGGACTCGAACTTCTAATGCAATCTACTCGATGATGGAATGACTTGGCCTGCTTATTTTCATTTTCTTGCATGATTTCAGTCACTGTGTGTTTCTTTTGTGCTTGTATTTGAAAATCTAACACTCCTGTAACATTGGTGACTATGTCTGATGGTGAAATGAACAAACCTAGTGAGTGAGTCATTATGAAGAAGGCTTAGATTCCTAAACTGCTACAACCCCGTGTGAAAATTAAAACATCAATAAAATGATTTTGAGGAAAAAAAAAATGCATTGACAATTACTGGTGATTGTAATGCAAAAGTAGAAACAGGAAGGACTGATAGTTCAGAAATAGGGGTTTGGTGACAGAAACTATGCTGCAAATCACATGAGAGAATTTTGCAAAACCAAAGACCAACTCATAGCAAATTCCTTATTTAACAACATTAAAGGTGACTATATATATGGACGGAGTCCTGGTGTGGTGCTGTGGGTTAATGCACTGGACTACATAGTCAGTTTCAACCTCAAGGTCAGCAGTTCAAGCTCACCAGCGCTCCTAGGAATATGACCTTGAACATATGCCACCTGAATTTAAACATCACCTCAAGAATAGATTTGATGGATTAGACACTAACAACTGAAGTCCAAAAGACTTCTGGGATGACATCAAGAACATCATACAGAAGGAAGCAAAAGGTCATTAAAAAGAATAGAAAGAAAAGACCAAAATGATGCCAAAAGGCTGTAAACCTTGCTCTTGAACATAGAGAATCTAAGGCAATAAGAACAAGTGAGGAGATGAAAGAGTTGAACGGAAAATTTCAAAGGGCAGCTCGAGAAGACGAAGTATTTTAATGAAATGTGCAAAGACCTGTAATTAAACATCCCAAAATAAAGAAACA
>NW_006408562.1:8236613-8258548 GCF_000296735.1 Chrysochloris asiatica | reverse complement strand
CTTCTAGTTCATTTGCCTCATTCACTTTATCTTGTTTCTGGACATGTGCTGATATGGTCATCGTGTCTGTTTTTGGGCATATTCAGGAGTTATCTGTGGCCTTAATACTTAGATGGATGTGTATTTTAGAATTTTTTATGCTTTCTGATTGCCTCCAGGTAGATGTGATTAGGAGATGGGCTGCCCTTTTCACTCTTCTTCATGAGAAATTTCAAGATGACATGTTGGTCATTGTGATATAACTCAGGATTTAATTTTCGGCCTATTTCCTTTTCAGTCTGCCTCTCCTGCTCCACAATCCCCTTTCAGGCCTTTTTCCTAGTGATAAACAGTTCAGGGCCAGCTGTGGCAGTTTTACGCTGCCACTGGTTTTAAGTGGAAACTGTCACTTTAAATTTTGAGATCGTGTACATGCGTAGTAGAACCCTCTGGGGATGGGGGTGGGGTGTCCAGTTGCCCAGGCAGCCCCTGTAGTCACCAGAATGGAGGTGCGCAGACAGTGAGAGACCAGTGAACAGATACAAAACAACAACAACAACAACAACAAAAAACGTCCACACCTTTATCTCCGCAGTTCTTCCTGATGTCCGTGGCTGCTCTGATCCTTCCCCTGCTTGGCCTCAGGAGCAGCACAGTGTCTTGAATTAGAAAGCACTGGATTTCTTGCATCTGTTACAAATTGCTCTAACTGTAAGCCTTCCAACCTTGTAAATATTCCTTTATATGTGGTTCAGAGTTCTCGCACCATCCCCTGAGCCTGCTTGGTCCGGTATTCTGTGTTGTTGCTGACGGAGCTCCTCATTGCAATGCTGCCCGATCCACCATCTTGTTTGTTCTCTCTCTCTTTCCTGTCTTTTTAATGGCCTTATTTCCCCCTCCTGTATGATGTTCTTTATGTCATCCCTCAACTCTTCTTGTCTTCAGTCATTAATGTCTAATGCATCAAATCTCTAAATTAAGGTGGTCTCTAAATTGAAGTGGGATATTTTCAAGTTCCTTGTTTTAATTTCCTTCAGCATCAACCTAAACTTGTGTGTAAGCAGTTGACCATGTAGTTGTTTTCCAAATACCTAGGCACAAATGAGTGCACATTTCATCAGTTTGTTAAAATAATTCAATTTACATTCCATAAATTCTTGGAGCTTTTTTTTTTTTTTTTTGCCAGTGCCTTCAGTACAGCTTGGACTTCTTTCAATTTCATTGGTTCTTAATCATGACACCTCCACTGTCTTACCACAGAGCTATAACAACTCCTCAGCACAATGTCATAATTTACTCTGCAGGGACTTTGATTTTATTTTCCTGTCACAAGATGTCCACTGGTCCATTACACTGATGACACTATGCTGACTGGACCTAGTGAGGAAGAAGTATCAATGGCTCTAGACTTATTGCTAAAACATCTAAGTGCTGGAGGGTGCAGGATTCAACGGATCCTAGAGCTGTTAGCAGCCTGACTGCTGATCCTGCTTATCAGTCCTGAAGCTAGGTGAGTTCCTTTTAGTTTTGGATGGCTTCCAATTTTCCTAAATTCATATTTCATACATTCCATGGTCAATTATTAATAAATGTTTACATCTGTTTCTTCTTATTTTGAGTTCTGCCCCTTAAGAAAGCTTTCTTCCATTTACACCATTAAACTCTTCCCCAGTCATATTTTGAGTGCCTCCCAACCCAGAGGGCTCATCTTCTGGTACTATATCAAATAATGGTCTTCTCCTATTCATAAGCTTTCCATTGGCGAAACTTTCAGAAGTGGGCAGAAGGTTAACCAAGAGATTCACTCTTCCTCCAACCAACATTTCAATATAGGAACACATAGGGTAAAGAATCATTTGGCACATTCCAATGTCAGGTATACTTGAAACTGAAAGGTGGGATGTATCAGTCTACAGACCAGATCTGAAGGTCCACCTGCCCAGGTTCAAACTATGGACAGGTCACTCAATCTGTTGTTCAAACCTATGCCCATGTGCCCATAGGTCTGATCAGAGCTTTTCTTCCAATGGGAAGCGTCCATTAGGGCCCAAGTATTCTGGATAAGAGAGCTAGCAGGGAACAGAGGGAGAAGGGAAGACAATGGTCTGGTGGACACAGGAAGCCTGTGGACAAAGCTAACTGTGTGAGATCTTCCGTTTACACACTATCTGGCACCAACAGCACTGTCAGTGGAGAGAAACTGACAGCCTTCCCTTTGTGAACAGGAACCAGACAAGGATGCCCTTTATCACCACTCCTATTCATTACTGTGCTGGAAGTCGTAGCCAGAGCTATAAGGCAAAACAGGGAAATTAAAGGCATCCAAATTGGCAAAGAGGAAGTAAAGCTCTCTCTATTTGTAGATGATATAATCCTATATATAGAAAACCCAAAAAACGCAGCAAAAAAACAAACAAACTACTAGACCTCACTGGAAGATTCAGCAAAGTGATAGAGTACAAGATCAACATACAAAAAGTCAGTTGCATTCCTGTATAATAATGATAACACTGAAAAGGAAATTAGGAAAGCAATACCATTTACAATAGCCACCCATAAGATGAAATATTTAGGAATAAATGTAACCAGAGAAACAAAGGACTTATGCAAAGAAAATTACAAAACACTACTACAAAAGAAACCAAAAGACTTACAACAATGGAAGAATAGACCATGCTCCTGGATAGGGAGAGTTAACATTGTGAAAATGTCCATACTGTCCAAAGCAATCAACACATATATACTACCTGGCACCATAGTAAAAGCATTCAACCTCAAGGTCAGTTTGAACTGCAAGACTGGCGGTTCAAACTCACCAGTCGCTTCTCGGGATGAGTGAGAACCAACTCAACAGCACTTAACAACAGGGGCCTTCAGACCCTCCATGAGCAATCTCGAGGTCACACTCACCGGTTGGTGGAGCCATTGTAACAGTAATTGGGCAGGAAATCGTAGTTGAGCTCCCAGAAGACATGGAGAGTGATTCTTCCATAGGGCGCCGACACGTTGTGGTTGCCTTCACGAAACATGGCATCAAAGCTGTCCAGTGTCAGGTACTTGCTCAGTAGCTTGTGGGTCATGCGGTTGATTTCTAAGAGGCCATCCAATTCCTAAAGAGTCACAAGAAACACAGGTAAGGTCAGAATAAAGGGAAGGCTGAGGGAAGGAGAAGGCATATTGAGGTTCAGTGAGACGCAGGCAGAGTCATCCACGCTGAGGGCAGTCAGATGCTAGCTGTGGATGGAGCTTGGCACTGAAAGACATGATGGTTTGTCTGTGGGCCTATGCCAAGAGTACCCAGGGCAGGCTTAAGTTATGTCAAACTAGTTTCCTTCTTACACTTGAATTCATCACATCTTCCCGGGAACCCTGGACCATGTCCATCTACCTGTGGTTGCCTCATCGGAGCTGTTGTTCATTCTCTACAACTGCTACCCCTGAACTGCTCACCACCCTCCCAAAGGGGAGGAATCCACTCCAACCAAGTAGCCCTAAAGGGGCTGCCCCTCACCTCACAACACACTCCAAACTGGCACAGCGCCCCCACTGGTTAAACTCCTCTCAACACCCTTGGCCTGGCCCCATTCTTCCTCTAGGAGTTCCAGTGTACTCACAGGTGCCAACACTCATTTATATACACCAGCCTCTGATCTTACCGACCTCAGAGCTTAGGGACCCTGTCTTTGAACTCTTTCACCACTGTAGCCACTGTGCAGGGTAACCCAACAAATAGTTGTGTGGTCAGTGAGTTAACTCATGTGGTCTTTTGCCATAGTACTTTGGAGAAGCAATTTGGGGAGCCTCCCACGTGGTTTTACACCCCAGAGGGCTTTTGCAGAAAATGCTATTTTTGTGTACAATCCCTGGGTTAGTGACATTTCATGGGTAACTGAGGATTGGTCAAACTTGGATCTGATGAGGGAAGTTTGCCTTGTAACTCATGATGAATGGATGGCTTGGAGGACTGAAATGAGAGGTTTTCAAGGTCTCCTTTTTGACAGGACTTGGGAGGGGAGTGTGTCCTTTGGGAAATTGAAGCCCATCCCAGGTCTAATGGGAAAGGAACCCAAATGCTGCCAATGAGAGAGCTTCCAGATCCGATCTGGGCTGGTTAATAACTAGGAAAAAGTTGCAGCTGAAAGAGCCGGCTAACAGCTAGGCTGCTAGAGACAGAGCCATGTGGAAGGAGACCGGCTTCCCAGATATATGAGGCAGTTGTTTTTTAGTTGATTCACATTTTCTGCAAATGCACTTTTTAATATTTGTTACTGCAAGGTGTGGAATGCCTTGCAGTAAACAATCTGGCCTTGGGGCCTGGTCCTAATAGTTGGACCACATACGAGGCCAGTGAGCAGGGCCTGAATAGCCCAAGAGGGACTGCCAATTCTGACTGGGTCTCAGAAGACAGGATGTGACCTATCACGGCTATGACACATGAGACCAACAAATGCCTGGAAGATGATGCCGTTCTGGGGGAACAGAGCAAGTATCTGGTCTTAGCAGGAGAGCTCTGCACGCCGAGATCCCTCCTGGAACTTGTCCTATGTGTTGATAACTCCTTTTTCATCCCAGCCAGATTAAAGACAGCCCCCTTCCCCTGGAGTTAGTGAATCTAGGATACAGAGAAGAGGCTAGTGCATGCTAACCTAACCCCTGGTCAATGGGATGAGAAAGGGAAGCTTAGATTTCTACAGAATGCACTAGGCATGTGTAGTGGGATTTATTATCCACCACACATTTATCTCAGCTTCTCTGAACTGGTTTAATACAATTGGTGTAGCAAACAGTTAGCTAGAACAGACCGGAGAGTTGTTTCATTCCATTGGTCTAGCTTTCTTCTTCACTGATATATAATATGTACGTTTAATCTTCTATATACAATTTTCTCTCAAATCCTTTTTCTGTCTTCATATATTTTTCATTAAAACATTACTTCTCCTTCTACTCCTCTTGAAAATACGATCCCATTGTGTTGTTTCTGGATTAGGCTTTATTTTTTAAATATATGTTTTCTTTTGTAGCTCATTCTTCCATTAAGTACCAGTATATCTATTCACAGCTTTCTTTTCTCCCATTACAAAAGTTTGTTAAACTTCTGATTTATGTTGTTCTTTCATGGCATCTATGACTTTATATTAGTTCATTTTGAGAGAGCAAGCTACAGTTCAAGAAAATTTCACACTTATCTTTCTAGTATGCTTTCCTTGTCTGTATTTTTCATGTATTTGCTTCTTTTACGATAATTTTAGTAAAACGGGATTTGGCCATGATCTTCATCTGTGGTTCAACTACACTTTAATCAGTTTTCCTACACTTTAAATGAAGCAGGGTTAGTCTGAATAGTTATTATTACTTTCATAACTCTGGAACTTCTCATTTTTTAAAAAACAAAAACAAGTGTATTGTTCAGCAATTGCTTCTCGTTTCTGAGAGCCGTCTCTTTTGTAATTGTCCCCATCGTCCCATCCTGACCGTACTGAGTGATCTTCCCACAGTTTCTCTTCCCATGCACCTCTGTGTTAGAAAGGAATTTTGATTTACTAGTTCTGAAGTGGGCAGGGCTGAACATGGTTATGTCAGCGAACCTCATCTTACCACAAGCATTTTGAAGATGTCTCTGCATTGAGTTCATCTCTATTGGCCATGAATGACCATGAGCACTGAGTCATCAAACTGGGCTTCCAAAGTGACAGCAGTAGGCAGCAGGACTCAAGTGGTATTCGGGATGTCTGGTATGACGAGGTGTCTTAGCATAAGAGCCATGGTATGCCAGGCTGACAGAGACAGCAGTCTTCTAATGTCTAACTTGGTCCAGGTCTACCGAACAGCAGTCTGACCTGAATCACCACAAAAGAATACCACTGCTCTCCAACCAAGTCCTAGACCCTGAGCCTCCCCTCCTGAAGGAAAGAGCAAAAGGGCCTGCAACCCTACCAGAAGTGCATACTCTAAGTCTTGCTCTTAGCCTTCCCCAGTGGAAACTATCATGTAGCCATTGTCACAATGAGCGCGCAGTGGAGAAGGGCAATCAATCATCAGGCTTTTCTGGGCTTACTGGGCACCGGGTCTGAATGATCATTCATTCCTGAAGACTCACCACCACTGCAGTGGAATACTCAGCGGAGGAGTTTACAGCAGCTTATGGAGGTCAGGGGGCCAGAGGGGTGGTAGTTCTGGCCACCTCATCGTGGCTCACCATACCTCCTTCCCTCATACTGGAACACCTCGTTGGGTCAACATCCTCAAATGGCAAAGCCACAGCGTGTACTGTGCAGTTTGACACATTCCCTGCCGTTCTTCCTTCAGACACCTGATGCCACACCATTCTGTCTCTCGTTTCCTGAGAGATGACGCCAATCACATATGAGACCATTTTTCCGTTTCCCACATACTTTTTATGGTCTTTTCTGGTATATATCTGACTTTCCTTTATACTATTGTTTAGATATTTTCTAATGTCTACTTTCCA
This sequence comes from Chrysochloris asiatica, assembly GCF_000296735.1. Classification (NCBI taxonomy): domain Eukaryota; kingdom Metazoa; phylum Chordata; class Mammalia; order Afrosoricida; family Chrysochloridae; genus Chrysochloris; species Chrysochloris asiatica. Next base: position 8,252,100 of record NW_006408562.1, on the reverse strand, counting down.
GTATGGCACTGCGGGTTAATGCATTGGACTGCAAGGATGGTTTAAACAGCAAAGTGGCAGTTGAAACTCACCAGCAACTCCTTGAAAAACCTATACAGGGTTGCTATGCATTGGAACGGACTTGGCAGCACTTAACAACAACTTTCCAGTTTACTAAGCCTGTCTTTTCCTGTGTTCAAACTGCTATAGAGACAGCTAATTCTTATTTATAGATTTCAATTACATGAAGAAATTCTCCTTTACATTTAATCTATTCACATTTTCTTGGGCACACTAATCATAACTGTTGTTGTTGTTAAGTGTCGTCGAGTCGATTCCAACCCATAGCGACCCTATATAGGGTTTGCAAGGAACAGCTGGTGAGCTTGAACCACCGGCCCTTGCAGTTTAAACCGACTTTGGAGTCTGGCGCATTAGCCCACAGCGCCACACCAGGACTCCTTAACTCTACCAAGAAACAAAACCCCACTGCCAACAAGTTAATTTCAACTCATAGTGACCCTGTATAGGGCTTCCAAGGTTGTCAGTCTTTACAGGAACAGAAAGCCTCATCTTTCTCCCACAGAGCAGCCGGTGGGTTTCAACTGGCAACTATGTGGTTAAGCAGTCCAATGCTGATCCCACAGTGCCACCAGGGCTCCTTTTACTTTAAGTGTCACAAAAAGATCTGTTTCTACTGTCCATTTGTCTCCTGATGTCGTCATATGATCCAGTCTCTTTACACACACAAGTATTTGTTAAATTGTCAACGGTTGATTTGATTCTACTACTCTATGGTTTTGCTTTGGAGAAAAGATCATATTGTTTCACTTACTATATAGCCCATGTTGTTATCTGACAGTGTAAGTTCTCCCCCTTTTTACCCTTTTTGCAATCAGAGCAGCCCTAGATAGCTTTAGAGCTTATTTCACCACATCAACTTAAAAATTTTTAATCAAAGACTACGAACTACAAGGTTGGTAGTTCAAACCCACCAGCCATTACTTAGAAGCTCTGCACAGGGTTGCTATGAGTCAGAACTGACTCGATGGCACTGAACAACAATAACATCAAATATTACTATTCAGTGGGGATTACATTAAACCTACAGGAGAAAGATGAGGCTTCCTGCTCGCGCAAAGAACTGCAGCTTTGGATACCCTACACAGGATACTCTATACGCTATGAGTCGTACCTGATACTCGATGGCACTTAACAACAACAAAATTAAATTGCAGCTAGTTTGGGCACTTTTATCTTTTATGAAATGTTGTCCTTACACCCATAACAAAGCACTTTCTTACCATATACTTAAGTTATCTTAATTCACACTGAAGTTTTTAGATTTCTCTTGTATAAATTTAATCACATCAGGCTCACTTCAAAAACATCTTTTTGTTACAAAAAACAAATCTTTATATACTGTAATATAAGCATGTTACTTATATTAATGAAGTAACTATCTTTTGTCATAGGTAGGTACAATTTGCTCAAGATTACCTATTCTTTGAAATCAATTTAGAATTTTTTAACCATCTGAAAACTTGTAAAACTTGTAAATCTTTTTTTTTTTAGATGCTAACACTCTAAACCAAATACCTAGGGTATGTCAATTTCAGTTAGTGAGTATCTTTTCATTTTTATACAAGAAGTGGATCCTATCAATAATGACAAAAGCAAACTGAGTTCCACTGCTGGGAGGCTACCATCACATCTCCTGAGCTGTGTAGGTGTAGGGGGTACTCACAACAATAGATGTCAGGTCTTCACTTTCAAATCTGCCAATTGCCAGTTCCAGTGACTTATACATGGCGGCCGAGACACGCTGTGTGATCAGACGATTGAGGTCTATTGATCTGCCGAGGAGCTGGTGAGAGGGGCGGGGATGTCAGGGAAAGCAGGTTAAAATCTTACCAACAAAACATAAACAAGCAAAGACGAAGTCCCTCCAGAAACTATTTCAAAAGACAAAAAAATAAAAGTTTAGAAAGCTGAAGTGAAATGAATCGTGTCCCCCACAAGAGTTATGTCTATGTCCTGGCCCCCTACACCTATAACCCTAATTAAAATGTGAGAAGGTCTTTGTAGAAATAGGGTCTTGAGGTCAATCATTCTGGATCTAGCGTAGGACCTTAATCCAATGAGTGAAGACACAGGAGGTCTGACACAAACAGAAGAAGCTCATGAGAAGAAAGGAGAGATGGGATTCAATGCCGTCACAAACCAAAAGATGCTAGAAACCATCAAAAGAACAAGGATTATCCACTGGGGCATTCAGAGGTTCCTCTTGTTGCCTCTGCCAACATCTTGATTTTAGACTTCTGGCTGTGAGATCATACATTCCAATGGTTTTAAGTCAACCAGTTTATGACAACTTTTCACAGCAAGGCAGAAAAATGAATACAGATTTTGGGACTGAAGAGAGCAGTGCTATAACAAATACGTAAAACTGTGGACATTGTTGTAGAGTCGGGTGATGAGCAAAGACGAGAATTATTTTGAGAAACGAGATAGAAAAAGCCTAGATTGCCTTGAGCAGAGCCATTGATAAAATTAACGATGTTACAGATTTTGCTGGTGAGTCCTTAGAAGCAAACGAGAAATACGTTATTGTAAACAAGAAAAGGAGGAGATCCTTATTGTATTGTCACTGACTCGTACTCTACAATTATATAGAAAGCTAAGCTGGATATTTACCTGAGGTGATTTTCAAGCTAAGTGGAAGGTGCAGCTGGTTTCTCCTTGCTGCTTACAATAAAATGAGAGAAGAGAGAAATAAACTGAGAAAGGAACTGTGCAAAAATGAACCAGAACATGATGACTTTGAAAATTCTCAGTCTGCCCCCACTGCCAAAGATTCTAGAGCATGATGTCATGGAAAGAAGGCTAAGGAAAGGGCTAGAGAAACGCTGGCTAAAGAGATCAGGCTTGCAATTTGGGGATCCTATCAACCATCTTGTTGTTGTTAAGTGCTGTCCAGTAGGTTCCGACTCATAGCAACCCCATACAGGGTTTCCGAGGAGCAGCTGGTGGATTTGAACTACCGACCTTGTGGTTTGGAGTCCAGTGCTGATCCTCCAGCATCACACTGGAGTCTTCGCAGAAGTCAACAGAGATGAGGTCATCCAGAAAAGGTCTGTGGAGAACTCTCAGTGGTACTGCTATTGCTGTTAGCAGCATGGTGACCCCAGGTTTGCAGAGTTAAATGTTTGAACCACCAACATTTCTGACAGCCATCCAGTATCATAGATTGAATTGTATCCCCCCCCTCCACAGAATATGCATCAATGTGGCTGAGGTGGGTTTCTCAGGTATCTGGCAGTTGTGTAATGACCCCCCCATGACGTGACCTACTGTGATAGCCCATCAAAAGGATGGATGGCGGGAAAGTTGTTGGCAGGTGCTCAGTCTTATGCCATCCAGACAGTTGTTCTGTTTGACCCACTGTGTCTGTCCATCTCACTGAGGGTCTTGCTCTTGTTCCGCTGGCCCTCTGCTTTACCAAGCAAGATGTCCTTCCCCAAGGACTGGTTCCTCCTGATAACGCCTCGAAAGCACATGAGATGCAATCTTGCCAGCCTTACTGCTAAGGAGCAATTTGGCTGTACTTCTTCCGAAATAATCTATGACACAGTCAATATTCTTTACCAACACCATAATTCAAACGCATCGATTCTTCTCCTGTCTTCCTTATTTATTGTCTACCTATTTATTGTATTGTTGTTGTTGTTGTTAAGTGCCGTTGAGTCGGGTCCGACCCATAGCGACCCTGTACAGGGTTTCCGATATAGGCAATTGAAAATAACACGACCGAGTCAGGTACGCCTGAGTCTTCAAAGTGACAGGTTTTCTTCTTCAACTCTTGCAAGAGGTTTTTGTGGAAGATTTGTTCAATTCAATACATCCTTTGATTTCTTAACTGCTGCCTCCATGATGCAACACACTTAATCCTATCACAGCCCTAATTGGATGTAGAGTTTCCCTGGGGTGTGGCCTGCAACACCTTTCATCTTTTAAGAGGTAAGAAGGAAACAGAAACAACCAGACTTCCCAAGGACTTATTTCCATCAAGAAAGAGGAACCAAGAGTAGAATGTGTCCTTTGAAACTGGGCCCTTTACAATTAAGTTCCTAGATCTGGAGGGAGATTGATACAAAGACACAGGGAGACCTGTAAGGAATGCCAAGTCTAAAGGAAACATGGATCTTCCCCAAGTGTTGATAGAGAAAACCTTTGAAAGCCAGCACTGGAGGTTTTTGCCTCTTAAACTGTAAAAGAACAAATTTCTGTTTGTTAAAGTTATCCACGTCTGATATTTTTGTTACAACAATATTAGATAATTAAGAAGTTCTAGTGGTATGGTGGGTTAAGCATTGGGCTGCTAGCTGCCAGATTGGCAGTTCAAACTCACCAGCTGCTCTGAGGGAGAAAGATGAGGCTTTCTGCTCCCCTAAAGATTTACTGTCTCAGGAGCCCTAGGGAGCAGTTGTACTTGGTCCTAGAAGGTTGCTATGAACCAGGATGAACTTGATGGCAGTGGATTAAATAATTAAGGTATCCAGCACTTAACCATTTGTGCCACCCAGGGATTCCTGAAAGCCATGAAGCTACAAACGTGCTATCCTTCAAGAAAAAAGAAACTGCTGTCCAAGGCTGCTGATCAAGAGCAAGGGCCAGAAAGGACGGGCCAGAGATAAGAACTGATGGGCCCTCCGAAGATGTGTGCAAGCACAGAGGATTATTCTCAGGTCTCAGACCTGATGGAATTTTCTCTAATGGGCTTTGAACTTGCTTAGGGCAGTGACCCCTTTATTCTTTCAATTTCTTCCTTTTAGAATAAGACTGTCTATCCTATGACCGGCCCGTATTTCAGAAGCAGGTCCACAGATGGACAAAATCACAACCAGTCTCATTTATATCTGATCCAGCTGATGAGATTTGGGACTTTGGTTTAGTTGGTATTTAGATGAGATCTTAGAGTTAAGAGTTAAGGCTAGAATGAATTAAGACTTACGGGGATGTTGGAATGGAGAGAATGTTCATTTTGCATGTGGGACAAATGTGAATTATGGGGGACCTTGTAAAAAAAAAAAAAAAAAAGGAGGAGATCTGATACTGGAAGGGAGAAAGTCGGAGGCAAACAGTTACACTGTCACAAGTGAAGAAATACCAAATACCAGGGACCACCAGAAACTGGGAGACGAAAGAATTTTCCTGTGGATACTTGGTTACACACCTGTGGTCTCAAAAACAAATTTCTATTGTCTTTAACCATCAAAGTTTATGGCAATCCATTACAGCAGCCCCCGGGAAACCAACACAGAATGGTGCAGTGGAAATGATAACATTTTAAGATGAAATTACATACTGTTATTGTTACATGCCATCGATTCAGTTCCTACTCACAGCAACTCTGTCCAGGTTTTCCAAGGAATGGCTGGTGAATTTCAACCGCACTGATCTTATCACTCAAACTGACCTTGTGGTCCAATGCTTTATCCCACAGTGCCACGCCAATTAATCAAATACCCTACTTTCCTAGAATTGTGATTTTGGAAGTTACACAGTCTTAGGACTTTTGTAGCATACTCAGCACTGAATTTACTCTTAACATCATAGAATTACCCTAGGACTCATCAAAGCCCTTAGAATCTGGGTCTGTTAACCAACACATTCCTTATCCTTGTACTCAGACCATCTCACCCAGCCGGTCCTTTGCAGTCCTACCTTTCAGGGCCTTCGCACGACAAACCAACAAAACCACTCCATTTCTGTGGCACAGTTCTAGGACCCTTTCTGTATCACAGTATCAAACATCTGAATGGACTAGTCAAAACAAGTCCCAGATGGAAATGATGGTTTGACGTTAGATAGTAGAATTACGTGGGATTTCCCCAGTTTCCTTTTTGTTATATTGTGGTACTATGGCTTTTCTATCCAGTGTCTTTAACCCCTACCAAATGCTTGGGTGGGACCATGCAAATAGTGACAGAACTCTAATGCAGGGATTGATGGATTTTGGCATCTGACTAGGTTTAATTAAAAAGAGCCAAGTCAGAAACAGGAACAGATGATCCCAGGACCATCAAAAAAGAAGAGCCATCAGTGGAGAGTGTGAGACCCCTTTCTGGAAAAGCAGTTAAAAGGAGAAACAGAGCAGCTGCCGGCTTCCCAGCCCATGGACGGGGAAGAGCCAAGTGCCTATGGGCAGGAGTCTGGCTTGCAAAATGTGCCCTTTGGACATTTATAGACTGGCATAAGGAGCTTTGTAACACTCGTCTGAACAGGACAGAGGCCTAGGGACCATGTGGCTGAGGGGTCAAGATAGACCTAGGCTGCAGTATGGCAAAGAAGAAGCATTCCTGAAGGGAGAACTGTTGACCCTAAAGTATACCCTTCTCACTTCCCTAGTAAACCTCATGGGAGTATGGTAGCTCTGTAGGATAAACACTGGACTGCGACCCACAAGGCTGACAGTTCATGGTCACCAGCTGCTCCACAAGAGAAAGATGAGGGTTTCTGCTCCCACAAAAATTTCAGCCTTGGAAACCCTACACAGGGTCACTAGGAGTTGGAACTGATTAGACAGCACTTACCAACAATAAATCCCAGAATGATGAGCACTGACTATGAATTAGTGCTGTGGCCACTGCAAAGAATCACCGAGCCCATAGGTGAGGCCTGTGGGAGCATGGCTAGTGTCAGAGAGGGCAGAGACAGTCAGAGGGTGGACGTATGTCAGACCTCGGTCTCACAAGAAATTGGCAGCTTGGGTTGATTTTGAGTTTGAGTCTCTCTCCCCCTTGTGAAGCCAGAAGTCTTAACTCACCACCATTTTTACATCCGAACTGCAAGGTCGGCGGTTCAAACTGACCTTGCAGTCCAGTGCTGATCCAACAGCGCCACACCAGGACTCCGTAGAAACACATACATACATATATATATGTAGTTGTTGTTAAGTACCGTGGAGTCGGTTCCGACTCATAGTGACTCTGTACAAGGTTTCTGAGGCTGTAAATCTTTATGGGAGCAGAAAGCCTCCTCTTTCTTCTGCAGAACCACTGGTAGTTTCGAACTGCCAACCTTGAGGTTAGTAGCCCAATTCGTAACCACTATGTTACCAGAGCTCCATATATATGTGTATATGTATATATATATATATATATATATATACATACATACATACATATTGTTAACTGCCATCCAGTCGGTTGTAACGCATAGCAACACTATATAGAATATTCTTTTTGTTGTATAACAAAAAGATAATGGGGAAAATCCCAAATAATGTAAATTTTAAAAAAGGAGCCCAGGGCACAGTGGTTAAAGTGCTCATTGGTCAAAGCAAAGGCCAACAGTTAGATCCTACCCATCATTCCACAGGACCAAGACCTAGCCGCAATCTGCTGCGTTAGAAACTTGACAGGGCAGTTCTTACCTACACTACTGGGGGGTCAAGACGAGTTCAAATGGACCTAACAACAATGGGGTTGGGGTCTGGACATCTGTCTGCTTGTGAAAATAACAAAACACACGGACTGTATATTTTTATTTTTCGTTCCGGTTAGGAGAAAACTTGTTTCTGACACTAGCTTAGCTAATGAGTGTTTCTCACCTTCACTGTTTTAAAGCTTCTGGCATTTGAACGGAAAGAGGAACGACCTATATACAGTAGCACTGGCAAACAGACCAACAGCAGCAAACACTGCCAATCACCCTTCACGCTCGCTGTAACGGAAACAGCTCTTTCCTTTAGCTTTTCATACTTCATAAGTCTGTTCACACACACACACAATGTACTGATATCTATTAAAACCCAGATATCCTTTTTTTTGGGGGAGGGGGGCAGAATTCATATAGTTAGTGCTAAGGTAAGAGCTAAAATAGGGGCAATGATAAATATTAGCATAGAGGAGGTTTGGGGACAAAGCGGTTCTTTGGTGAAAAGTTTTCCTGCATCTGCAATAGATTGTAGAAGTCAGTAAGGCCCTACAGCGTTAGGACCTTTACGAAGTTGCATGTACCCTAATACTTTTCATAGCGTGAGGAAAGCATTCAGACGGCAAGAGGTTAGTAACAAACACTATTAAAAAGAGGAATTGTACCTCTGATTATAAAGGTTTAAGCTTTATGCAATTACCAGGCTCTGCCATCGTAACAAACCCTGTTCTAGGGTTGTTGTTGTTAAGTGCCGTCGAGTCAATTTCAACCCAAAACAACCCTGTATAGGGTTTCCGAGGGGCAGCTGGTGAGCTTGAACGGCCAACCTTGCAGTTCAAATGGCTTTGTAGTCTGGCGCATTAACTCACAGCGCCTCACCAGGACTCCGTTGTTCTAGGGTATGTATATTATTTTGTAAATTAAGATAATTTCATTTAGTTTTATAAGGCACTTCAGTGAAGTAGGCCTTATTTCTCTTGTCCTTTCATATTAGGAGAAATTATTATATAGATAGAACCCGACCTGGATTACTGTGGTCTGAACTCGTATCATGCAAGACTTTAATCGTTGAACAAATGAACCTTTAAAAACTACCTCACCATTAGTTATGTTGTTAAGTGCCGTCGAGTAGGTTGCGACCCGTAGCAACCGTGTATAGGGTTTCCCAAGGAGCAGCTGGTGAGCTTGAACCCCTGACCTTGCGGCTCAAACTGCTTTTGCAGTCCAGCTCACTAACCCACAGCGCTGCACCAAGACTCCGTAGTTAACTATAACTAGTGGCAAAGAAAAATTGATCTCTAGTCACCTGACGCAACAGAGTAAAAGGAAAGGTCAGAACAGAAGGAAGATGTGGAATGTGTTGCTAACTGCCTTCATCTACAACCGCCTTCTTTGCCAAAAGAACAGGATGGTGCCTGGCAGTCATTACTGAACACTCTACAGAAGACTCTGGATGAAACAGAGCGAGATGCAGACCAGAATTTCAAATCCTCACAGATTCCAAACTTTCTGGAGTCATGAAGGCTAGGTGAATGCCTGAAACTATTGCCCTGAGATCATCTTTAAACCTAAAAACAAAAAACTATTGGCAGAAGTTTTCTTACAACCATTAAATAATTTAGTTTAATTAAGAAAAAATGTTTATGCTGAGCAATGGGTTCTTTTAAGAACTGGCTATATGGACTCAAACTGACAACAACTCTAAAAAGGTTATGCACGAACTTTGGTGGTGGTGGTGGTGGTTATGTGCTGTGGAGTCAGTTCCAACTCAGAGCGACCCTGTACAGGGTTTCTGAGGCTGTAAATCTTTACGGGAGCAGAAAGCCTTATCTTTCTCCCGAGGAAACATGTACTTTAGGGTATCGTAAATTTATGTTAAATGTGGACAAACAATTCAGAAAATGAAGGTGAAAATGTTTGCACAACTTGAAGGACGTAATGGATGTTACTTAGTGGTACATACAGAAATTGTTGAATTCGTGTGTGTTTTGCTGTCTGTATTCTCAACTACAAAATAAGTAAAAGGTTTAGAAAAATATTTGTAAAAAAAAGTTAGCTTACATAAAAAGTTCCAACATTTTCTATTATATGCAGCTCCTTTCCACTATGACCCAGGAAAGCATTTCACGCACCTGCACGTGCCTCTGTTTGAGCAGTGTTTCGTAACGGTTGGATGGTGGCAGGTGGATAGTTGCGCCTTGATTCTTACATTCCGAACGTAACCGTTTATCAAGAAGCAAACTAAGAGAGAGAGGGAAAACTTTTCAAGCACTGTTACGTTTTAATGGAAAAATCAAATCAAGTTACCAAAGATTTAGTATCAAAATCAAAACTATATAAACTCAGCAAGATTTGAGATGAATTAATAATGACTGTTTTCCTTGAGCATTGTGCCTTTAGAGAATTATTTATATGAGATTAAACTAACAACCTTGCCCCTGCAGCACCAGAAGAGACCTTTAAGGGACAGAGAGGAGAAGTTTTCAGTGATGAAACAAGAGACTGAAAATGGTATTACAAAGTGAAGAAAGTAACCAATGTCAGTGAACTGCATATGTAAAAATTGTTGAGTGGATGCATGGTGTGTTGCATATCTATTTTTACTATCCCCTCCAAAAAAACCCAGAAATCACAAACCAGACACTCACCTTCCCGCCATAACCTTATAATATGCAAATATCTGATCTGCTAGCTTATACACAAACTGGTCAAAACACAGATTCACCTGAATGAAAAGAACACACATTTTAGACTTTGATCCCTTAAATCCAGACCAAATAACACAACTTAAAAATATATTATTTGTTGTTAAGGCGACTAAGAGAGAACTAGAAATGACCTAACTGTCCAGCAAGAAGTCAAAGCAAGTTATTTGTGTGACCAGACATAAGCATTGAATGGAATTCATCAGGATTCCTACCAGGGATAAAAATGTTCTTATCCTCTTAGGTACACAGGAATATGAAGACGTTCTTCTTACTGTGATCTGCGGGCTTATGGGCTTAACCTGCACTGGCTTCTAGGACCCCCTACTCCCACCCTGGAGCTTGTTGTGGGGAAGGGACAGGGCAGCTACACTTGGCATGGAAATGACTCCATGGACAGACACCACAGTGGACTTCTTCCCAGAAACTTCATTGCTAAAACACATATTCTTGCTTGCAAAGGGGGCTAGAACCCACCGCACACAGCTGTGAACAGGATACAAGGAGGAGAGCCCTGCTCTACTGGATTCAAGGCCCTGACAGATAGGAACGGGGGCGGGGGGAGGGGGTCACCCAACCAGCAGCTGCCCAGGGAGCCAGAACACAGTCTCTGAAGAATCACTTTCAAGTGCTCCTTATAAGAAGACAGAGGATTTAAGCCCAGAAACACAAAACCCATAAAATGCAAAAGCAATCTGCTGGGATTATCAGGAGTAAATGCTCTTAAGGTTCACCTGGAGACAGAATCATCTCCTAAATATGTCTGTGCACGAAACAGAAGAGACTGGTTGGATCCATTCTATTGAATACAAACACCTGTCTTACGGTATGCTTGTAATATACAATAGGCTAGAATATGAGAAAATACTGATGAGCTGTTATCTGGTAAAGAGCACATAGGCAGCATGCCTTTTCATGTGTAGATAGAGAGAACTGTAGGGGACTCACATCAAAATGTGCTCTCAAAAGTTTATTTCATTCAAAATTGTCTAGCATTTAAAAATAAAAAGCTTAACACCTTTGACCGTCATTGTTTTGGAATGAGCCGCTCACCTCAGCCTCGATCTCGTCGTAGAGAAACTGCTTGCTGAACTTGGTGAGGGCGTAGTGTGCACTGTCGTTGTACAGGTCGAGAGAATACAGCACGTACCTGTGGGAGGGGCAGCCGTCAGCTGCTGCTCAAAGCCGAGCCCATACCCGGGAGCACACCCACCTCTAACTTCCCAACCCCTAGGAAATGTAATCTGTCATTCTTTCCTCTCTCACGTGAAAACAAAAACGTTAGGTAAGTTTTTAGTGTTTAAGGAACTCTGGTAGAGTAGTGCTTACGAGTCGGGCTGCTAACCACAAGGTCAGCAGTTTGAAACTACCAGCGGTTCCGCAGGAGAAACAGGATGCTTTCTGTTCTGTAAAGATTTACAGCCTTGGAAAGCCTATGCAGGGTTGCTGTGAGTGAGAACCAACTCCACAGCACACTACCACCACACCGAATAATATTTTTTATAGCAACAAAAATCAGTATTTTCTCATTTTGGAGAATGAAATGCCTAGCAGTCGCAGTCCCACCACAACCATAGGCCTGGTCTAGCACTGGCCCATGGCCAAGCGTCCTTCTTCATTCTACCCTGGGTCAAGAGAAAAGACAGCCACAAGGCCTTCCTTCTGAAAGCCTCTGCCAGGCAGGAGGTCCCAACTTGAGGCTCTAGCATGTAAGCCAGGCAGCATCACGCAGAATCCCACATCCAACCATGGAGACCCAATACAGCCACATGGCAACTCCCCATCAATAAGAAGGGAGCCTTGGAAGACCATAGATGCCGCTGTCCTGAGCATGTCTATGGTGGGCCGCACAAGCACACACAGTCCATTGGCTACCCAATCTCTTCACCACAGGATATTCCATTTGGGATTATTTTTCATTCCAAGGACTTTATATTTTTAAAGACTCTACATCCCCTCCCTCAAAGAACAGCTGTTTAATGAACAATTCCTTCCTGGTGTCAGATGGGTCAGGGATGCAAGAGGGCACCCCCTTCCCTGGTACTGCACCAGGCAAGTCAGTGCTGAGCGTGGGGAAGGTCCAGCATCCAGCATTTTACTTCCTGGTCGTGCCTGGTCCCAGCATGGGACCCATACACAGGATTCTTAGTTTCAATTCAACAGCAAGAAACTTAGCCTTATAAGCTTCCAAATGAAACCCCAGCACCAGCCCAGTCCCTTTGTCCCATCTCCCAGCTCCTGTGGTGCCTGGACCAGAAAGGACCACCTCCCCGGGATGCTCACTCCATCATCGATGCCTCTTTGGTCTCTAAGATGTGGTCGGTCAGAATCCAGGGCATCGACATCTCAATGGGGAACTGGATTCTCCTGCCCATGGTCAGCTCCAAGAAGAACTCTCGGAACCACAGCTGTGAGAGGTCACAGCACTGCTGCAGCGTCTCTTTAAGAACCAAAACAACATCCCGTTAATGTTCCACGGCACAAAGAAACTCAAGAAAGTGACGTCTCCCTGACCCAGCAGGGGTGGCCACGAGCATGTGGGCAGGTGCCATGTGCCTACACCAGGGTACAAACAACCACAGATGTCTGTGCACACAGCGGCCACCCTAACCCACACAGGCACCCTCACCGAGGGTCAGCACCCACATCCAGAGGGGGCCCTATGCACCTGCAACAGGACCTCCTCAACCCCACCAGGCCCTCAAAGGGACCATGAGAAAAAAAAGTCATGTTTTAAATGAAGAAACAAGGTGAATTATTTTTCTTTAGACTAAGAACCAACCTCGAGGGTACATCAAAACATGCACAACCAGTACAGGATTAATACAATGCGAAAATTAAGGCAGTTTTCAGTAGAATGTCCCAACTCTTTTAGAGTTAAAACTCCAACATGTTACTCTGATGCAGTGTCATAGCTGAGGACAAGGTAAGCGGGTGCAGGGGTGAACATGGACGTTGTGAGGACCCACACAGACATGTGTGAGGGTTTTGAGTGTGGTCCTGCACAGGTCAGCATGGCCAGAGGTCCCCAGGAAGAAGGCAACCTGTCCCTTCTACCTGTGACCAGGTCAGGCCCATCTTTGTTGGGGGTCCAACTTCTGGACTTTGTATCTCTGCCTGCCTCGAGACACAGACAGCAGGTTACATCTGCCTGTGTTTGTGGCCCCCTCAGGCCTGTGGCCTATTCTAGCAGCCACATCACACGTGGTGTTGGTGAACCTCTCCCCGCCACATGCACTCACGATCCCACATGCCTGGGGTGGGGGCCTGCACAGGTGGCCAAGCACTGGAAGCATTCTGAAGGCGTTAGCGGTGTTAGAGCATGTGGCTGGGTGCGGCTGTCAGTCTCTTACCACTGAAATTTATCAAGTGAGTGTAGAAGAATGACTCTCGATGAAATTTTTCTATGTCCAATATGGTAGGGCCCTCAAGGCTACTTCTCAAGGTTTTCTTGGAACCACTTTTGTCTGCAATGAGGGACTCTAGCATGGTTCTCACCATGTAAAGCTGCATCAGCCAAGGAAACATTTGCAGGGGAGAAAATACATAGTACATTAGACAGGCCAAACTCAAGAGAACTCCCCAGAGAAGGACTGCTCCGCTACAACCTGCCCGGTGCCTGCGTGGGGCAGGAGAGAGCTGCATAGGCCAACACCCACGCCAGCCAGCCGGGTGCCTCCTCCAGGACTGGCAGCTGCCACCCAGCTGCCCAGGAGAAAGAGTAACTTGTAGCGGAACAGTTCACCTCTGTGCTGTGAATGTCAACAACAACAACAAAAAAATGAAGCGATGTCTTACCACCAAAGGTTAAAAGAGGCGGATAGATGTACGACTGCCTCAGAAACGCGTTTACCACATGCAAGAGCCTTTCCATCCCCAAAGACTTGAGCTGCCGAAGGAGCTCAGCAGAACTCAAGGACTCTGCCATGGTGCGCACCATGTAAAGCTAAACACCAACAGACGGGGGGGGAGAGGTGGGAGAGATCCGTTAGTGACAACACACATTCACAGGGGCAGCAGACAGACACCAAGGGGGTTGCCTCCAAGAGGATACCAAGACCCTCCTCTCAGACTAACCTCGCAGAGAGGTTTCATTTAGACATGAAATGTGCTTCGATGGCACTTTTCTAGAAGATTTATGGATGAGATTATTATAAAAGCACACAGAAGGTAAGTAAGAAGTACCAGGTTCTAGAGTGGGAGAAGAAGGTAGCATATTAAAGGCAGCTAATGAAAATCAGGGAAACATGCTCAGAAGACAGAAGAGGATTGGTGGTCTCAGACTCATCACACATGAGAGCAACATTTTTCATTTCCACTCTTATGGAGTCTGTTGACTATTGTGAAAATTACAATTACACACGAGCATTGATCAAGACACACAGTCTAAAGAGACACACAAGAGACATGAACCCACATTTTTAAGGCAAGAGTTGACATAGAGGCAAATGAACTTCTGAATGCACATTAATTATCTTAGAGTGCCACATATTATCTTGGGTTTTGTTTCAGAGAATTGTTCCCCATGGCTAGAGGCAAAGAGCATCAGAGCCAGCCAGGCCTTGAATACTTGCTCTTTTATGCATTTTTTGGAAGACAACACTTGTGTGTATGTGTTATCTCTATATACACACAAGCAGGAGGCATTGTCCTCAGACTATTCAGTGCTCACCCTCCCCTCGGTTCACATGCAGCCCTCCCAGAGGAGAATCACCACGACCACTGAGGGGGCAGAACGGGCTGGGGGGAGAACCTGGGTGCTGGAGGGTCCCACGGCGCGCCTGGGCACTTTGATGTCAAAGCCGCTCTTTGGGTCCTTCTCTCCCCTCAGAGCTGGGTCGTTGAAGGGCTCGTGTCCAGCTTCCCAGTCACACACTGTCTTCCTGATGGCCTGCAGGACACTGAACAGGGTGGACAGTCGTACCCCCAACACAACTCCAAAGCCTGCAGGGACTCAGGGACACTCAGGACAGAAATGCCCTTGAAGGGAAAGGAAGGATGTGGGAAATGCCAAGTTCAACACGACATTTTCAAAGCACAGCTTCCACGGGAACATCCGTGCCCCTAGAAGATATGACTTAGGTGTAACAGGGACAAATGAGCCGACAGCAATTTTCTTATGTCCTGAACGCACATCACAGCAAGCAGTAATTCAGCTTCAGGGCAGGGAGAGAGAAGGGCCCCGCTGAGAAACAGGAATCCGTATTTTTCAATGTGGGCCCAGATGCACTGAGAGCAGGACCCTGCCACCACCAGGCACAAACGTGATCTCACCAGTACCATCAGGGAAGACATGGACTCCCAACACTATTATCATCAGAGAAGACACAGACTCCCCAACACCAGTACCACCAGGAAAGACA
>NW_006408562.1:8224105-8236374 GCF_000296735.1 Chrysochloris asiatica | reverse complement strand
GAAGGCATGGACTCCCTAACATCATTACCATCAGGGAAGGCACAGACTCCCCAACACCATGACCACCAGGGAAGACACGGACTCCCCAACACCGTATGCAGGGCTCATATCCACACTCTGCCTCAGTACTTCAGCTAAAGGTTCAGACACAGGCTACACATCTAATAGGCTTTCAGCCGGGAATTGAGCATTACATTTTGTTCCTTGTTAACGGCAAACGCCTCCCATACATGGCTGCTGTATCTCAAACAGATTCTATCTGTTTAGAAGGCCCCTCAACATTCAGGGAATGTCCTCTAGGCACATATGTGGACAATACCAGGACACTTTCCCCCACAGGGCAAAATCATGCACAACCTGAAGCATAACACAAAAGGGATACCCCAAAGAAGTACACAGGGGAGGTCAAATAAACTGGTCAGCATCACATAAAAGTTCTACTACTACTAAAATCACTCCCTGCCAGAGACAAATGTGTAAACTACAAAGTAAGAAAGTAAATTCAACACGTATGTGAACTCCTGTAGCCTAATTTTACATAGATTATCTTTGAAAGATAACTTTATCCAAAAAACGAAATATACAGCAAAAATAAATTGACGATTGGTACTGAATTTCTATAGTATGTATGTAGCTTTGATCAAATATGTAAGAAATAAAGGAAAAACTACTAAAACTAGACATTTGAGATGGGAGATCGAATGTTGAATAGCATGTCTAATAACACTATTGATCAGGATTGTTGGGCAGAGTTTTGAGATAATGAAAACCCCAAGAAAAATATATCCTTTTCTCCAAGTTTCCAGACTTTTTAAGACACTCTGTAGTGAGTTGACTGAGTTTAAGTTTTTCAGGTTTATAATTCAGAATCCAGAATCCTCTTCTGCATCACACTTTGAGGATCTTGCTTAACATGCCTAAGACGATGTCTAGAAGTTAAGGAAACTAGCTGCAGACTCCTGGACCCCAAGTACGCGTGGCAGGGCTATCGCAATACTGACCTCTGGATGACGTTTTTCTTCTTCTTGATGGCCTGCCTCAGCGGCTCCCGGAGGGTCACCTGGGAGAAGTCCTGCAGTGCGGCATAGACCGTGTGTCGGATGGCATGGTTGAACACACTTTCCATTCTTCCCATCAGCACCTGCAGGCCTTTGATCATTGCGATGACCTGTAGGAGAAAGGATACTGTCAACACACCAGAGGGCTTCATCTCAGGGACAGCACTAAGACTCAGCAACTGACATGGGCCAGGAGGCTGCCTCCATTTCCTCCTTCAGCATCCTGCACGCTGGTTCAGCTGTGGCAGTCACCTTCTCTAAGAAGCTCTCTGCAAATTGCTACTGCCACAGCCAGCCCCCACCAAACTGGAAGCACCTGGGCACTAGAATGCACTTCAAATCGAAGAAAGAAAAACAAGACATTCAGGAAAGCAACTGTATTATTTGCCAGGAAAGAAAAAAGTCACAGTGGGCAGTTCAATTCTGCATCTTGCTCAAGAATGGTGCATGGTGCATGGTGCACTGAGCATGTGTGCACAGGAGAGCCATGGGAGGAAACCTGGGGCACTAAGTGGTTCCTATGGCTGGAATCACAGACACTACTAGTTCTTTATTTCATGTTTATGTTTCTGTTTGCTTATCTTTTGGGATTTGTATTCGTATAACTTGGATGGCTCTGTGTTGCTTTGCTAATCAGAAATAAATAAAAGGGGGATATTTCTATTTCAAATCTAAATGTAGGAAAATGAAAAGATGGCATATTCAACATGCAGGGGTGCAGGAAAAGATGTGCTTAAAGGTTCATTAATAGTTTTAAATATAAATATGGGAAAAATTTTAAAGGTGGAAAATAATAATCTAATATTCATCACAAAATTTGTAAGAAGAGCAAAATACTTCCAAAGTTGTGAAAATATCCAAAAGCAGAAATTAATGAAAAAGAAACCACATAATAATAGAGACCAATTAAGTTAAAAATGGTTTAAATTTTTAATACTAAAATTGGTAAATACCTAGCAAAACTGATCAAGAAAAAAGAGACAAGGTACAAACTGTCAGCATTAGGAACGAAGAAGAGGACATTAGCAGGCAGCTTAAGAGCCTGTGTGCACATACTTGCATCCAGGGACAGACACATTGATCAGCAGAGAAGAATAAAAATGAGAATTTAAATTAACCCTGGATTTTTGTCAACTGATTTTCAACAAGGATGCCAAGACGATTCAATGGGGGAATAATGTCTTTCTAACATGTACTACTAGAACAACCGGCCACCCAGAGGTGAAGTTGCATCCCTATGCAGGAAAATGTTAGTCCAACAGGCTTCCACTGCTAAATTCTTGCACATTTCATAAAAAGACCTGTTGTTAGAACTGGCCATAGGAACCGAGCTCTACGGCTCTGGAATGTTCTCTCTGAGAAGAGTGTTTTTGTATGCCTGAGGCTTGGGGCTAGACTGCTTGCACCAGTCTGACCAGACTGCTGTTGTTACGTGCCATCGAATCGGTACCAACTCATAGAAACCCTATGCACAACAGAACGAAACACTGCCCGCCCGGTCCTGGGCCAACCTCACAATTGCTGCCACGCTTGAGCCCACTGATATTGCCATTCTGCCAATCCATCTCACTGGGGGTAATCTTCCTCTTTTTCTCTGACCCTCCACCTCACCAAACATGATATCCTTCTCCAGTGACTGGTCCCTCCTGATAATATGTCCAAAGCATGAGAAACAGAGTTTGGCCATCTTGGCCTCCAAGGAGCACTTTGGTTGCACTTTTTCCAACACAGATCTGTTTGTTCTTTTGGCAGACCATGGCACTTTCAATATTCTCCTCCAACAACATAACTAAAATGCATCAATTCTTCTACAGTCTTCTTATTCACTGTCTAACTTTCATATGCATATGAGGTTATTCAGAATACCATGGCTTGGGTCAGGCACACCTTAGTCCCCAAACTGACATCTTTGCTCTTCAACACTTTATAGAGGTACAACAGATGTGTCTTATGCAATATGTCGTTTGATTTCTTGACTGCTGCTTCCCTGAGTATTGATGGTTGACTCGAGCAAAGTAAAGTCTTGGACAACTTCAATCTTTTTTCCCTTTATATGGATGTTGTTTATTGGTCCAGAGAGTTTATGCTAACAGTGTGATTTATGGTGAACAACTGCTCCTACTTTTGCTCTGAGAGTCTGCAGTCTGATTGATTAGCTGAGGTCAAACAAATTTCATCCATGTTGCTATGCATCACTGCTGAGAAAACTAAGCACATACCATGTAACATCTCTAGAAGCATATACCTTTTTCCTTTTGATGATTTTAATCTGCATGCTTTCACTGTAATAAACCACAAGTTTGAGTTTAATACGTATTAAGTTCTGTGAGTCTTTCTACTGAATCTTCGAGGGGGGCTGAGAGACCTCTGACACAACCCTTATCTCACACCACACATAAAAATGACCTCAAAAGGCATCATATACCTAAATAACACTTTAAAACTCTTTAAAACTCCTAGAAGGAAATTTCGGAGTAAATCCTGACTATCTTGGGTTGGCAACAGTTTCTTAGCTAAGACACCAAAAGCAAGAGCAACCCACAAAAGGAGAGATAAATTGGACATAACCAAAATTAAAGAGTCACGTGCGTCAAGTGACCAGAGTTGATCAAGGAACAGAGAGTGGACAAATCTCCTCACCTCTACCAGGGCAAACTTCTCCTCACTCGTGTAGTTGTAGCGGGTGGCTCGTTCATACTCCTCGGCATTGTCAGGGCAGTCTTTGTTGGAGTACTTGTCTGTTGGGTGTACGAGTTTCCACGAATACTAGTGTGGTTAGAAAGACAAGAAACACTCTACACCAAAAGCGAAAAGCTTCACTTGGATCTCATTTGCTTGGTTGCTACCAAAGCTACAGTAAGTTCTAGCTGTCTTAGCTTTAAGAAGTCAGGCAAAATGCCTGGATCAACATTCATTCTGATAGTTAGCCTTTCCAATGATCTTGTACTCACCCAATTTAATAACTTGTGTTTACCCAAAATAAGCCATAAAAAGGAACAACCTTTATGACTTGTAGGTCTTCAAATATTTATAGGCTATCAGAAATAATTTTAGTAATGCTAAAAGAAATGGATGGCTGAAACTTCAAAGAGACAATGCTAAAAATGTAACAACGAAAAATCATAATAACAAAAATTTAATTCTACTAGTATGTGCTAAAATATACGGCCCTATGTTTATAACACACATAAATTAAATATACCTACACACATTTCACATGAACATATATTCTTATTTCTTGGCCCCAAAATAAAATCCACTTCATTCTTTACCCAATGACTAAAAGCAATGATATAAACAGTATCATTTACTTTCTTGTCATGTTCAGGGGGAAAAAGCACGTCTACCTGACCACCACGGGGTGGAGGATGTTTTAATTCCTGGAATTTCCGAGTTAAACCAACTGCTGAGAACGTACCACTTCCATCACATGTGCGCTCCACTGTGACAGGAGCTGCAAGCCCTGCAGAGCCAGGTCAAAGAGCTTCCGGTACTCAGCATCTGTTTTCTGCGCCTCCTGACGGCCAGAGCCTGTTACAACCTAGAGTACAGGTCAAGAGGATCAGTAAGAAGTCACTTTCTATTTAGAAAAAACACTTGTTTAACCCATTCTGGAAATTTATCCCAAAATTCAGGTCTCAAACATGGGATATGATGAGCACAGGCTGGTCACTGCTGAAATATTAACAACCGGAGAGGCCATGTAACGGGTGCACCATGGCTCACTGTCAACTGGAGGGGTCTCCCACAGAGAGTGGTTCTATATACAGCCAGCAAAGGAAAGAAGACTTGTCATGGGTATTTACTTACAACAAAAATGATCCTATAAAGGAGAGAGGTGCGGGGAGAGGGGGAGGTAGCATTCTTTAAATATATTTCTTCTGTAGACTCGGTTTTTGTTGTTGATGTTAGTTCCTGCCTCAAGGCAACATCATGTGTCCAAACTAGAACCGCTGCATGTTTTACATCATTGTGATCAAAATTAAATTAGAGAAAAGAAACCATCTTAAAGATCAAAAGCACAAGGAAATGATAAACTGACTTTTGTCAAGTTAGCACCATGACCACAGAGTGAGGAATCACTTCAAGGGACTTTAACAACATGATTTGATTTAAGATCCCTAGAAGGAGAAACCCTAAAGAGAAAATTAACAGTAACAGAAATCTTAATATTTTAATCATATTATAATTAACAGCTCTGGTATTGTATTTTTTTAAATACTAAGCATGTTATGGTGGCAAAAATAAAATGAAATTATCCTAGGATAGTTAGGAACCAGGATATTCAGCATGGGAGAAAAAAAGAAAAGGACAGAATAAAAGTTGATCCAGAAACACCTTGTCCTACTAGAAGGTATGGAAATGTCAAAGACTGCAGAAGTCATGCATGTCAGAAAGACTTGGCAGCCAAGGTGAAGGGGCTCTCGCTGACTGGATTTGAGCAGAAATAATAATATAAGTGAATTAGTAAGTTCAAATCAGTACTGAAAAAAATTGATCAGTAACTACCTTTCATGATGCAAACGAATAAACTATTTTAATAGTTGGTAAAGAAAATGATTCAAGCTACTACTCCCCCTCTCTTCCGTAAGAACTACACCTCTGGTCAAGATGCAGGTGTGAAGACAAAGATGACACAGCTAGAATGTCATCATTTTGCAGCAGTAATGAATTAATGAGTCTAGGCCATTGTTAAAGATTGAATTGTGTCTCCCCCCCCTCCCCCAAATATGTGTCAACTTGGCTAAGTGACTATGATGTTAATGAGGTAGTACACAGTCTACAGGACTAGGGAGTATCTTCACTCAGTCTCTTCTAAGATATAAAAAAGATTAACCAAGTAACTATAAATCACAGGGACCGACTGCCACTGAGAAAGAAGAGACAGGAGCCAAGTGTGTCCCTTTAGGTCCAGGGGAAGATTAATGCCAGATAGATGGAGACCTTCAAGGAGAGTTGGGCCCAGAGCTGTTGAAAGACAAGGACCTTCCATAAGCACTGACACGAGAGGAAACTTTCTCCTAGAGCTGGCACCCTGAATCTGGACTTCAAGCCTCCTAGCCAATGGATAAATGAATTCCTGCTCAGTAAAGCCATCCAATCAGGAGACTTCTGTGATATCAGCACTAGGTAATCAAGCCAGCCTGGAACAATGACTGTCACGTGAGCGAGTGAGGGACAGATACTACCGCTCACAGTCCAGAGAACTGCCAACGAGGACCCACAGAGCTGAGAGAATAGAAGCCAATGGACCAAGCCGCTGAATCTAACACCAAAGTACAGGATACACAGGAGACAGAAATACAAGATGAATGGCACCCCAAAGCTAGGAGAGAAAGCAGGAGAGAGGGGGTGACACCTTAACAGAGACAAACCAACCAAATGAGTGTGTGAAACTTACTTGGATCCTGATACAAAAAAACTTGAAAAAAACCCAACCATTTACCAGTCAGTCGGGAAAATCTGAACAATTACTACGTAGTTAATATCATTTTTGTTGTTGTTAATTGCCATCGAGTCGGTTCCATCTCATAGAGACCCTGTATAAGGCTTCCAAGGAGCGGCTGGTGAGTTTGAACCACCAACCTTGTGATTGAAATGATCCTGCAGTCGAGTGCTTATCCTACAGTGCCACACCAGGACTTCTAAGTCAATATTAAGAACTATTAAAAGAAAACAGGATAAAGGTATATATTAAAAGACCTCTTATGTAGACATACAATGAAGTAATTCCAAAGGTTACTCTGGATCTGCCTCAGGCTCACCTGGGTCAAGGTGTGGTGTTAGGAAAAGTTTGGATGAAAGGAGGAGGTGATCAAGTGGAACTATGAGAGGTAAAGACTGCTATTTCCCTTTATAAATTTCTAATTTTATACAGTGGAAAGTTAAAGAATAAAATCCACCCACAAAACACTGCTCTGAGTGTGGTGCTGGTTATTGCCAGGAGGGGACCAGATCTCAGGCCTCTCAGAGACCTCAGCAGCCTTGCATATAGCACCTCTGGAGTGCCGGTACCACTACAGAGGGGGTGACGCCAATTGAGCTGCTATCCTGACTTAAAACAAATTGAGTCCAAACAACTGAGTAAGGGATAGCTTCAGAAAGAATAAAGTACTTCAGAATAAATTTAACAAAAAAGGTGGAAAGTTGCATTCTAAAAACTGTACAATAGTTGAAAGTAATTAAAGAAGATTTAAATAAATAGAAAGATAGTCCATGCCCGTAGATTAGAGGACTTGTTACAATATGGTAATTCTTCCCAAGAGATGTGTAGACTCAGTGCAATGCGATCGGAAAAATAATCCCAACCATGTTTCTTTCAGTAGGAATTGACAATTGATCCAAAAAATCAATATGGAAATGCAAAGAATCCAAACAGCCCCCCAAAATTCTTGAAATTCAAAACTACTTTGGAGAACTCAAGCTTTCTAATTGGGAAGTTCACCACAGTAAACAACAGCGTCGTATACCTACTCCTTATTTACTATCTGAGTATACAACATTTTTTTTACAACAACAGCAAAACATCGGTATCTGACTATTTTTGCACATGAAGGAAATACTCGTGGCAGTAACAAATCAAAGGTGAGAAGTGAGGATAACACTGACCGTTATTTGTGTCTGTTGTGTCAACTTTGCTGGGTCAGGATGTTTAGGGTTGTCACGTAATACTGTAATTTGGCGGTTACATAATCATGACATGATTTGATAGTTACGTAATGATGCTAAATCATTCCCCATTTGTAATCCAATATGGTCATTCTCCATTGTCACAGAACACCAATTTTCAAATGTCACTTATTTAGACCATGTAGGTAAATGAACAGAGGGGTCGATGTTAGAAAAGACATGGACATCAATGGAACTGAACTGAGAGCCAGACCTTCAACAAGGGGGTCAGAGCCATTCAATGGGGAAAGAATGGTTTCTTCAAGAAATGGTGCAGTGGTTACTGGATTCATACAAAAGAATGAAGTTGTACCACTGTCTCACACCATATACCAAAATTAACCAAAGTATTTAATAATTTTGAAACAAAGTGTATGATTTGTTGAAAATAAAGCTGATAATCTTGTCTGTAAACCTTCATTTAATTCACAATAAAAAGTTTAAAAAAAAAGCCATGCTTACTTGTTAAACAGAGACTGGTAGGACCCTGATCACCTTTAGGTCTAGAACTGAACTCATTCAATTTTCAGGGAAGCAACAGAGAGGTAATACAGGTGGGGGCAACAACTTTAGTGAGGTACACACGCTACAGAATAGTCAACCATTTGAGGCTAAAAGGGCAGCCTGGTAGCGTAGTGGTTACGAATCGGGCTGTTAACATCAAAGTCAGCAGTTCAAAACTACCAGCCGTTTCGCAGGCTCTCTGCTCCTGTAAAGATTTACAGCCTCGGAAACCCTGTGGAAGGTTGCTATGAGTTGGAACTGACTCCACGGTACTTAACAACACCAACAATCTATTTCAAAATGCACTGAGTAAGACTGTGATGAAAGTAAAAAAAAAAAAAAAAAAAGTCCAGAAGACACAAAACTATAAAGACAGAAAGAAAGGAACTCAGTGGTCACCTGAAAAGTTGGAGGAAATGGTGAATGACTAGGGATTCAGGGGTTCTTTTTGGGGTGAAGAAAATGTTCTAAAATGAATTACTGTGATAACAATTGTTGTTAAGTACCATGGAGTCGGTTCTGACTCATAGCAACCCTGTACCGGGTTTCGGTTTCCCAGGCTGTAAATCTTTACAGGAGCAGAACGCCTCATCTTTTGCCCGTAGAACAGCTGGTAGTTTCGAACTGCTGATCTTGAGGTTGGAAGCCCAAATCGTAACCTCTATGCTACCAGAGCTCCTTTGTGATAACGGTACAACTCTGCAAATATACTAAACACCTTTGAATTGTACAATTTAAATGGGGAAATTGTATGTTTAATATAGATCTACAAATGTGTTATAAGGGAACCCTAGGGGTCCTGGTGTGGTGCTGTAGAATCAGTACTGGACTGGGAACTGCAAGGTTGACAGTTCGAACCCACCAGTCACTCCTGAGAAACCTTATACAGGGTCACTATGAGTTGGAACTGGCTCGATGGCACTTAGCAACAGTGGTGCAGTTAGTTAAGCACTTGGCAACAAAAAGGTTGATGGTTTGAACTCAACAAATATGTTCACATTAGAAAGATCTGGTAATCTGCTTCAATAAAGCCAAGAAAATTCTATGGGCAAGTCTACTTGGTCACGTGGGGTGGCCAAGAGATGGAATTAACTTAATTAATAGCATCCAGTCACAACTATGAAGCTGTTCATAAACACAAACTGAGCAAAGCATTCAAAGACAGAGGTTTTCCTGCTATTTATTACCCATAATCTTAATCACAATGGTACTACAACAAAAACCAGGATGAAGGGAAGCAGACCATTAGTTGTCAAATGCTCTGGTCAGACGGGGTGCCAACTCCACATGTTTTTTGAGACTTCCCCAAGAAATTAATTTATAAATAAATCCTGAAATGCAAGAGGGGCCGGTCCTGACAATGGTTTGGAGCGCTTCTCTTTATAGGATGAGCCAGCCACATGCTGGCGTTTCAGGGTCACCGTGGCAAGAACTGTTCCATCCAAATTGTTCCTGAGAAAGCTACAGTACTGAGCGCCAACCGCTTGTGAAGACCAGGCTGTGTATGCTCTGCTAATACCCCATGTGTTTTTGGACTACGCACCACCATCAACGCCCCTGCAAAATTACCATGCGACTTTGCCCTAACTTTTCTGCCTTGCTCCTGCCCTTCTCTGTGATGAAACCTGCCTCATAGCCATCACCATCCACCCACCCCACTCCCTCCCTGAGTCACGCCTCACAGTGTGGGGAGAATGAAAACAGTCATAATGATACACCAAATCCAGCCAAAAAGCAGGAAGAAATTTCAAAGGCTTCCAACTCCCAGCCTGCTTCCTGAACACGCAGATCCCACACACTCTGCCACCCATCTCTGACTTTGGGACTGTCTTTCCTTCTAGACTTGGAGCGGTTTTGAGCCTCAAAGAGGCCACAAGTCGATGTTCTCCTTTCCTTCCGGGTCTCGGTTGGCTGCTTGAATTCACGACACAAGATTAGGAAATGTCACTTAATGGCATTTTTGTCATCCTTTTCTTTTGGGATTGCACTATGATTCTCTTTAATATGATGCTGTTTGTTCAGCTGAACAGACAAAAGCAATTGTGATTCTACTGCATGTCAGTTACAGTGGGTGCGTTTTGATGTAGCCTGTACTGTTTAATATCAAAGTAAAGAAAATTAATATTTGGAAGCAAAAAATACAAAGATTCCTATTGTCCCCATGTAGAGCTCAGGCTCCTGGTTGTGGACGGGGCTCACCTCACTATTGCTGTAGCGTGCCAGCTCTGAGATGAAGCGCATGTGGTCCTCTCGGATCTGGATCATCTGTTCACAGATGTTGTACTGAGGGCTGCTGCTGGAAGACGTGCAAGTCCATCTGGGTTGGAGGAGATATGGGATTAGCTAAAGCGCTCTGGTGTGGAGATGCAGGATAAGCACTAGACTGCAAGGTTAGGTTGAGCCACGAGGTCTGCAATTCAAACTCACCAGCTGTTTCTCAGAAACCCTATACAGGGTCTCTGTGAGTCGGAGCCTACGTGTCAGCGCTTAACAACAAACAACAAAGAACACTCCAGCACAATGCTTACAAGTCACAGCAGCAAATTACAGGGCTGTGCCGTTACTATTCACACCAGCCCATGAGTGTGCCTGTGTCCTGTGTACAGCCCACAGGGAGTTCATGTGTCTCATGGGCAGCCTGTGTGTACCCACTATGAAGTCCTGTGTGCACCCCACGCACTAAACCCACAGACTTAAATTCTGTATGTTTGTTAAGTGCCATCAAGTCTGTTCTGACTGTACAGCATTTCTGAGGAGCAGCTGGTGGGTTTGAACTGCCCACCTTGTGGTTCGCAGTCCAGTGCTGATCCACAGCACCACACCAGGAGTCCTAATTTTGCTTGTTATTGTTGTTAAGTGCCATTGAGCAGGTTCCCACCCTGTATAGGGGTTTTGAGGAGCGGCTGCTGAGCTTGAACCACTGACCTTGCAGTTCAAACAGCTTTGCAGTCTGGAGCATTAACTCACAGCACCACACCAAGACTTCCCAAATTCTGCTTAACAGAATGGAAATAAGTGCCCAACATTCGTCACATCTTAATTTATTAATTTTACTGTGGCGCTGGATGATAAGTATACAACTGCAAGGTTGGCTTGAACTGCAAAGTTGGCAGTTCAAATTCACCTAGGAAATCCCAACACAGGGTAGCGATGGGTTGTATCTGACTCGACAGCACTCAACAACAACAACGACATGACTCTGAGGTTATTTATACCTTATCTGTTATAGTCACGTTAGCTAGAAATCAGTCATAGTGGGATATCAGGAAACAGTATCAGTCAGAACTTCACCTAGAATTGAAGCTGAAAAAGGTTTCGATTCAGTGACTATAAATTCTGCAGATGAGAAATAGTTTAAAGAAGATCGCATATCCCATTGAATGTCAGATTTATTGGAAATCAGTTAACACAGACCAAGCTACGTGTGACCACTTTTCATGCAGATAGAAGTTCTGGTGGCACAGAATCAAGCACACACCTACCCAGCGGCTCCAGGGTAGAAAGACGTGGAAATACGGTCTTTGAAGAAAATTCTGTGGAGCAGTTCTACTCTGTCACATGGTTTGTGACAATCAACTCGAGGATACCTCACAACAGTGCCACAATGAATGGTGCTGATGTGTTTAAAGAGTTATTTTAAGAAGCAAGAAGAACATGCAACACATGTATGTGGCCCATAAAACTTTAAACATGTATTATCTGGACTTAAAGGAAAAAGTTTGTGGACACTGAGTAATAAGACTGGGATGCAACAGTATTTGTCAAAAATAAAACAAAATTCTACAAGACTCGATTGTTGTCGGTAATGTGCTGTCAAGTCGGTTCTGACTCACAGCTACCCCGTACAGGGATTCTGGGGAGCAGCTAGGTGGCTCTGAACCACTTACCTTGTGGTTAGCAGTCTAGGGCTTATCCTACAGGGCCACACTAGGGTTCCTCTCAATTTTGTTGTTATTGTTAGGTGCCATTGAGTTGTTACCTACTCATGCACAACAGAAGGAAACGCTGCCCAATCCTGGGCCAACCTCACTACTGTTG
>NW_006408562.1:8198008-8223345 GCF_000296735.1 Chrysochloris asiatica | reverse complement strand
CTTCATAGAACCCAGCTTCTCGTATTATTTGCTCAGCATACAGGTTGAATAAGTATGGCGAAAGAATACAACCCTGTCGCACATCTTTCTTAATTTTAAACCATTCAGTGTGCCCATGTTCTGTTCGCACAACTGCCTCTTGGTCCATACAGATTCCTCATGAGCACAATTAAGTGTTCCAGAATACTCATACTTCGCAATGTCATCCATAGCTTGTCATGATCCACACAACTGAAAGCCTTTGCGTAGTCAATAAAGCATAGGTAAACATCTTTCTGATATTTTCTGCTTTCAGCCAAGATCCATCATACATCAGCAGTGATATCTCTCGTTCACAGCCTCTTCTGAATCCAGCTGGAACCTCTGGAAGTTCTCTGTCAATGTATGCTTATAGCTGTTTCTGTATTACCTTTACTAAAACTTTACTTGTATGGGATATCAAAGAGATTGTCCGATGATTTCCATACTCCATTGGGTCATGTCTCTTTGGAATGGGCACAAATATGGATCTCTTCCAATCAATCAGTCGGCCAGATAGTTGTCTTCCAAATTTCTTGGCAGAGATAAGTGAGTGAGTGCCTCCTGTGCCGCCTCACTTTCTTGAAAGATTTCAATTTCTATTCCCATCAATTCCAATGATACTGAAGGAAGATGTCCTCTCAATTAGTGATGTGGAATTTATGATACTTGTTAGTGGTCTTCCAGTCCTTCCCCACTCAGTGACCTTATGTACAACAGAAGATCACATCACTGTTTCTGCATCGTCTTCATGATTGTGAAGTTTGAGGTTTGGGACCCCTGGTGGCACTTTGGGATAAGCATGGTCAGCGGTTCAAACCTGTCAGCCTCTCTGAAGGAGAAAGATGAAGGTTGTCTATTCCTGGAAAGATTTACACTCTCAGAAACTCTAGACAGGGCTGCTATGAACCGGAACCGATTCCATGGCAGTGGGTCTGTGTGGTGTTTTTTTATTGTGTATACATCATTTAATTTTGTTCTACAGATCCTTATAGCAAGGGTCAATCAACGTTTACAGCAAAGGATCAGCGAACAAATATTTTACAATTTGTGGACCGTCTATGTCCTTTCTGTCCATTTCCTCCTTCTCCTCCTCCCTTAAAAACAAAAAAAATACAAACTCTTTAAATACATAAAATCATCAGCTCAAAAAACCTATAAAAGCATGCTTGAGCAAAGTTTGTCCCTCGGTGGATAGTTTTGCCAACTCTATCATATACCATTGGTGAGGCGCTGTAGGGTAAGCACTGGACCGCAAAGTCTGAACCGCAAGGTTGGTGGTTCAAACCCGCCAGCCTCTCCTCAGAAAACCTATACATGGTTGCTATGAGTCAGAACTGACTTCACGACACTTGAAAACAACAACATAAAAGGCACATATGGACAAAGGAGATCGATAAACATTTATCAGGGCTCCACTGTACCTAGAGAATAATTTTACTCTTCTGGAGTAGTCCTGGTGTTACACTCTCTGATAAGCACTGGACTACTAACCATAAGAGTCCTGGTGTGGTGCTGTAGGATAAGCACTTGACTATACGATCACTTTGAACCACAAGGTTGGTGGTTCAAACTCACCAGTTATTCCTCAGAAACCTTATATAGGATGGCAATGAGGCAAAACCAAATTGATGGCACTTAAAAACATCTAACTGCAAGGTCCCCCAGTGAGATGGATTGGCAGAGTGGCAGCATCAGTGGGCTTAAGCGTGGCAACAACTGTGAGGTTGGCCCAGACCGGGCAGTGTTTTGTTCTGTTGTGCACAGGGTCGCTATGAGTCGGTAGTGACTTGATGGCTCCTAACAACAACTGCAAGGTCAATGGTTCAAACCTGCCAGTCGCTCCTTGGAAACGCGATACAGGGTCACTATGTATCAAAGATGATTCAAGCGTACTCAACAACAATACTACTTGGTCTCCATTCTAAAGACTCACTCAGCACTGTTCAGTTGAGCACTCTGGGATGATGGGAATGTTCCACAGCTGAGGAACCCAATACAACAGCCAAGAGCAACTGAGCATCTGCAATGTAGCAGTGCTAAGGAAAGAAATTTTTTTTTTTTTTAAATAAATTTAAATTTACTATAATCCTGGTGTGGCGCTGTGGGTTAATGTGCTGGACTAAAAGGTTGGTTTGAACTGTAAGGCTGGCGGTTCAGACTCACCAGCAGCTCCTTGGAAACTACATACAGGGTCGCTGTGCATCAGAACCAACTTGACTCAATGACAAACAACAACGAACAGGTAATAAGGGTTACTTTATTAGATAGTTCAGTCCCGACAGTTGAGACCATCAATGATTGATTGTATCACTAATCAGTAAGTTGTTGTTAAGTGCTGTTGAGCTCATTCTGACCTATAGTAATCCTGTATAGGGTTTCCAAGGAGCACCTGGTGAGCTTGAACCAGCGACCTTAAAGTTCAAACGACTTTGCAGTCTGATGCATTAGCCCACAGTGCCACACATGAATAAATAGGGTGCAATAAAAACCATTCAACAAAGACACTCCAAAAGCGTTATCCTTACCGAGATTTGTTCTCTTCATAGTGGGCACTGGTCTTTATGTATCTTGCCAGTTCTATTTGCATGTCTCCAAACAGAGGAACTACCTGCAGCTGCTGCATTCAAAAAATACAAAATAAAAAGGTCACTATGTATGTTTGGGTCATCAAATACATAACTTGTGGACACCTGAGTGATCAGATTAGGATGCAACATCATTTGCCAAAATCATGGATTGAATTGCCACCACAGTTTGGCTATGGATACAAACGTTTGACAAAAGTCAACAAAAAGTTCTGTGAGACTCCACTGTTGTTGGTATTAAGTGTCTTCAAGTTAGTTAACAATAGTTATTACTGTTGACAGTGACTTTGTACTGAATGCTATGCTTTATTATGGAATGAACTGTCTTCCCCTAAAATCTGTAAACCCCAACCTGTGGTTATAATCCCGTTGGAATGGGTTACCTTTGTTACGCTGAGTCAGGATTAGTACAGGGTTATTTGCTGGTGGGAATGAAAATCAGCCCAATCATCTGGGAAATTGTTAGGCTCTATCTACTAATAATGGAAAATATTTATGTCCCATGACCTAAAATGCCACTCCCAGGCATCAGCCAATAGAAATGTGCACACCTGTGTTTTAATTACATATCAGGAATTTCAGAGCATCGGTACTAACCAGAAACCAGAAAGAGCCCCAGTCCGTCAAGAGTAAAAGGCACAATTACAGGATAATCACAAAAGGGAATACTACACCACAACAAAAACCTATGAACAATGGTTATAGGCCATAGCATAAGGTTGTTTGAAAGCAGCCAGGTGCACAAGAGTACAAACAAAGGTGATTACAAACAGGCAAAGTGAATGTGGGAAAAAGGAGGGGTCCTCGGGGAGGGAGGGGGAAGGTGCAGGGGTTATAAAGCTGCCAGCATGCCCCCACCCCCACACACACACCTTTACTTCCTGGTATAGTTACACTCACACAAAGTGTATATTTCACAAAACCTCAAGCGGGCACTGAGGATGCGTTCACTCTCTAAGAATGCTATACGTCAATGGAAAAGGAGTTTATTTTAAAGATTTAACTCACCTTGAAGTACTTGTCAATTTTAGGTAGGTTGATTCTCTTTTTGGCATCCAATTTATAGATATTACTGACACTTCCATCCATCAAGTAAAGACCAAAGCCCATGACCTGAAAATCCACAGAATGTTGCAATAAAACAGACCTGGAAATATAATTACCCATACGGAAACCCTGTACAGGGTCACTATGAGTCAGAACCGACTCCATGGTACTTAACAACAACAACAACAAAGCACTTATGGACTCCAATTGTGGTGCTGTAGGATCAGCATTGGACTGTAAACCACAAGGTCAGCAGTTCAAACCCCCCAGCTGCTCCTCGGAAACCCTATACACGGTTGCTATGAGTCAGAGTTGACTCAACAGCACTTCACAACAACATAAGCACTTATATGAGGGCCCTGGACTGTTAAATACAAGGTCAGCAGTTCAAATCCACCAGCTGCTTCTCAGAAACTCTATACAGGGTCGCTAAGAGCCAAAACCAACTCAATGACACAGAACACCATCATTTATACAAGGGCCTCAAAATGTGGAAAATTCCATTATCTTTTAACTCCATTTTTCTACTCATCATACTATTATAGTTGATCCTCTTGAAATGACAATTCACTCTTTTCAAAATGTACTTTGCAAAGTTCCCAGGAAATAAAACTATCCCTCTTTGTGAATCTATTCTTCCACGTCTGTCCGGTCTGTGGCTATTTCAATTTCCTACCAAGGCACAGACACCTTTGGTCTTTGGTCAAAGCTCTGGCTACTGGCCTACCCCTGCTGAAGAGCTTGGACCAGTGGGGACACCCAACAAAGGTGCCCTCAGGGCTGTCCTTCTCATCTTTGCAATGAAGTACGTAGTTGAAAACCCCCCAAATGTGAAATATAATAACGCTAAAGAGTAAGGAGAACAGCCATTCTCTTGACTCTAAGTCGACTTGAGAGTATTTTATTCCAAGAATTACATCCTTAAAAGTAAAATCCTATGTATCTCACCCCAGGACCCTTGTGCCAAAATGTGCAGCAACCGCTCCAAGACTAAGAGTAACCCTCCAGCCCTGGGGCGGTGTGCACACTGCATGTGAGAGTTGGAAAAGCTGTACATACACAATGATTTTTTTAAAAGTTGGTGAAAGGATTCTAGAGAAAGCCCAGCATGTCAATCAAAGCATACGCTGTTTTTGGCAATGCCACGGGCAGCCGCCTCCACATGTACCTTAAGAAGCATGTGTTTCTCACTGGGTGTCAAGTACATTTTATTCTCGTAGTAATCCACACACAAATTCACAATGTCTGCAAGAAGTTCTTCGTAGCCAGCGATCACTTCAAGCTGTTGTTGCAGAGACTGAAACACAAAGCAGTGACACGCCCATCAACCGCCTGGCCAGCACATGCAGAGGGAGGGCGATGTGACAAGG
This sequence comes from Chrysochloris asiatica, assembly GCF_000296735.1. Lineage (NCBI taxonomy): Eukaryota > Metazoa > Chordata > Mammalia > Afrosoricida > Chrysochloridae > Chrysochloris > Chrysochloris asiatica. The sequence continues at coordinate 8,218,322 of NW_006408562.1, read as the reverse complement.
GCCGTACCTGCGTAATCTTGTTGTGATTCGCCAGGAACATGGACAGATTCTGGGATTCCTGGATGGACTGTGGATCCGCCATTTTCCGTAAGAACTGAGCCGCCCTTTAAAAGCAATGAGCACAGTTAATTCCAAAATGCATCATGTACTCAATGATCTGAAAACAAAAAAATAAAATAAAGCCTTGGGAAAATGAGGATTATGTTATTCTCTGGATAATGGCATACAGGAATTTCCACCTTAGAGACCAGTTACAACTTTAGCTTCTTCAAGTTTCTCCAGCCCAGGATTCCCAGGTCAGTCTTTGTCGAATTAGACTTGTCTTACATAGTACTCAACAGAAATAACCCTGCTTATCTGCAGTTGATGGTCTTCTTCAGAGATAACACGTACCACCCTCGTGAGTACACACCAGTCAGCCTGGGAACCACCTGCATCTCATGTCCCTGAAGATGCTGCCTCAGGAACCACATACAGCTTTGGTACCCACACTCCTGAGACAAAGTTTTGGTTCTATCAGCAGCTAGCAGGTCTGTCTTAGGTAACCCTCCTCTTAACATTCCTAATCCCACTTAGCTCAACAATAACCAACATGCAACAAGACTAGCATAATAATCATCAAATAGGGACAGTGTATGTGAAAGCAACTGTACACCAAAGCCCAGCAGAACACAAGGTCCAGAACCAGGCCAGAGCTAGACTGTGAAACAGATGATCAATTGCTCATATGCAAGTTTAGGATGAAACGAAAGAAAATGTAAAGTCCACGAGGGCCAAAATTGAAACTTGAACATATTCCATGTGAATTTAGACACCATCTCAAGAATAGACTTGATGCATTAGGCACTAATGGCCAAAGACCAGAAGAGCTATGTGATGACATCAAGCACATCATACAAGAAAGCAAAAGGTCATTCAAAATACAAGACCAAAACAGGTGTCAGAAGAGACTCTTAAAACTTGCTCTCCAGCATAGACACACTAAAGCAAATGGAAGAAATGAGGAATTAAAAGAGCTGAACAGAAAATTTCAAAGGGCAGCTCAAGAAGACAAAGTAAAGCATTATAATACAATGTGCAAAGAGCTGGAGTTAGAAAACCAAAAGGGAAGAACACGCTCAACATTTCTCCAGCTGAAAGAACTGAAGGAAAAATTCAAGTCTCAACTTTCAATACTGAAGGATTCCATGAATAAATTTAGTCCTGATGTGACACTGCAGGATAATGACACAGAACACCATCATTTATACAAAGGTCTCAAAATGTGGAAAATTCCATTATCTTTTAACTCCATTTTTCTACTCATCATATTATTATAGTTGATCCTCTTGAAATGACAATTCACTCTTTTCAAAATGTACTTTGCAAAGTTCCCAGGAAATAGAACTATCCCTCTTTGTGAATCTATTCTTCCACATCTGTCTGGTCTGTGGCTATTTCAATTTCCTACCAAGGCACAGACACCTTTGGTCTTTGGGCAAAGCTTTGGGCAAAGCTACAAGGTAGATGTGAACCACATGGCCAACTCCTTGGAAGCTCTATACAGGATCACTATCACTTAAGTCAGAATCAACTTGACACCACTTTAACAACACATGAAAACAATATTGAAGGATGCAGAAAGCATCAAATGAAGATGAAAGGGAAGGTGGCAAGCTGGCAGACTAGGCAAAAAGGCTGTATGGCCCCTCTACAACAAAGATGCGGATAACCATATGAAACAGAGGTCCTGGACCTCTGAACTTCAGATGAAGGGAGAGAGAAGTGGATTAAATGCGTACTAGGAGAGAAAGCTGAGCAGACATAGAAAAATGAGAGATTGGTGCTGTGAGCCAGCCACCAGATGGGTTCAGCCTTCTGCAGCTTTTGTGAGCAGCTTCAGAAGCAAGAAAAGTTACTGATGGTACAGGAACACACAGTTGTCTCGTAGACACAAAGGTATAATTCTTTTTTTTGTTCCCTACATACCCCTGGAGACCAGAGGCAAGACAGGGAAAAAAGACAGCAGAATGACCTGAAAAAGATTTCAAAAGAATAATGTTTAGGTACACATCCAAAGGATCAACAGAAAGGTCGAGGAACAAAAGGCAGAATTTAGGAAAGCACTATAGGAATCATCAGTCAAAACAGATAAAGGATTGGAGATAATACAAAACCTGCCAATAGAAATCCAGAAAATTAAAAGAATCCAGAATGCAGCTCAGTAAAAATGAAAAGTTACCTACAAAGGAGAACCAGTAAGATTACGATCTGATTTCTCAGCAGAAACCAAGCAAGCAAGAAGGCACTTGGAAGAGATAAACAAAACTCTGAAAGACAAAAAAAGCATACCAAGAATTATATATTCACCAAAACTGTCCCTGAAATATGACAGTTAAGTTAGAACATTTCCACATAAACAACAAAGAATGGAATTAGTAAAAATTAGACCCGTTTTACAAAAAATACTAAAGGGAGTCCTCTGGATAGAGAACCAACAATAGCAGTCCACACCGGAGATTGACATACATGGCAACACCATCCAGAATTCAATACAGGTATGTTGGTGTTGCTGTGAAGTGCCAATGAGTCAGTTCAGACCCATGGCAACCCTGTATAGGGTTTCTGAGAAGTGGCTGGTAAGTTTGAGTTGTCGACTTTGAGGATCAAACCGACTTTGCAGTCCAGCACATTAACCTGCAGCGCCACACCAGGACTCCAATACAGATGTGTAAGTATCCAAAGTAAAACAAAAATTTTTCAATACTTTTGTCATACAGATATACAAGTGTCCAAAGTAAAATAAATTTACAAGATTGAAAACAGGGAACCAGAGATAATCCATTTAGAACTAAGAAAACTACAAAGCAATAAGACGGAAAAAGTATAGTTACAGAATTCCAAATGGCGAGGAAGTCAAGTAGATTTCAAGATGATACAGACTGTTTTAAAATGAGGAAGAAATTCATAAATCACAGGGTAACCTCAAAGAAACTTGATACAACTTCACATTAAATCAAGAAAAAGCAAATTCTATTAAGTTTTTGTATAAACTAAAACAAAAGCAGTGAAAAAATTTACAAAGAAAACACACGAACAATGAACTTGGCAGTAAAATGACTGCAATCAATTCATGGTGTTGTTAGGTGCCATCGAGTCGGTACCACTCATAGCGACCCTATGCAAAACTGAATGAAGCACTGCCTGTTCCTGGGCCGACCTCACAATTATCACTACGCCTGGGCCTAGTGCTGCCACCACTGTGCCAATCCATCTCATTGGGGTCTACTTCTCCAACTTTCCACTTTACCAAACATGATATCCTTCCCCTTTAGAGACTGGTTCCTCCTGATAATACCTATCGACAATTATACTGAAGGTCAACAGATTGAAATGTACCAATGAAGAGACAGAGCAGAATGAATAACAGGATCCTTCAATAGGCTGTCTATGAGACACACCCTATATACAAAGACACTAAAAAAATCAAAGATTTATCAAGCTAGTGGCCATCAAAAACAAAAAGAGGTGGCAATATTTTGTATAAAGGGGCAGCTATTGGTCTCTTCATGTGCAGAAGAAAGAAGAGTGATAAGAACTGAAGAGCCCTGGAATCAATTAGTCCAACAGACTAATGGAACATCACAGTCTCAACAACACTGAGGGTGCCACGGGCTCTGGCTTTTCCACATATGCTCTTAGAATATGCGATTCTAGACTGGTAATTTGTTTTTTCTTCCAGCGTATTACATATGGCATTGCATGGTCTTCTTAGGCCCGTGGACTTTAAGCTATGTCCCACCTAGCTCAGGTTACTCCTTTTGAATAAGCCTTTCTTCTCTTGATACAGAGTCGGTTCAGCACATACCGTTAAAAATGTAGCTGCCACTATACAAACAGTAACTGACGACATTGCTCATACTTGTAGTTATGACCAACAGACTTGAGTCCCTGCTTTAAAGATTTCCTAGTTACATAATAACCAAGCAGTTCTTCTGATGTGGTCCGAACGAACTTTCCCTAAAGGGACCGAAGAAAATTGGGTGCCTTAGTAAAGTACTGTAAAGAATTAAAATGGTGTACAGGTATCAACAACAACAACACAGATATCAAAAGGATAGTTAAGTGCCACCAAATCAGTTCCGACCTATAGCAACCCTACAGGGCTTCTGAGGAGCAGCTGCTAAGCTTGAACCGCTGACCTTGTGGTTCATAGTGACTTTTCAGTCCAGCGCATTAGCCCAGAGAGCTGGGGTCTTAAAGCTCTGTCGTAATACAAGCAGCAATCTGAAAGGGGCCATCGACCAGTTCATGCAGAAGAAAGCATACCAACTTAAGTGTAATCTAAAGGATTTTAAATTAAATCCATCATCCAGAGGAAAAATGTGTGGAAGGAGGAAGTCTAAATGCAGATCACCGTTTTAGGGTCTTGCCATAAATTTGAAACCCATCCTGAGATTTAAAGGCTGTTTTTCATAACAACAGTTCTGCAGGTTAACCTTATAAGCTATGCTGTTGGCCCACATGAAATCCTCCTCAGCTGGTTCTTGTTAGTAGAAGACAAGTATTTACCTGTATTCTGACTAACACCACCAGAGAACTGTGTTTCCTGAGAAAAGTTACACATTATCTTCAATTCTTGTCTTTCTCACTGCTCCAGGGGAATTCGGGCACTAACTTCAGATGAGAAATGTGACTCAAATTTACACCTCTTGAGTAAAGGTGAATACAGCTCCCTTGCCACCTTGATTTTAGGATCGCCAGGGTTCACCACTGGATTAGCAAAAATGATACATAAATTAGCTTGTGGGGCAGCAAAGCCTTAAATTCTACCTCACAGACTATCAACGCCATCAGTCAGGAACTAGGAAATCTGTATTAACAAATAAAGCAGCTATTATCTGCTACTCCGACACACCATCAACGCGAAGAAGTTAAGGGTATGTATTGTTTCAAATGAGGTCCTGGTGTGGTGCTGTAGGATAAGTACTAGGCTCATAAGCGCAAGGTCGGCAGTTCAAACCTACCAGCCACTCCTTGGAAACCCTATACAGGGTCACTATGAGTCAGAACCCACTAAATGGAATTTAACGACAACAGCATTGTTTCCATTTGGCTGACAACTCCTGGCTCATCGAAGAGAAGGGGGAAAAGATTCTTTATAGCTCATGTCAAGAGGCTGGGTAGCAAAGGGTTAATTACAGTTTGCTGACCTCCTGGTTGTCCAACTTGGGATGACTAAACCCAATTATCTGCTTTACTCTATTTCTGTTCACTGGCTTGAGAGTCTGTTGTATTATTCAGTTTCTCCCCATGTGTTGTGCTCTTTACAGGTTCCCACGACCTTCTTTTCAAGGCAATTTCAGGTCCCACACTAAAACAGGAGTCCTGGTGTGGTATTGCAGGATAATGCACTGGACTGCAAAGGTGGTGGTTCAAACCCACCAGCTGCTTCTCAGAAGCCCTATACAGGGTCGCCAGGTGTTAAAACCAACTCGACGACACTTAACAACACTAAAACAAGGCTCAAAGCTTTTGAAATTTAGCCCATAAATGTGAAGTTTCTGATGCACTAACTCTCGTTTGAGGATCAGAACTTCAAAGGGGGGAATTAATGACTCAATATATAAAAAAAATTACTAACATAAAATTCCCAGGCCCAAGACTTGAGTATGCGAGATTCTAACATAATCTTCTTTGAAGAACTTGTACTTCAAGGTCAGCCTTGAAGAACTGTACTCCCCCAGAGTTATTTTTACTAGATAATATTTAGAGCCGTCATTAAATGTTTTCTTCCAGAGAAGCAGTGACACCAGAGATGGAGGCAGAGATGGGGTCATGGAGAGAGGGAGCAGCTGAGGACTCTAGATGCATGGGAAGGGAGGCACTAAGAGCTTACGGTCAGGAGGCAGACTTGCAGAATGTGCCTTTGGTGGTGCAGATTATTACATATGCCTAAGTGGTTTTTGTCTTTTTAAAATAAAACCAAAAAAGAGCTAAAGTAAATAGAGAGAAATACTGTTAACTGATGGTCTTGGAGGGGATTATAATCAATGTGATGAAACAAGGTGTATAATTTGTTGAATGTAAAACTGATGATCTGCCCTGTAAACTTTCATACAATCCACAATAAAACCTTAAAAAAAAAAAAAAATAGTTTTCTTCATTCCTCTCCCATATCAAAATATTTCTGTCCTTGGAAATGGAATGTGTAGATGTGTATGTTGTTAATTGCCATCAAGTTGGTTCCAACCCACAGAAACCCTGTACAGGCTTTCCGAGGAGCAGCCAGTGAGTGAGCTTGAATCCCCGATCCTGTGGTTCAAAACAGACTTTAGGTTTTACAAAACATACATAAACTCAATGTTTAGCCACATACATTTGAAACAAACCTTCAAGGAGTGCTGATACGGTTTATTTTCGGCTTATGCATAAGTGATTAAACTCTTCATATTTGGCTTATGCATAAGTGATTAAACTCTTTTCTGTCTCTTCATTGGGTATGGCTGTATTGGTTTTGCATTGCACTGGGCATGACCCCACATTCGAGTAATACCATCCTGCTCTTGACACCTAGGAGCATGTCTTAAAACCTGAGAATACTGCCAACCAGCAGCCATGACCCCACACTCATCAAGCACACACCTGTGGCAGGTGACCACCTATACCCACAAACACCCTCAGGCCTGGCTGACTGCCCACTTACAAGACCCAGTGCATGCACAGGTGGCTCACCTTTTGTAGGCTGAGTGGTCGTTCTTCACGCTGCACTTCATGTTCTTCAGCTCGTCCAGCACAGCGAACATGTTGATGAACTTGCCCAGGGTGAGCAGGTAGGCCTCGGACACGAAGTCCTTCCTCCGCTCCACGTGACACAGACGCCGTACCTCCCCGCAGAAGCGCTCGATGGCGTTTCTCTAGGGGAGAAGTGAAAGGAAAGGGTCACCCATTGGTGGAGGCCACTGCAGGTCAGCCAAACTGAGCACCTCTCAGGGAGCTCACCACCTGTGCAAGCCCACATCAGAGACGTTTCCAGTCACAAATGCTCTGTAACAACAATGACTGATTTCACATTCCTCAAGTAAGGGGATTTTCGTGGATTTCAGCAAAGATATTTATAATACAGCATCTATAAAATAGATGGTTTAACTCTCAGAAATAAAATGAGAGATTTTTCCCTGTTAACAACTTGTAAATTTAGTGAACAAAAAAAGTATCTCCAGTAAGTTTTCTCTTTTTTTTTTTTCCCTAAAGGAATCTATAATGAAACTCTTCAGACACTCCCAAAGAACTTTTAAAACCCAGCAAATCCATTCTTGTGGCCAGTCTTTGCCTAACCCAGTGGGCCTGAACAAGGTCAAAGCAGGGAAGGAAAACATCTGAAGAACGAGATGAATTCAAACAAGTGGGAAGAAAGAGAAAACGTTGTAGGTGGTCCTGCTGAGCAGTATAGCTGTCAAGGGAAATGAGTAGTCACTCTCCAACTGTTCTGAAGGGCACAGACGCTATGTGACTGGCCCCAGACCCTCAGTGGTTGCTCTGACAGCTGTGTTCACTGAGTTCATGCCAGGGCAGAACACCACACACTAAACCCTTTGGATTCTTATGTTTTTTACCTGGAAGTACATAAAATTCATCAGTTTTGTGACCTCTGGCTCCAAGACCTCCACAGTCTTCTCGTAAATTTCCACTCTATTAGGCTGTTCATTGCATTTCACCTGGGAGTAAGCACAGGAGTAAGACAGCAAGTGTCAAAGAGGCTGCAACTCAGCCAGAAGTGGCTGCCATCTCCCCCAGAGGAGGCATGGAGGAGAAGCGGGGAATGGAGACAGGAAGGTGGGGAGGAGTAGGGGTGGTGGGGAAAGGAGACACAGGAAGGTTGGAGATGAGGACGTGGAGGTAGGAGCAGGGACAGGTGGAAATGAGGGGGCGGGTGGAAGTGAGGGCAGGTGGCACCTGTGGGATGGCCCTGGAGCAACTTCTCCAGGTATAGAGCATGACCGCGTACTCCTGACCCTCTTCCAGCATCTCGTTCTACAACGGAACACACAGGGCAAGTCAAAGGCAGGCCGATGGAAGCCCCCAAAGGAAGCAGGTAACAGTCATATAAATGCCAAACTGCTAAAACCTAGACAAACAGGCAGCAGCTCTTCCGAATCTCCCCCTGAGCTGGACAGACTCCAGGACTCCGACCTGCTTGACCAAAGGGAGCTGGTGGTACTGCGGACAGGGCGGGAGGTGCTCAGGAACCCAGAAACAAAACCCTCCTTGCTGGGTCTGCCACACTCGGACTGATCTCAGCCCACCTAGATGATCTGCGGGTAGGGTAACTGCAGCCTGAGCATGTGCAGTACCACAGGGGCCTCTGTGCCCCACACGAGCTGCCTCAGTCAGCAGCAAAGGCTCAAAAGGCTGACCGCTGCCGGTCACATGCAAAGAAGAGACCAAGTGTTTCTGCAGAACTTACAGGGAGAGTGTGTATGCAAGAAGAGGGATACCAAAACTTCTAGAACCTGCTCTACTGTTTTATTCTTCCCTTCATAATTTTCCCGAGGTAAAAAGATAAAAATTACATAGATGCTTGCTAAAATGTCAACTGCAAATGGATAATGCTTTTAAGATGCTTTAAAATGGATTTCCTTAAAGGTGAAAATGGCCTTTAAAATTAAGCTCACAACCATTGAGCTGCAATTTTGCTTCTACAAAGCCAAAGGGAATAATGAAGTGGTCACAAGATTTTTTTCCATGAGAAGAAGGGAAACGAAGTAAACACCCAACAGTAATTAAACAAATTCATACATTTACAAAATGGATTACACAGCCATTAAGAAAAAAATGCTTTTCTATCACATTTCAATGATCTGTTAAAGTGTTCATGAAATCATTAAACTGTTGTCATCATCTTAATAATACAAATCAGTTACAAAATCTAAATTCCAAAGTGGGTGTATACTCAGAGTGTGAGTTTAGGTTTATAAGGAAAGGGGAGAGCCAATAGGGAAGGGGCTCCCCCTCAGGATGTTGACAAGCGCCACCAAGATTTTATTAAAATCACATGTTATTTTAATTAAAAAGACTTACTTAAAAACAATAAAGCCTTTCATTCAATCCCCTCTCTCTTTCCTGACTACATATTTGTTACACCAGGTCATCACCCACGCCACCCTCCAGGAACACAGGACAGACTTACCATGCTAGAGTGGACAGTGGCCTGTTCAATGTATCTCGCAATGCCGGTGACAAAAGCATTTCTGTCTTCAAAGTTAGTGTTGAAATTTGGCTAGAAGGAAGAGAAAAGGTAGACACTGCAGGTGCTGCTGTGTGTCCCAGCAGTGGGGCACAAGGCAGGTGGATGGGGGCTCGGGGACACACCTGGTAGAGTAGGGAGGAGGGTGGGGGCTCGATGCAGGGCTGCTGGTCAGGCAGGGGCAGCTCCTCCAGGAGATCCACGTTGGATAATGCATCCTCCAGGGTCACCTGGGCAGCCATCTTGGCACTGAAACACACACAATCCCATTTCCCGTGAGGAAAGGCAGACACCCAAGCATCTTCCTGAGGCAGGGGTTCTCAAGCCACGTATCTGAGAATGCTGCTTCCCGTGACCCTCTCCTTAGGGCTATTTGGGGACCTCTTGGCAGGAAAGCCCAAAGCTCTGGGAGTCACCAGTTAGCCTCTGCTTCCTTACCACCCTATGGTGGAAATGTAGACTCCCGGCCTCCAGGAGTGGCGCAATGCAGGGCAATCACTTCCTCCACCGCTGCGCCCTTGGGCACCCCTGAGCCCTGCAGCCACGATGAGGGTATGCCTGGTGTCATGGATTTAATGTATTCCCCCAAATATGCGTCAACTAAGTAGACCATGATTCCCTGTACTATGTGGTTGTTCTCTGCAGTGCAAGTCCATGAGAGTCAAAATATGACCTTGAGCATATCCCACCTTAATTTAGAGATCATCTCAAGAACAGTTTTGATGTATTAGACACTAAAGACCAGAAGAGTTGTGGGATGACATCAAGAATATCATACGTGAAGAAATCAAAATGTCATTAAGAAGATCAGAAAGAAGGAAAAGACCAAAATGGACGTCAGAAGAGATTCTGAAACTTGCTCTCCAGTACAGAGATGCTAAAGTAAATGGAAGAAATGAGGAAGTACAAGAGCTGAACAGAAAATTTCAAAGGTCAGCTCGAGAAGACAAAGTCAAACATTATAATGAACTGTGGAAAACCTAGAGTTAGAAAACTAAAAGGGAAGAACACACTCAGCATTTCTCAAGCTGTGGGAACTAAAGAAAAAATTCAAGGCTTGACTTGAAATATTGAAGGATTTAATGGGCAAAATATTGAGTGATACAGGGATAATCAAAAGAAGATGGTAGGAATACACAGTCACTGTATTAAAAAAAAATTGATGTTCAATCATTTCAAGAGGCAATAAATGATTAAGAACCAATGATCCTGTGGCAATGAGATGATATAAGATGGAATGAATGTAAAACTAAAGTTCCCCCATGGAAACTATCATGTAATTCACAATAAAACATTAAAAAAAAAAAAAAAAAAGGACCAATGATCCTGAAGGAAGAAGTCTAAATTCCACTGACGGCACTGGCAAAGAACAAGGCACCGGGTATTGATGGAATCATAAATTGAAATCTTTCAACAAACTGATGACACACTGGAGGCACTCATTCATCTATGCCAAGAAATTCTGAAGACAACTACCTGGCCAACTGATTAAAAAAGATTCATATTTGTGTCCAATCCAAAGAGAGGTGACCAAACAAAATGCAGAAATCATCAGACAATACCTTTAATATCACAGGCAAGTAAAATTTTGCTAGAGATACAGAGAACTTCCAGAGTTTCAAGCCAGATTCAGAAGAGGACATGGAATGAAGGCTATCATTGCTGACATCAGATGGTTCTTGGCTGAAAGCAAAGAATACAAGAAAGATGTTTACCTGTGTTTTATTGACTATGCAAAGGCTTTTGATTGTGTGGCTCATGACAAGCTATGGACAACATTGCAAAGAATAAGTATTCCGGAACATTTAATTGTGCTCATGAGGAACCTGTACATAGACCAAGAGGCAGTTGTTCAAACAAAACAAGGGAACATCAAATGGTTTAAAATTAGGAAAGGTGTGCAACAGGATTGTATTCTTTCACCATACTTATTCAACCTGTATGCTGAGGAAATAATCCAAGAAGTTGGATTATATGAAGAAGAAGATGACATCAGGTTTAGAAGAAGACTCATTAACAAGCTGCAACATGCAAATGATACAACCTTGCTTGCTGAAAGCCAGAGGACTTAAAATACTGATAAAGACCACAGCCTTTGGTATGGGTTGCACCTCAACAAAAAGAAAACAAAAATCCTCCCCACTGGACCACTACACAACATCCATATAAATGGAGAGAAGACTGAAGCTGTCAAAGACATTTCCATTTTTCTTGGATCAACCATCAACACTCGTGAAAGCAGGAGACAGGAAATCAGACAATGTATTGCATTAGGCAAATCTGCTGCATACGATCTCTTCAAAGTGTTCAACAGCAAAGATGGTCAGTTTGAGGACTAAGGTGTGCTGACCCAAGTCATGGTATTTTCAATAACCTCCTATGCATTTAAAAGTTGGATAGTGAATAAGGAAGACTGTAGAAGAGTTCGTGTTATGGTGTTGGAGGAGAATATGAAAAGTCCCCGGACTGCCAAAAAGAACAAACAAATCTGTGTTGGAATAAGTACAGCCAGAGTGTTTCTTAGCTGCCAGGATGATCAGACTTCTCTCATACACTTCAGAGATTATCAGGAGGGGTCAGTCCCAGGAGAAGGATATCTTATTTGGTAAAGTGGAGGGTCTGAGAAAAAGAGGAAGACCCTCAACAAGATGGATTGGCATAATGGCAGCAGCGATGGGCTCAGGTGTAGCAACTGATTTTGAGGCTCAGGCAGTGTTTCGTTCTGCTATGCACAGCATCGCTACGGCACCTAACAACAAACAACATTGCAGTGCAGTGAATTATTTCATATGACTTTCCTACCCATTGTTTTTGTTAACTCCCACCAAACTTTTTTTCCTGATTGGTCTGGGTTGTTGTTGCATGTCATCGAGTCAGTTCTGACTCATAACGACACTCTACAAGGTTTCTGAGACTGTAAATCTTAAAGAGAGCAGAAAGCCTCATCTTTCTCATGCAAAGCAGCGGGTGGTTTGGAACTGCTGACCTTTAGATTAGAAGCAGAATGCATAATGCACTATGCCACTAGGGCTTCTTGATGGGTAAAAGAGGTGAGAAAAGATGCTGATACGACTATATAATTCAGTTATGAGCGCATGTTAACAGGGTTAATTGTGATGGTTAAAACCTGGATAGGAGAAGATGCTGACAAGATTATATGATTCCGTTGAGTGGTTGCTAACAGGTTTAATTGTGATTGTAAAAACTTGGAACTCTGTTATGGGTATAAAATGAGACATCTCAGAAGCAAGATCTGAGCTTCTCACTACCATCAAGAAGAGGCAAAGAGTGGAACACGTCCTGTGGACCCCAAGACCACTGCACACTGAACCTCTTCCACAAAGGAGACAGCTGTGATGGCTGATGAGTAGAAAAGGAGCTACAAAGTAAGAACCAACAGCCAGAGACAAGACAGAGCAGTGGGAGTCCCTCCCCACAGAATGAGTCCAGCTGAGGGCCTTTACACAGGAGACTCACTTGTGGAGTGGGGTGCCTCCAAGCATTTAACGAAGAGCTAGACTGGCTGACTCGCAGAGCTGAGTGAATGAAGCACCTTCGGGCGGAGGCTTATGGAAATGCGACATAAGCTTTGGGCGTTGTTCAAAGAGCCTCCTAACTGGGCAGAGGCCAAGACAGGGAGCTGGGGGCCAGAAAGAGGCCAGCCTGAGGGTACAGAAGAGAAGAAGCTGTTCAGGCTGAAGAACTGTATCCTGAACATCTGTAATCCTGAATTGTAACCTGTTAACTTCCCTAGTAAGCACCACAATTGTGAAGTACGGTCTGTAGATTGTGTGTGGGCACTATGATGAATTACTGAGCACAGCTGAGACGCAGGGTTCGCTGTGAAAGGGGCAGGAGGCATCCAACTGGTTAGACATTGGAATTATAAGCTGAAATCTTTCAACAAACTGATGACACGCTGGAGGCACTCACTCATCTGTGCCTCACAGAAGTCAGCCTTGAGCGGATAAGGCTCAATGTCCTCCTTATGAAGGGACAGGAGCTCAGCCACCCCCCCATGCCCTTTTTACTAACATACACTCTCCATTTTGTGCCATGCGTTATAAATCCTAACCTTTATGAGGCAAGATTAGAGTTGGTTGTACCTAGAACCAGAAAATGTTTTTAAGAAAAAAAAAAAAGACAGGTGAAACTACCTGAAAAAAAAATTCCAGAGAGTGAGATTTAAGTGCCCTTCAAGTGACTGAGAGAAAACAAGGACGAATTCAGGGAAACCCTACATTAACAACAACAATAAACATAGATGAAAGATTGGCGACAATACAAAGTCTGCAAATAGAAATCCAGAAGATTAATACTAAGATTTCAGAAATGGACAAGACACTGAAAGGGCAAAGGAGTAGGTATGAATCAATGGTAGACGGAACTCGTAAGCTTGAAGATAAATCTCTCAATACAAGTATGATAGAAGAATAATCAGAAAAAAGGGGGAAGAAATCCAAAAAGATATAAGATTTATGTACTACAACATGAAGAGTAATAACTTATGGGTGACCAAAGACAAAAACGGCACAGAAAAGATAGTCAAAGACCTGTTGGAAGAAAATGTCCCAAATAACATGTAAGACAAGAAGATCAGCAAACCCTTAATAGGACAGACCCCTAAAGAACATCACCAAGACATGTCATAAAGTCTCCAAATTCAAAGAAAAGGAAAACATTCTAAGACCAGTTCAGGAGAATAAAAAAAAATTACCTTCAAAGGAGAGCAAACCAGATTACACTCTATTTCTCAGTAGAAACCATGCAGGCCAGAAGGCACTAGGAAGACGTATACAAAATTCTACAGAAAGAAACTGCCAACCAAGAATCATATGCCCAGCAAAGCTGACCCTAAAATGTGACAACAAAATTAGAACACTTCCAGAAAAACAGAAATTAAAGGAATTTGTAATAACCAGACCAACTTTACAAACAATACTAAAGGGAGTCCTTTGGACTGAGAAGCAACAAAAGCATACAAAAATCTGAAACTGACATACATGCAATTAACACCCAGAATTCAACCCAGACATACAAGTATCCCAAGTAAAACAAACCTCCAAGATTGAAAATAGGGAGCCAGAGGATTCAATTTATAACAGGGGGACAGCTACAAAGCAAAAAGAGAGAAAGCTGTAATTACAGAACTTCCAAATGGCAAGGAAAATAACTGATGATTTTAAACTAGGGAAGAAATTGGTAGCTTATAGGTTGGTGGTGGTGGCTGTGTGCTGTGGAGTCAGTTCCGACCCATAGCGACCCCGTACAGGGTTTCCGAGGCTGTAAATCTTTACAGGAGCAGAACGCCTCATCTTTCTTCCGCGGAACAGCTGGTAGTTTCCGAACTGCTGACCTTGTGGTTTGCAGCCTGAATCGTAAACACTACACTACACTTTGATATCAAATCAAGAGAATGGAAAACTACAAAGATTTAGTAATTATGAAAACAACAACCATGAAGAAGTCGACAACAAAACACATACAAAATGGACTCAGCAGAGAAAATTATGTGGAATTAAGAAAAAAAAACACACAACAAAATGACTGCAATCAATTCATACCTATTGATAATTACACTGAATGTCAATGGGTTAAATGCACCAGTCAAGAGACAGAGTGGCAGAATAGATAAGAAAAGAAGATCCTTCAACATGCTATTTACAAGAGACACACCTTAAACACAAAGACAAAAAGACATTAAAACTCAAAGGATGGACAAAATATATCACGTTAATGAGAATCAAAAAGTAACATGAATGGCAATATTAATTTCAGATACAATAGACTTTAAAGCAAAGACCAACATAAGAGACAAAGATGTCCATTATCTCAAGATTAAAGGGTCAACTGAACAAGACCACACACCCATCATGCATACGTTATCTAGGCTCCCAAGCGTCAAAATACACAGATCAAACTCTAAAGGAACTCAGGAGTCCTGGCATGGCACTGGGGGATAATGCACTGGACTACAAGGTCAGTTTAACCAGATAGTCCTAAGAAACCCTATACAGAGTTGCTAGGATTCAGAGTTGACTCCATGGCACTTGACAACAACAACAACACTATTATTGTACTGTTGTCTATTTCTTTCTTCAGTTCTTTTGTTGTTGTTGTTGTTGTTGTTGTTAAGTGCCGTCGAGTCGGTTCCGACCCATAGCGACTTTTGTTGGTGGTGTTGTTAAAGTGCCTTTGAGTTGGTTCTGACTCAGAGCGACCCTGTATAGGGTTTCCAAGGACAGAGCTAGAAATAAAGTAAACAAAGACACAAAGAACTAAACCGCATTATCAACCAATTTGACCCCATACCCTTATACAGAGCACTCAGCCCAACACTATTTTGTTAAGTGCCGTCGAGTTGGTTCCGACCCACAGCGACCCTGTACAGGGTTTCTGAGGCTGTAAATCTTTATGGGAGCAGAAGGCCTCATTTTTTATCCCACGGAGGGGCTGGTAGTTTCGAACTGCTGATTTTGCGGTTCGCAGCCCGATTACAACACAAATGGTTTTACAGTGCACATGGAATATTCTCCAGAATAGTATCTAAGGACAAAAAGGAAGCCTCAATAAAGTTTAAAACACTGAAATATTACAAAGCATCTTTTCAGATCACAAAGAAGCTATAAAATTAGAAATCAACAATAGGAATATCAAGGCAAAAAAAAAAAGAAAAAAGAATACATGTAAATAGAGTAACACCACGCTTAAAAGCTACTGGGTAAAAGAATAAATAAAAACATGAAATTGAAAAAATTCCTTGAATCAAATGAGAACAAAAACATACCAAAAACTCTCAGACATAGCAAAAGAAAGCGCTTGTTGTTGTTAAGTGCCGTCAGGTCGATTTGACCCATAGCGACCCTGTATAGGATTTCCAGGGAGCAGATGGTGAACTTGAACCACCGACCTTGCAGTTCAAACGACTTTGCAGTCTGACGCATTAGCCCACCAACAAATCCATTCAAAAGCAGTAGTCTATTTATATCAATAAACACACACATCCAATAAATAAATAACAAACACACACATCCAAAAAGAATTAAAATCAACCCACTAATGCAACATCTCCCGCAATCAGAAAAATAGCTGCAAAGTAAGTCTACAGGCAACGTTTTGTCAGTGTGGGTGACAGGGAGAATGATATACAAGAAGAGGTAGGTTGGCAGAAGAATGTTGAAGGCAGAAGAAGACACAGGGAGATTTGCAAAGATTAAAGGGGACAGAGGTAACTAATGTTATACACACAACCCTGCAACAACAGCGGTCTGTGGGAAGAAACGGGCAGATACGCAGGCTGAGTGAGTATGGGAGGGAGAGTGGGCGAATACATACCCACAGACATGCAAGGTGTGAAAGAGGATGGACTCCTGGTGTGGCACTGTAGGATCAGCACTGAACTGTGAACCACAAGGTCGACGGTTCAAACCTACCAGCTGCTCCTTGGAAACCCTGTGTACAGGGTTTTGAAACTGACTTAATGCCACTTAACAACAACCACGGTTGTTAGGATTATGGAGTCCTGGTGTGGCACTGAGGTTTAACGCTCTAGACTGCAAAGTCGGTTTGAACCACGAGGTCGGCAGTTCAAGCTCACCAGTCGTTCCTCGAAAACCCAATACACGGTTGCTAAGAGTCAGAACCAACTCAACAACAACATTTTTACCTTTGCTGCAATCACACATGTGGATGTAGTAGAGCACACAGTTGTCAAAATGGTGAAAACTTCTTAAATAATTATCAAACATCTTAAAGGAAATGAGTTGCTGGGCCTGCAGGCTCAGGACCAAAGTTTCAGGGAACACCATAGTCAATTAGTTTAACACAGTCCACAAAGACAATGTCCTTCATCCTATTTGGTGAGTAGTAGCTGCGATTTTAAATCAGTAGCAGACTTCTATGATGCAATTATTAGTCTCTCCATGTGCAAAGGAGTGATAAAAACTGAAGCTGCTTGGCATCAACTAGTCCAGTGGACCAATGGAGCAGACTCTGAGACCAGAAGAGCTACATGATGCCAGGGTACCACTAACAACTGCTTTGAAAGGGATCACATTAGAAAGTCCCAAATAGAGTGGCCGAAACTGTGAAACAAAATTCAAAATTATTTAGAAAAAATAAAATTAAAAAAAAGACTGGGCTAACTGGTCAGAAAGATGCTGCCAGAGCACAAGACTGTGGTCCTGGACCACTCTCAGGTCTCAAACAGAACTCACCCTTGTGGCACTATGGGAGAACAACACTAGTAAAGTCTGCTCACCACAGAATGGTTTATCATTCAAGCTGAAAAGGGCAACACTTATGTAAAGGATAAAGTTGAAAAGGAATGGGAAGGTGGGTGGAATGGAACTGGAGGAAGTAGGAAGACTGCTGTTCCACAGGGGGATTGCAATCATTGAAATGAAACAAAGTGTGTGATTTGTTGAACTAAAACGGATCATCTCTGTAAACCTTCACTCAATTCGGGAAAGGGAGCTGGGAGTGTATGGTGAGGACCTAAAGTCCCTGCACCGTGAGACTCCTAGATCGTTGGAAACACTAGTGCCAAGATACATGAAACTCTCCAAGGAACGCTAGACCTACAGGTGCTGAAAGGAGGCAAGGGTCTATCTCCAGAGCCAGATCTCTGAATCCAGATTTCTAGCCTCCTGGTGTGGCGCTGTGGGTTAATGCGCTAGACTGCAAAGTCAGTTTGAACCGCAAGGCTGGTTCAAGCTCACCAGTCGCTCCTCAGAAACCCTAATCAGGGTCTCTATGAGTCGAAACTGACTTGACTGCACTTAGCAACTGACTGTGAAAAAGTTAAGCTTCTGTTTGTTAAACAAGATGAAAGAAAGAAAAATTGATGCCAAGACATGGAAATCACCAAGGAATGCCAAGTCTAGAAGACACTGAGAAGAGACAAGGACCTTTCTTCAGCATCCAGGGAGAGAGAGAAAGCACTCTGAATTTGGACTTCCAGCCTTCTAAAAGGCGAGAGAATAAATTTCTGTTTGTTAAAGTCACCCATTTGTATTACTTCTGTTACCACAGCGTAAAGTAACTAAGACATTCAGGAATGTTCTCCAACAACACAGTGCTCTAAGGACCACATGCCGTGCGAGTCTAGCATAGCCAAGGAGAATTCAAGAAGCTTTCTGTGGTCCCAAGATGCTTCGTAACCAATTTCTCCAGGTAGTATTACATTCTGGAGACCAAGATGAGAGGGCAGGGGCCTGTCTGCTGATGCCCACAGTCTAGCTGACCACACAAGCCAAGACTGCCAGGAATGCTTGAATACCCTACAGGGAACAGTACACCAAAGTGGAAACAGATCAGAAGGTGAAATGAGGGAGACGGAGACGGGGTTAGCAGAGACGGAGAACAGTGCTCTGTGCTAGAATCAAGTGCAGCAAAGAAATGAAGGCACACAGCTGGAAGAGACCACATGGGGACGGGAGGCACTGGCACAACACAGTCACATGCACGGAGCATCAAGCATCACCATAGGCTGGAACCTAGAACATTCTGAGGTGAGGTGGCCCTGCTGACATCTTGATTTCAGACTCTGGCCTCCCAATCTGTGAGAGAGTAACTTTCTATTCTTGAAGCCATCAAGATTGTGGTGATTTGTCATGCGGCCACAGGAAATTCAGTAGTCATCTGGTCCAGGCCCAGCTGAGTGGGACCAGCACATCCAACACAGCACCGCTGGAAACCCAGGCAGTTCCCTCCAGGACTGAAGTACAGAAAGCACTGCTTTCTTCACTCTGCTCTTCCCGGCAGGAGAGGAAAGAAGGAGGCCTCAGGGGCCGGCCGGACAGGAAAGAACTGGGAGAAGTGGCCCATTTGTTCCTGGACTTCTGCACCCCATGGGGTGAAAAACCAACCCAAACCCACTCCACCCCTTGAGGCTGATGACAGACAATAAAACAGAAGTGATGACTAAAACCACCGCCCACACAAGGCAGGTCAGAATCTTCAGCCTAAATTTAACCAGAGTGCTTGCCTGCTAACACAAAAATATCAACATTCTCTAGGATTTAAAGATGACCCAGAGTCTCATCATTTAATATTCCAAATGCCCAGATGCAACACAGTTTACTTATCACACGCAAAAACAGAAATAGCTCACCTACCAGGGCAAGAGACCATCAACAGACT
Organism: Chrysochloris asiatica; assembly: GCF_000296735.1. Lineage (NCBI taxonomy): Eukaryota > Metazoa > Chordata > Mammalia > Afrosoricida > Chrysochloridae > Chrysochloris > Chrysochloris asiatica. The sequence goes on along the minus strand of NW_006408562.1, from coordinate 8,198,953 downwards.
CCAATCCTCAGATGCTGTAACAATCTTGCAACAGCTGTTTTAAAGCAGCTCTTAGGAAAATCTCTAACAAGCAATCAAACACTCCTAAATTGATTTTAAAATAAGAAAGTCTCAGTCAAAAAAAAAAAGATATAAAGACGGACAAAGTGAAATTTTTAGAACTAAAAAATACACTAACTAAAATGAAAAACTTTACCAGGAGTTCAACAGCAAAATGGAGAAGAAAACAGATCAATCTGTTGTCAGTGATTCCATTCCAGCTGATCATAAAATTGATTTTTCTTCGCTGTGTCTTTAAGGAAGCAGAGGACCACAGTTTTCTTCCAGGGCACTGATGGGTGGGTTTGAAAACCAGAAACTGTTGAGTTTTAGTCAAGCACTGTTCCACTCCCCCCAGCGATCCTGAACTTGAGTATTGAGCAACAGAAATGATTTAACCTGAAAATGTAGTCCCTGAAGAGCACAGACACTAAGTCCTTGACTGCTAACTGAAAGGTGGAGGTTCATGGAAACTCACAGGTGCTTCGGGAAATAAGCCTGACATTAGAATTTCCAAATACCAGCCAATGAAAATTCTACAGTTAGGATGCCTGTGTTTTGTTTTGTTTTGAAAAAAGAACATACACCCAACTCACCCACACCCACACCCACACCCACTAAAGGAAACAGAAAATAACTACTGTTGGTGAAGATGCAGGAAAATTGGAATCTGATCCACTTCTGATAGGAATGCAAAATGGGACAACGACTGGGGAAATCAGTGCGGTGCTTACTCACTACTCACTAAATTACCACATAATACATCAATTCTTGTTCAATATGTATGCTGAGCAAATAATATGAGAAGCTGGGTTCTATGAAGGAAAACGTGGCATCAGGATTGGAGGAAGACTCATTAACAACCTGAGATATGCAGATGATACAACCTTGCTTGCTGAAAGTGAA
>NW_006408562.1:8190005-8197383 GCF_000296735.1 Chrysochloris asiatica | reverse complement strand
GACATCATTGATGGTGTCAAGTATGGCGGCGGTAGTGAGGTTGGCCCAGGATTGGACATTGTTTCGTTCTGCTGTGCGTGGGGTCGCTATGAGTCGGTTCCGACTCGATGGCACCTGACAACAACAACAACACATCAATTCCACTCCTAAGCATATACTTAAAAGATCCGAAAGCCAGGACTCAAAAAGAGACTTTTATATCAGTATTCACTGAAGCATTATTCACAATGGCCCCAAAGTGGAAACATCAATGCCCATGAACAAATGAATGGATAAACAAAATGTGGTACTCCATACAATGACACGTGTTTTAGCCAGGAGGGGAAATGGAAGTACTGACACACTATGAAGGGGTGGCAAGATATGCTGGATTAAAAATGTCTACCAAAAAGGGCAAATATTGTAAGATTTCATGCATATAAAAAGACAAGAAAAGGAAAATTTAAAGAAAACAAAATTTATGACAGCTTGGGGGTAGTAAGGGGGGGGGTTTACTATGATGGAAATATCCCAATAGTAAAGGTGGGTTTCACACCTGACTCTTGTAATTGCTGCCAATGACTTGTATACAAAATTGTAATAAGGTGAATTAACAAAACCTGTATAATATAGGCAGTGGGCTGTGGAGTAGGTTCCCACTCATAATGATCCTGCATAGGGTTTCTGAGGCTGTAAATCTTTATGGGAGCAGAAAACCTCATCTTTCTGTAACAGCTGCTAGTTTCGACCTGCTGACCTTGAGGTTAGCAGCCCAACTTGGAAACACTATGCTACCAAAACTCCTTTGTATAACAGGTTGTTGCTGTGGTTGTTAAATGCCCTTGAGTCAGTTCTGACTCATAATGACCCTGTATAGGGTTTCCGATTTTGTATTACAAAATTGAGTACTTGCGGAAACATTGGACAAAGTGTTTTAAAAATGTCTGTGAACTGGATTTAATTTTCTATTTAGACAAGGTTCACAATATTTTTGCAATAATGGTGATGGGAGAATCACAGTACTGGAGAGCAACGTGAATGAGATTGTTACACAAAATAAATTGGAGAAATCTGAGTCTGACAAAGCAAGAGCCCCAGCCCACGCTGTTACACCTATAAAGAGTATGGATTTTCCTGACATCTCAAGATATATTCACACTGGTGACATCAGCATAAAAGTGTCAAACCTGCCCTCTTTGAAAGGAAAAAAATGAAAGACTACTCCCAGTCCAATCCAGGGGGAGAACTCATCCAAGTTTACCTACAGTTGCTTACCAAATATAGTGAAAAGTCTTAACTTTTGCTCTTGAATTTAAGCCAAGGTAGAGTCTTGGTGTGGCACTGTGGGTTAATGCATCAGATTGCAAAGCCGTTTGAACTGCAAGGTCGGTGGTTCAAGCTCACCAGCTGCTCTTTGGAAACCCTATACAGGGTTGGAATCGACTCGACAGCACTTAACAACAACAACGACACTGCATAGATAGTGATGGTACACTGTGGAGTCAGTTCAGACTCACAGTGATCCTGTATCGGTTTTCCGAGGCTGTAAACCTTTACGGGAGCAGAAAGCCTTATATTTCTCCCGCGGAACCGCTGGTAGTTTGGAATTGCTGACCTTGAGGCTAGCACCCCATTCGTAACCACTGCACTACCAGAGCTTCTTAAGTACTGTATAGAAGTTATACAGAATCAGTTATGTGTACTCCAATGTTGCTTTTCTTGCTCAGTGATTTTTAAGAAATTGAATGGTTCTTGAGTGATTCTGCATTCCCCTTTTCTGAATTGCATCCCTGTGCCCACCTAAGGCATGGTTCTATGTATTGGATATGACAGCGTTAGGCTGAATCCTGAATGCCACCCAGAACCTTCCCACTTGAAAAGAAAGACATGCAGACCAATCCAGAAGTGCTGGGAGAACAGAAAGATCTTACTGAAAGAGAGATCTGCAGAAAAAAGCAGACTATTTGTGTGTTAGTATATCAAGCAAGCTTTGCAGGCGGTTTTCCCTGAGGGGCAAGAAAAATTAGCCCCTCAGGGAAAACCGCCTTCTAAGATGGAAATTCAAAGGGAACCCACAAGCAGTCCAGTGTGCTTGCTGGTGACCACCTGGGTCTACTTGTGAGTGGAAGTCGGGGAAATGCAGCAATGAAGACATGGCAGAGTTTGGCCATGTTCCACTGACACCCATTGACCTCAAGATGTAAGAGAGACGAGGAAAGCCTGACTGGTCTGAAGTTTAGGGAGATGTGTGAACTCCCGAGCCCATGGGTACTGACCTAGCCACTGGGGGGTTAGAGCTAAGAGTGAAGCAGCCAGCTAGTGTGAAGTGCGGGGAGGTGTGTGTGAACTCCCAAACTTGCAGCTAGTCCCCATTTGACCTAATTCAGACGGCTAGCTGACCAGAACTCAACCAGATGAAGATAAAGATGCTTGATATTGTGAGCAGGTGTAAATTGCTACAATTTGATGAACTGGACCTTTGCTTATGGATGCAGTTGATCAAACTTCAACAGAAGTGGAAGGATTCTTCATATCAAGGAACAAGCTTGTTTCCTCAGGGCACTGTGTTGATAGGGACAGGCAGTCTAGACATCGACTATCAAAAATGGGGGTGCTATAAAGGTAGGAAGTGGCTGGCTTACAAACCTGCATGCATGTACTTAGTTTCAGCGGGAGGGTGATACTGTAAAATCTCCACTGAATAGTTTCACTCTTTCCCAGATGGATCCAGTGATAAGGAATGATGCTGATAAGATTTTAGGATTCACTTGTGAGTAATTGTTAGCAGGATCAATTGTGATGGTTACAACTGTTATTGTAGAAGATGTGTAACTGAAAGGAAGGAGTAGTTTATCTTTCATTTCAGAAACAGACGATCCCAGGACCATTAAAAAGGAAGTGCATGAGTGGAGCATGAGGTCCTACCTAGAAAAGCTCCGAAGGCAGCGACGGTGGCAGAGGTGATGGCGTGGAGAGACAGAGCAGCTGCGGGCTCGAGGGCCCTGCTGTGTGACTGAGGGCAGGAGGCTGCCTTGGAGAATATGCCCTTCAGACATTGAAATTAATATATATTTTTTGTTTTGGATATGTACATAAACTACTTTTGGGGTTTGTTCATATGTGAAACATAAGATGTAAAAGGAAAGGCACAGGGAGGAAATACAGTAACTGTTGTTGTACGGAGGGGACTATAATAATCAATGAGATGAAACAAAGTGTTTGTTGAATGTAAAGCTGATGATCTTGTCTGTTAACCTTCACTCATTTACAATAAAAATGTTTAATAACAACAACAACAAAAAAGCGGGGGACAATGAAATTGTTTTATTCTCTTTTTCTTCTCCTTTTATGTATTGGAATGGAAGTAATGTATACTTATTTTCTCATTAGGACAAACTATTCAGAACTTTTTCACAAATAAAGAGAACGAAAAGAAGGGGAGAAAAGGGAGAGAAAGAAGCCTTGGGACTGGATCGTGGTGATGGTTGTGCGACACAGGGGAGTATGGTTGGTGTGGCTGGGTTGGCAGGTGAAAATAGTTGAAATGGTGCATGTTTTATGTATGAAAACAATCTAGGAAGACAATAATAATAATGTAGGCCTCAGTGCTATAATTTTAAATGATGCAAATTTATTGTTTTTATAACAGTCATGTTACATAGCACAGAGTTGAAGAGCAAAGATATCAGCTGGAGGACTAAGATGCGTCTGACCCAAGCCATGCTATTTTCAACAACCTCATATACATGTGAAAACTGGACAGTGAATAAGGAAGACCGTAGAAGAATTGATGCTTTTGAGTTATGGTGTTGGAAGAGAATATTGAAAGTGCCATGGGCTGCCAAAAGAGCAAACAGATCTGTGTTGGAAGAAGTGCAGCCAGAGTGCTCCTTGGAGGCCAGGATGGCCAAACTTCGTCTCTCATACTTAGGATATATTGTAAGGAGGGACCAGTTGCTGGAGAAGGATATCATGTTTGGTAAGGTGGAGGGTCAGAGAAAAAGAGGGCGACCCCCAGCAAAATGGATTGGCAAAGTGGCAGCATCAATGGGCTCAAGCGTGGCAACAATTGTGAGGTAGGCCCAGGACTAGGCAGTGGTTCGTTCTGTTGTGAATAGGGTTGCTATGAGTTGGTACCAATTCAATGGCACCTAACAACAACATAGCCCAGAGAAAACTAACTTTTTATCAATACAATGTTTTCCCAAATGTAAACTAGACTGTTTAACAGTCTAGATACAGTCTCTTTGCTTCTGCTGAAGTAACAATGCCTGTTAAATAATTGTTGTGCTTCAACAGTTTCTTAATTTGTTGTTGTTGTGAAGTGCCATCAAGTCAGTTCTAGCCCATAGCAATCTTGTATAGGGTTTTTGAGGAGCAGCTGGTGAGCCTGAACTGCCAACCTTTCAGTTCAAAGGATTTTGCAGTCTGGCGTATTAACCCACAGAGTCACAAGCAGACATCTGTACTATTTCCCACGACCTCTATCTAAAAGCTTGGAAATGTTCATTAATATTATCACAAGGCTTTAATTATAGAATGAATGAACTGGGGAACCACTTATATGTGTATCATACATGTAGTTTTTTTAATAAACCATAAATAATGAAATAAAAAAAAGTGCTTGAGATACTTTTTAAATACAACTCAAGATGTTGTTTTGTATGGATCACAAGTACAATATTCCTTAATTCTTTCTGCATTGTCATGATTGTTATTTAAAGAGCTGGCATATATTGCATGAAAACATTATGACCCTTTTCTCTTTGTTTAAATAAACTCCAAGGTAAATGGACTTATAGAGCATCTTTCTGTTTGCCGGTTATCTACTATATCAAAAATTTATTTTATGACCTTCTGGTTCAATAAAGTTATTAAAAGTATATTCTGTCTAACGAACAAGATGCCGAATTGGGTGGAAGTGCAGTGAAGAGCTCCGTCAGCCACAACGCAGAATACTGGACCAAGCAGGCTCAGGAGATGGTGCCAGAACTCTGAACCACATATAAAGGAATATTTAGAAGGTTGGAAAGCTTACAGCTAGGGGAATTTGTAGCAGAAGCAAGAACTCCATTGCTTTCTAATTCAAGAGGCTCAGCTAGCTGCTCCCAGAGCTGCCATCTTGGGTGAGGAAGGACCAGAGCAGCCATGGATGTCTGACAGAACCGCAGAGACAAAAGAACAAGAGTGAAAAGAGAAGCCCATCACCTGATCACATCTACCTGGAGGCAATCAGAAAGCATAACAAATACCAAAATACATACCCATCTAAGTATTAAGGCCACAGATAACCCCTGAATATGTCTAAAAAACAGAAGCACATTTCCAGAAACAAGATAAAGTGACTGAAGCAAATGAGCTGGAAGTAGAACTACACTTCATACTGGAAGATGGGCAGGCTTTGGAAATGCCTGAGAAGGAATCATAAAAATGATTATAAAATGTATCAAAGCATTATAAAATGGAGTGGAAAAAAATAAGGAAGAAGTCAGGAAAGTGCTATAGGAACAATCAAATAAGATAGATACAGCATCGGAAACAATTAAAAACCTACAGAAAGAGGTCCAAATGATTAATAATAGAATATCAGAAATGGACAACACACTGAAAGGGCAAAGGAGTAGAACTGAAGAGATAGAAGCCAGAACTTGTGAGCTAGAAGATAAATCTCTCAACACCACTAACATAGAAGAGCAAATGCAAAAAAGGATAAAAAAATCTGAAGAAGGCCTAAGATTCATGTTGGACTACATGAAGAAGAATAACTTAAAAATTATCGGCATTCAGGAATAGGAAGAATCACACAAATCCACAGAGGAGATAGTTGAAGAGCTTCTAGAAGAAAATTTTCCTAACATCCTGAAAAGTGAAAAGATAAGCATTCAAGAAGCTCAATGAACTCCAGGAAGGAAAGACCCTAAAAGACAATCACCAAGACATATAATAATCAAGCTCTCCAAAATCAAAGATAAAGACAGAATCCTGAAAGTAGCTAGAGAAAAAAGAAGTGTAACATACAAAGGCAAGCAAATCAGATAAAGCTCGGATCTCTCAACAGAAACCATGCAGGCAAGAAGGCAATGGGGAAAAAAAAAAAAAAAAAGAAGGCAATGGGGAGAGATATATAAAACCCTGAAAGAAAAAACACTGTCACCCAAGAATCCTCTACCCAGAACAGCTGTCAATCAAATACGATGGTGTAATCAAAACATTCTAGGATAAACAGAAACAGGGATTTTGCCAAAGCCAGCCCTGCTATGAAATACATACTAAAGGAAGTTCTGTGGATTGAGAACCAACAAGAACAGACAACAACTAGTGAATGACATAGGTGGCAGCATCATCCTGAACTCTATCGATAAATGGAAGAGTTAAGAACAGAATAAAATTATAAGAACAGAGAATCTGGGAGGTCAGTCTATGATCAAAACAATTATAATGTGAAAGAAGGTAAACACAGAGGAACAGAGAGATCCAAGTGGTGGGAAGGTTAGGTAGATTACAGGATAATATAGACTGTCTTAAATGGAAGGAAGAATTAATGGAATATAAGGTAACCACAACAATGTGGTTGGGGTGGGGGGTTTAGTTTGGGTGTTGGGGAGGGCAATACAAGAAGGGGAAGGAGGTGGAAGAATAAGATAGCTAGGGGAACACTGAGACAGGTTTGCATGGCCTAGTGGGACAAAGGTAAATAGTGATGCATACTCAACGTTGGAACAACAGGGCTCTGGGATACAGGGATCTAGGTATAGCTTGAAGAGGGGAAATAATACTAAAATGCTTGACTGTCTTATGAAAATTAGTTTCCCTTGCCTACTACTGTAAAATAGACACTTGAGTGGGATAGAAAGGAAAGTTAGGAAACATGAATAGAGCAAACTTGTAAGCCCATTTTCAGCCTATAACTGATTGGAATATCTAAAAGGGGTTCTAGAGCTTGCCCGGTGAAATAGGCCTCTTGCAGAGCCTTTACAGAACATAGAACCTTAGGTCGAATCCTGAGTCCCATCCAGAACCTTCTAAGGTGAGACATTTCCACAAGCAAGGACAAGCAGACCAGCTTGGAACAGCTAGAGTGATATATCTTCAGAGAAAGATCATCAGGAAAACCCCCAAACAAAAATGTCAGCATGACTGGCTACTCCAAAAATAAGCAAGCTGTTGGCCAGGAAGACATCAAGGCAAGCAATCAAGTTCCTTCAGGACAAACTCCCCTCTATGACTGAAACTCAAAGGGAACACACAAACAGGCATGTAAACTTGCTGTTGACCACATAGGCCTACTGGTGAGTGGAAGAGGGGGAAAGGCAGCAATGAAGAAATGGGCTGAGTTCAACCACAGTCCATTGCCTCCCGTTAACCTGGAGATGAGAGAGAGAAGAGGAAGGGCTGGTTG
>NW_006408562.1:8154630-8189708 GCF_000296735.1 Chrysochloris asiatica | reverse complement strand
GAGAGGTAGTTACTCTAAATACCAAGAGAGGGAAGGAGTCTTCACATCATGTATCAATGCTATTCCCTCTGTACACAGGGTAGATAGGGACGGGCAAGTTAGATTTGGCTATCTAAAATGAAGGGGCAATAAAGGCACTAAGTGACTGGCTTACAAGGTTTCAAGAGGGAGTTTAGTTTAAGAGTATGGGGTGAAAGAAAGAGTCCCCACTGAATAGATTTCATCTTGTCTAGATGGGTCTGGTGAAAAGAGATGGGGATAAGATTCGTATGTTTCAATAGTGAATAATTGTTATCATGACTAATTGCGACTGTCACAATTGTAAAGGCAGAAGTTTTGTAACAAAAATAGGGGAGTGGTTAATCTTACACTCCAGAAACAGAGGACCCTAGGACCATCAAGAGAGAAACGCACAAGCAGAATGCGGGACCTTATCCAGAGAAGCAGCGATGTCAGAGACGGAGACAGAGATGGGGTCATGGAGAGGGGGAGCGGCTGAGGATTCTAGATTGATGGGAAGAGAGGGACTAAGAGCTGGGGGCCAGGAAGTGGACTTGCAGAATGTGCCCTTTGGAGATATAAATTATTATATATGACTGTTATTTTTTTAATTTATTTTTTAAAAAAGCTAAAGTGGATAGAGAGAAATACTGTTAACTGATGGTACATGGAGGGGATTATAATCATTGCAATGAAACAACAAGGTGTATGATTTGCTGAATGTAAAACTGATGATCTACCCTGTAAACTTTCACGCAATCCACAATTTAAAAAAAGTATATTTTATCATTGTTAAGAAAAGAAAGAAACTTTCAGGGCTACCGTGTGTGGGAGGGAAGGGAGAGGAATTCACTGGTACCTCATAGATGATGGGAGGGCAATATACAAGAAGAGGGAGGTTGGCAAAAGAATGAAGACAGGAAAAGACACAGGGCTCAGTGCCAAAGGAAACAGAGGTAAATCGTGATCTATACACAAGCTTGGAACAGCAGTGTTCTGTGAGTAGATACATGGATTGAGACATAGGATGAATGGGCACCGGAGGAAGAGTGGGCTATATAGAGAGATCTTTAAATTTCTCAAATATGTAAGAGCTTGAAAAAGGTTATTTGTACAAGGATAACCACACGGAGGCAGCGGGAGTACAAATTATTCATTGGAGGGGATTGCAATCATTGAGATGAAACAAAGTGTATGATTTATTGAATGTAAAACTGATGATCTTGTCTGTCAACCTTCACTCAATTCACAATTTTAAAAAAAGGACAGAAATATTTGAAAGGGCAGAAACACAGCCAATAAAACAAACTGAACTATTAAATACATTTTAAAACCACTACAGTCTTAAGTGTGGACTGCACCACAACTTCAAGAAAACAAAAAAAGTGGGCCGATGATAAACAGAGAAAAGACTGAAATTGTCAAAGACTTCATTTTGCCTAAAAAGCAACACTCATGGAAACAGCAGTCAAGAAATCAAATGATGTATTGTATCAGGCAAATCTGCTACAAAAGACAGCTTTAAAGTGCTCAAGAGAAAAAAAATGTTAGTTTGAGGACGAAAGTGTGCCTGACCTGAGCAATGATATTTTCAATTGCCTGACATGCATGTGGAAGTTGGACATACATTTGCAAATAAGGAAGGGAGAAGAACCCATGCATTTGAATCAAAAGTATCACCAACTACCAGAAGCAGAAACAAATATGAACTGGAAGAAGTACAGCCAGAAATGAGCATTGCAAGATTTCCTCTCTCGTTCTTCAGCTATGCTGTCAGGAGGGGATCAGTCCCTCATGCTTGGTAAAGAGGAAGGTCAATGGAAAAGAGGAAGACCACCACCAAGATGGACTGGCACAATGACAGCAACAAAGCGTTCAAATGTGATAACTGTGAGGATGGCCCAAGATGAAGCAAGGTTTCATTATGCTGTGCATAAGACTATTGTGAGTTGGAAGCAACTTGAAGGCACCAAACAACAGTAACAATGTATTTATTTATATATATTAGAGTCAGAACCAACTTGATGGCACTTAACAGCAAAACAAGAACAGATATATGTGTGCGTGTTTACATGAGGGAACTTCAAAAAAGTTTGTGGAATAAATCCATTATTTGTTAATTCTTCCATGAACTTTTTGAAGATCCCATGTATGTTCATAATATATAATAAACAACATAGGGGACACAGTTAGGGATATTACTTCGGTGCCTTCCAACCCACAGCAACCAAAAGAAACATGAGCCGGTGTTACATTTGAGCCCAAAGCTGCCGCCATTGTGCCAATAAATCCATCTCTTCGGGAGTCTTCCTCTTTTTCAGTGACTCTTTACTCTGCCCAACCATGATGCTCTTCTCCACGGATTGGTCCCTTCTGATAACATATCCAAAGTATGAGAGACAAAGACTTGCCAACCTAGCTTCTAAGGAGTATTCTGGCTTTACTTCTTCCAACACAGTACTTTTGACAGTCCAAAGGACTTTTAATTTTTCTCTTCAACGCTATAGTTCAAATACAATGAGTCTTCTATGGTCTTCCTTATTCATTGTCCCACTTTCACATGAATATGAGGCTACTGAAAATACCATTGCTCAGGTCAGGCAAGCCTTACTCCTCAAACTTACATTTTTTGCTCTTGAACACATAAAAGAGGTTTTGTGAATATATGCCAAATGCAATTGGTTGTTTGATTTCTAAATGCTGCTTCCATGAGTGTTGAATGTGGAACAAAGCAAAATGAAATCTTTAGATAACTTCAATCTTATCTCCATTTATCATAATGATATTTATTGGTCCAGTGGTGAATATTTCTGTCTTCTTCCCTTTGTGTTGCAATCAATAAAGAAGGCTGTTGTCTTTGATCTTCATCAGCAAATATTTTAAATCCTCTTTACTTTCATCAAGCACAGCTGTATCACCTGCATATCGCAGGTTGGTAATGAGTCTTCCTCCAATCCTGATTCCACATTTTTATTCATATAATCCAGTTTCTGAGCTTATTTGCTCAGTATAGAGATCAAATAGTATGGTAAAACCCTGCCACATTAGCCTTCCTGATTTTAAGCCATTCAGTATCCGCTTGTTCTATTCTGAACAACTGCATCTTGGCCTATGTACAGGTTCGTGATAAGTACAATCGTCTGAGAATAACCATTCTTTGCAATATTATCAAGTTTGTCAGGATTGACACAGACAAATGCCTTTGCATTGTTAATAAAGCACAGGTAAACATCTTTCTGGTATCCTCTGCCTTCAGCCAAGATCCATCTGACATCAACAATGATATCACTCGTTCCATGTCTTTGTCAGAATCTGGTTTGAATTTCTGTCTGGCAGTTCTCTGTTGATGTGCTGTTGCCACTATTTTTTAATTTTCTCCAAAAAAATTTTAAGAGCATGTGATATCAATGATATTATTTGATGATTTTTGCATTTCATTGGATCACCTCTCTGGATCTCTTCCAATTAGTTGACCAGGTAAGTGTCTTCTAAATTTCTTGTCATAGATGAATGAGTACCTCCGGTGCCTTTTCCTTCAGCAGCGTTGGTCCTTGATCACATGTTACTCTTGAAACGATGAAACATTGATTTTTTTGCATAGTGACTTTGTGTCTTCCTTCCATCTTCTTTTGATGTTTTCTGTATCATTCAATAGTTTGACCATAGAATCTTTCAATATTGCAAGTTGAAGCTTGAAGTTTTGCTTTAGTTTTCTCAGCTTGAGAAATGCTGAGCATGTTCTATGTTCTTCCCTTTAGGTTTTCTAACTCCAGACGCGCACATTTCATTATAATACTAGACTGTCTTCTCGAGCTGCCCTTTGAAATTTTCTGATCAGCTCTTTTCCTTCCTCATTTCTTCCAGTTGCTTTCTTTAGTTTCTCTACACTCAACAAGTTCTAGGATCTCTTGTGACATCTGCTTTGGGTTTTTCTTGCTTTCCTGTCTTTTTAATGACATTTTGCTTTCTTGTATTATGTCTTTGATATCTTCCCAGAAGTCCTCTGTCCTTTGGTCACTAGTGTTTAATGAGTCAAATCTGTTCCTGAGAGGTCTATAAATTCGGGTGAGATATATTCAAGGTCATATTTTGACTATTGTGAACTTATTTTAATTTTCTTCAGCTTCAACCTGAACTTGCATATGAACAATGGACGGTCTTTTCCACAGCCTGCCCCAGGCCTTGTTTTGGCTGACGATAGGGAGCTTTTCTACTGTCTCTGCCCACAGATGCAATCAATGTGATTTCTGTTTATGCCATCTGGTGAGGTCCATGTATATAGTCGCTGTTGCCGTTGTTTTAAAATAGTATCTGCCATGAGTAAGTTGTTGGTCTTGCAAAATCCTATCATGTGATCTCTGGCATAGTTTCTATGACCAAGGCCATATTTTCCAAATACTGATGCAGCTTAAGACACCCAGCACTGTAAACCATAAGACTGTTGGATTCAAAATAGTCAAAACCAGTGTAGGGAGTCCCAGTGTGGTGCTGCAGGATAATGCGCTGGATTGCAAGGTCAGTTTGAACCACAGGGTTGGCGGTTCAAACCCACCAGCCACTTCTGAGAAACCCTATACAGGGTTTGGAAGCAACTTGACACCACTTAACGACAACAACAATGCCCAGGAAGGAGTCCTGTTGTGGCACTGTGGGTTAATGCACTGGAATGCAAGCTCAGCAACCACTCCTTGGAAACCTATACAGGATCGCTATGAGTCAGAACCGACTCGATGGCACTTAACAACAACCGTGCCAAGGAAATCCATCTTTATTCATTCCATTTAGTTTTTGATGACTTCCAGTTTTCCTAGATTTTTTACATTACATGCCCTGATTATTAATCGATATTTGCAGTTGGTTCTTCCTATTTTGAGTTTGGCCATATCAGCAAACGAAGATCACGAAATCTTTGCTCTATTCACTTCAATATGGTCAACTATAGGGAGGCAGCTCTTCCTCAGTCATATTTGAGTGCCTTCGAATCTGAGGGGGCTCATCTTTTGGCACTACAGCTGACAATGCTTTGATGCTATTCCTAGTGTTTTCACCTTCTGGCATTGTGTCTACCAATGTTCAGTTGCTATCCAGAAGGTTTTCAGTAGTCTGTCTCTCCTTCTTCCTAGTCTGTCTTAAGCTGGACACTCTCTACCTGTCTACCATGGGTGACCCTGCTGGTATTTAAAATACTAGTGGCATATCTTCCAACATCACAGCAACACACAAGCCACCACAGTACAACAAACTGACAGATGAGTAGTGAATACTTTAAGACTGTGACTCCCTCCTTACAGCAAGGATCATTCCCATCCCCTCCATACAAAGAGTAGACAAGGATGGGCAACTTGGACATTGGCTACCCAAAATGGGAGGGGGGGGGGTTTTACAAAGGCAAGAAGGGACTGGCTTACAAGCTTTCAAGAGGGAACCTAGATTCAGAGGGTATGAAGGAAGGTAGAATCTCCACTAAGTAGTATCCAGTCTGTCTAGGCGGGGCTGATGAAATGAAATGCAGATGGATCTCTTGTGATACAATAGTGAATAAGTGTTATCAGGACTGATTAGACACAGATAGGAAGAAGGGCTGTGTGCTGATGACTGGGGGGCATGCTTGTAGTGTACACCCTTTGGTTGGCTGATGATGCATGGAGGGGATTGTAACCATGGCAATGAAACGATATAGGATAGGATGAATGTAAAACTAATGTTCTCCTATGTAAACTATCACATAATTCACAATAAAACATTAAAAAAAAAAAAGTGAGTTAAACAGGAAAAAAAAAGGTCTGACTCCCTGTGCTTGGAGAACATTTATGGTAAGATGCACATGAAGGTGACATCTCAGGTTGGAGAAATCTTCATGATAAAGCCTACGTGGAGAAAACATCAAGCTATACGAGCTACATGCAGTGCAATTCCAATTCTACGAAGGGACTGTGCTCAGAACAGAGTGGGAACAAGGAAGACCAAGCACCAGTTGTAGCTAGGTGCCATCAAGTTCATTGTGACTCACAATAACCCTACATACACACAGCTAAACACTGTCTGATTCTGTGCTGTCCTCACAATCACTGCTGTGTTTAGGCCCATTGTGTGTCAGTTCATTTTGTTGCGGCTTGTCCTCTGTTTCTTTGCCCTCTAGTTTATTAAGCATGAGTAGTGGGTCTCGTAGGCAGGGCCACAAGACAGTGAGGTTTCAGTTTTCAAATATTCTTCAATGTGCAAACCCTACTTTAATGGTGAAAAAAGAAAGAAAGAACTTGGTAAAGAACTGCCCTCTGATGTTGCTCTTTTGAGGCTAAGAGCTGACTGATGAGCTAATTGGTCTGGAAAACTTGGCCCTCAGTTTCTGAGGTGGACTGAGAAGAAGTCAGCTTCCTGATTCTGGTTCATCTGAGAAACTTTCTTCCTCTTTAGTTCCTGGGCGGAACACTTGTTGGGGTGTGTTGGGTATTGTCATGTCTTTAGCTTTCTTGTGGTGTCCTGAAACCATTAGCTCTGAGGGACCTCACAGCTGGCCTCAAGCCACAAGGGTAGTGACAGTAAAGTCCAGCTTCAAGTGAGGTTTCTCTATGCACCACATAGGGAAGACAGTGAAGTTGTATCAACGTTTTCAGCTTGACTGGCTTGAATGTCTGTACCCTGGAAGGACTTGGGAGGTTGGGTGTAGGGTGAGTAATCACCAAGGGCATGGACTTACTTTCAGACTGGGCATGTCTGCAGTGCTCATGGATGATGCAGTTGGAACTCTGGGACAGCGGTGTCTCGGTGGGTGGGCGCTCCCCAGCATCTGGTCAGGGTGGTAGCTTGCCATGGGGCAGAGGTGTCACAAACCAGCACCAGTGCCCACAAACTTGGACTTTTGAGCTTCTTGAACCAGGGTGGAGGAGGAATGAATTCCTTTGGGGTTTCAAGTTCTACCAGAAACATACACCATGAGATGAAGTGGGTGACAAATGTAGGCCCCTTCCCCTCCAAGCAGTGGGGCTCTCAAAAAGCTGAAAACCTTCGGATTGGAACAATGAGCAGTGTTGTTGTTGTGAAGTGCTGTCAAGTGTTGTGAAGTGTTGTGAACAGCATCACATGTTGCTGTTGTGAAGTGCCGTCAAGTTGGTTCCAACCCATAGTGACCCGGCATAGAGATTCCCAGGAGCGGCTGGTGAGCTTGAACCACCGACCTTGCAGTTCAAACTGGCTTTGCAGTCCAGACCGTTGACCCACAACACCACACCTGGACTCCAAATTCAAGCGTATACCCTATGTAATGCATGAGTGTCAACTTTAGCAACTGCTGTAATGATTCTATCTAGACGACACTGCTGGGGGTGGGGGTGGGCGTGGAGGCTGCTATATACTAGTGGGCTCCACAGCTGTGGTGGGTATGCAAAGCCGAAGTTTCCAACCACAGTGGGTGATGGGCGAGGCAGACAGCAAGGAATCCCCTTAAGATCTGTTGGTCGCTTCTAGTCCTTCCAGGCTTGGCTTCCTCTTTTGGGAAATGAGGAGAATCCTGCCCCTTCTTCTCCAGGTGGGGTCAGGAGGACCCCATGCAGAGTCACTTGTTGGTGGAACATTGTGGGCCTACAATAGGTTTAGTTAGTGTATGGGGAAGGAGGGAATCTTCACCAGAGACTTAGTTGTGGAGCTGTGGGATTAGCACTGGAGTATGAACCACAAGGTTGGCAGTTCACACCCACCAGCTGTACCTCAGAAACCCTATACAGGTAGGTACGAGTCAGAACCGACTCCACGGCACTTAACAACAACTGATGGGGAACCCCTGGTCCAAGTCTAACTGGGATGTTGGTAAACACCCTTCTGCTCTGCTAATGCGGACCATCTTCTGGGGCCCAGTGTCTGCCTCAGTGGACTCTGTTCTATTATAATACAGTGAGTTAGAAATGTTACTGTCTTTCCACTGTGTCCCTTTCAGATACATCGGATTCTGTCTGAATGATGACGGAAGGCACAACAATCATGACATATTCAGCAATTAGAAAACCATGTTTGTCTCTGGATCCTAGGTCACAGAGAAAAACTGCCAGCCCAGCAAACAGGAAGCTTACACAATCCGGGCATTTGTCAGGCTGGACAGTGAAGTCAGGTTCTTGTGGAGTTTATCTGAGTTTGGAAGTTTGCTCCTGGGAGTTGGGGAGTGGGTAGAGGAAGTGAGTGACGACGCCCCTTGACCTTATGCTGTAGAATACTGGCTCTACCGCCACCACTTTTTTCTAAGGGGCCTTGGTAGTACAATGGTTAAAGCGCTCAGCTGCTAATGGAAAGGTCAGCATTTGAATCCACTAGATGCTCTAGGGAGAATGATGAGAAACCTGGTTCTGTGAAGATTTATTACAGTGGAAACCCCACAGGGCAGTTCTACGGTGTCCCTATAGGGCCATAAGAGTCGTAATCAACTTGATGGCAACAGCTTTGCTTTCAGTTTTCCTCCCTTTGTAAAAATTACTTAGAATAATTTTTTCATAAAAGCTCTTGAAGAGTCCCAATATATAAAATGGGTAAAAAGCATCTTGAGGCACCCTGGGGTACATGGTTGAAAACCACAGGGAACCAGGGAGAACTTAAGCAGGAGCGGGGTTTGATCAGAGTTGTGCTTTGTACCCCAAAAAGGAGGAAAAGGCTGAGTGCAGAGTTGTAACCATTTGGGGTGGATTGGCGAGGAGCCGCAGAGCTTCCTTCGGGGATCTCAGGAGGTTCAGGAGCTGCTGGTGGAGGCTCGGGAGCCGTATCCACAGGGAGCAGCAAGCTAAGGGTGCTGGGGGCTTGGTGTGGGTGGGAGAGGTGTGTGGACACAAAGATTCCTTAACAAGTCCTGCTTCTGACTTCAGCACTTCCTGTTGTCTGTTTGAAGCTAATTTGATAGCCCATGCCTCACCCTATTCTATTGCTGAAGCAGTTCTTTCAGGAGACCAGTGTTGATTTTGAAATTGAGGGCGGGGGAGATAAGCTTCAAAAAGTTTTCAGAAACCCCATTGTAGAATTTGAACTTAACTTTTTGTCCATTGGAAAATAATTGCATTTTTTTTCAGTAGTAAAGCTAGACTATGACGACGTTCCCTGGTTTTAAACTGTCCTTTTTCCACCTAGCCATGCACACCGGTGTCACTGTTCTGTCCCCGACCCTATTTAATGAATTCATACTGATGTTGTTCTATAGTTGGCAACACAGAACCAGCACACACTTTTAAACGGCCAAGTATAATTTTCTTCACCACATGATTTATTTTACATGGAAAAAGACTACAAAAAAATATTGAAAATTTTTACTTTGCTGGGAAATCCTATTATTTGCATACACGAGAAGAAGTTTTAAGTTTTGCGCAAGTTGGCAGAAATACTTCATAGTTTATCTTCCTTTTGGTTTTGTGTATGTTAGGCCTGCTCTGAAGAATTTACAGGGATTGATCTATGTTTTGGAAAGTAAAATATTTTGAGGCTGTAAAATAAATAGCTACACACATGGAAATGCTGGGAAGATCTTTGCAGCAAACACAAAAGAAAACTAAGAGCTCTTGGCACAAGTCATGTTCAACTGTAGGCTAACATCCCACACTTACAGAGTCCAGAAACTCTATGCCACACAGATGACTGAAGGGAGCATTGCAGGGTGTAGTCAAACCCCAAGTTCTCTCTTTTCCTCACTTGTGTTTATTTATCCTGTCTCGCAACCTCAGTGTTGAGCTGGCTTGGCACTTTCTATTTTAAACGTACATACACTTTCTATTTTCTACTTTCAAAGCCTGTGAAAACTCCAGCACTTGGGTGGGAAGTTTACTTTGAGTGTGACTATCTTGGCAATCCTCTGCTGTTGCCCTCCCAGACTTTCTGAGGTAGGGACTGCAGGATTCAGGGTAGGGGGTGGTGACTGCCCGCCTCTGCTCTTCCAAAATGGGGTATTCCCAGGCACTGACCTCTGGCTGGCTCTATCCTGTTTGGAGCATGCTACATGCTCCTGACACCCACATATTAGAGAAGATACATGCCCGTCCTCCCAAGCTTACTCTCTGCCCACATCTCGCATGCCTATCTGGGTAGGTGCTGCCTGAACCTGAAGCGGAGGCTTCTGGACCGAGCTAAAGTAACCAGTACTGCTGTAGAAGGATCAGCAAGATCAATGTTTAGTTCTGTTGCTATCTGCCATCACTCGTCTGCCATACTGTGTCATACTGTGGGAGCTAGTGTGTTGCTGTGACACTGGAAGCTATGTCATCAGTAGTTTACATACTAGCAGGATCACTCATGGTGGACACAATTTCAGCGAAGTTTCTGGACTATGACTAACTATGAAGAAGGAGAAGTGGACCATTTCAAAATGGTTAGCCACTGAAAACATCATGATTGGCAGCAGAACACTGTCAAATATTGTGCAGAATGATGAGGACCTCAGGTTGCACGGCACTCAAAACAGGACTGGGAATGGAATGCCTCTCCCAGAGTACAGAAATGGCGTGAAAGGAGCAAAGATTCTGAGATCTTCATTTGCTGATATAGCCAAACTCACATTGGAAATACAGAGCTGTAAAACATCCAGTAATAATCTGAAGACAGAACGCACAAAGCATCTAGAAAAATTGGACCAAAAATGAAACAGAATGCATAAAGACCAGTCTCCTAGGCATTAATGAGCTGAAATAGCCTGGTATTGGCCAATTTGAATCAGTCATATGGATTACTAAATCAAGAACGTCAAATTGAACACAAATGGCCTCACATTAACAGTCAAAAAGAACATTTCAAGATCTATTTTGAAGTACAATGCTGTCTGTGATAGGGTAATATCCATAGCCTGTCCTAGTGTGGTGCTATACGATAAGCACTGGACCGCAAGGTTGGTTTAAACCCTAAGGTCGTAGGTTCAAACTCACCAGGCATGCCTTGGAAATCCTAAACAGGGTCGCTATGAGTCAGAACCGATTTGATGGCACTTAACAATAATACTGAAGACCAACTAAGTTTGATCAACTGTTATTCAAACTTACGTACCAACCATTAAAACCAGTGACGATAAAATTGAATTCTACCAACTTCTTCCATCTGAAATGCAGTCAAGATATATTGATAATTACTGGTGCTTGGAATGCAAAAGTTGGAAACAAAAAAGGAACAGTAGTTGGGAAATGTGGTGTTAGTGAAAGAAACCATGCTGGAGATTGCTTGACAGAATTTGCCTGGCCAATGACTTATTCGTTGCAAATTCCTTTTTAAAACAAGATAAAAGATGACTGTATGCCTGGACCTCATCAGATGGAACACACAGGAATGAAACTAACTACATCGTGGAAAGAGATGGTGAAGTATCATTAGCCAAAACAAGGCCAGGGGCGGACTGTGGAACAGACCAATTACTCATATACAAATTCAGGCTGAAGCCAAAAAAAATTCAAACAAATCCATCCACAAGAGGCAAAAATGTGACCATAAGTGTTTCCACCTGAACTGACAGATCATCTCATGAACAGATCTGATGCATTAGACACTAATGTTAGAAGATCAGAAGAACTGTGAGTGACATCAAGAACATGATATAGGAAGAAAGCAAAAGGTTACTAAAAAGACAAGAAAGAAAGAAAAGATCAACATGGATATCAGAAGAGACTCTGAAACTTGCTATTAAGAAGCTAAAGAAAACTGGAAGAAATGAGAAAGCAAAAGAGCTCAAGAGAAAATTTCAAAGGACAGCTCAAGAAGACAAAGTCCAGTATTATAATGAAATATGCAAATAACCTAGAGTTAGAAAATCAAAAGGGAAGAACACGCTCAGCATTTCTCAAGCTGAAATAACTGAAAGAAAAAAAATTCAATCTCTGATTTGTAATAGTGAAGGATACTATGGGGAAAATATGGAAAGGTACAAAAAACATCAAAATAAGATGGAAGGAATACACAGTCATTGTGCTAAAAGAAATGGTCCATGTTCAGCCATTTCAAATGGTAACATGTGATCAAGAGCCAATGGTACTGAAGAAGTTCAAGCTGCACTGAAGGCAATGGTAAGAAACAAGGTTTCAGGAATTGATCGAATAGAAATTGATGTCTTCCAACAAAGTAAGACAACAGCACTGGAGGTACTCACTATTGTATATCAAGAAATTTGGAAGACAACTACCTAGATGAGATCCATATTTATACCCATTCCAAAGAGAGGTGACCCAACAGAATGCAGAAATCATCTAACAGTATCATTAATATCTCATGCAAGTAACATTTCGTTGAAGATAATTCAAAAACAGTTGCAAGACTACATAAAGAACCACCAGAAATTCAAACGGGATTCAGAAGAGGAAAAAAAAATACGGATGTATCATTGCTGAGATCAGATGGATCTTAACTGGAAGCATAGAATATCAGAGAAATGTTTACTTTTGCTTCATTAAATATGGAAAAGTATAGATCACAACCAATTATGGATAACATTGTGACGCATGATTATTCCAGTTAATTATGCTCATATACCAAGAGCCAGTTGTTCAAACAGAACAAGGGGACACTGAAGGATTTAAAATCAGGAAATGTGTGCACCAGGGTTGTATTCTTTCACCACACTTACTCAATCTGTATGCTGAGCAAATAATCCGAGATGCTGGATTATATAAAGAAGAACATTGCATCAGGATTGGAAGAAGAGCCATTAACAACCTGAGATATGCAAATGATACATCCTGGTTTGCTGGAAGTGAAGAGGATTTAAAATACTTACTAATGAAATCTAAGACCATAGTCTTCAGTTTGGATTGCAATTCAATGTAAAGAAAACAAAAAGTCCTCACATCTAGACCAATAAATAACATCAATGGAGAAAAGACTGAAGTTGTCAAAGACTTCAACTTGGTTGAATCAATAATAGTGCTCAGTCAGTTCCGACCCATAGCGACCCTGCGCAGGGTTTCCGAGGCTGTAAATCTTTATGGGAGCAGAAAGCCTCATCTTTCTCCCGCGGAATGGCTGACCTTGAGGTTAGCAGACCGGCTCATAACCACTACGCTACCAGAGCTCCTTAGTTGAGATGTCGTTATTCCTATAATGAAATCGAACACAATGCCATTAACTCTATGATGAGTTCTGCTGTGTGCCGCCATCGAGTGAAAGGCTGTTTCCTTGGGGTGTGGCCTGCTCTAATAGTATTAGACACCCAGGCAAAGCTTGCTAGTTTTCTGGTAGCTCTGGATCCTTACACCTGTGCATCTGGTTTGCCCTCTGACTTCCAGTTCTCTTGGACTTGAGCCAGTGGTCGGCTGTATTACCTGCCAATCCTGGGAGCCATCAGCAGCCTGCCTTCTTAGGAGCTGCTTAGCTGCTGGCCTTGCCTTCCTGTAGGACCTGCTTGCCATCTGACCTGCCAACCTTGGTTCATCGGACCAGGAATTGGTAGTCTTCCAACTCTACAACTGTGTGAGCTATTCCACTGATATAAACGAGCTCTGGTAGTGTAGTGGTTATGAATCGGGCTGCTAATCTTACGGTCAGCAGTTCGAAACTACCAGCTGCTCCGCAGGAGAAAGATGAGGCTTTCTGCTCCCATAAAGATTTATAGCCTTGGAAATCCTGTACAGGTTGCTGTGAATCGGAACCGACTCCACGGCACATAACCACCAACCACCACAGCTACACATACAAGCGTCACTGATTCTGTTTCTCTAGAGAGTACCAAGAGAGGTACTAGAGAAACAAAATCGTGAAGATGGGTTTTCTAAATTGATTCCCATGTCAGATCAGTTTTAATGGCACTGATTGATAACTATGCTTCTCTTAGTAAAGAGGATGTCGCTTATCAACGGCAATAAGTGTTCATGTTAATACAAAAAATATCACCACCTGTACATAAAGTGCTGGTGACAAGTGAGGCTCTGACTGATGACGTGTTTCAAACCTTTTTATGCAATTTGTCAGGATGAGAAGTATAGGAAAGCTGACTGGTCAGTCCTACTAGCAAGCAAGCTCAGGGCTTCAGAGTTACAGCTCAAGCAACGCATAAAAAGACCTCAAAGTTTCCACTTGCGCCCTGAAAGAGAGCCTTTCGTCTTATAGTTAACAGAGTTGGTACTGTTGAAAATTAAACCCAGACTCTTATAGTAAGAGTGGCTGAATTACAAAGGGCTACGGCAAATGGTCTGATAGTGTAGTGGTTACGAATCGGGCTGCGAACCGCAAGGTCAGCAGTTTGAAACTACCAGCTGTTCCAGGGGAGAAAGATGAGGCTTTTTGCTCCTGTAAAGATTTACAGCCTTGGAAACCCTGTACAGGGTCACTATGAGTCGAAACCGACTCCACGGCACACAGTCATCACCAGCCACCACCATGGCAAATGGAGGACTAGGCAGGTGCACTACACTGACCCTTTACACCAAAGTTACAAGAGACCAAATGCAACAGACATGGATGAGAATCCATGAACTCTGAAGTTCAGATGAATGTCTAGAGAGGTGGACTCAGAGCTTGGTGGAAGGAGAAGCAGGGCAGGGATGACAAGAGAAGGGAGGCTGAGCTACACCCCAGGGCACAGAGGCCCCAGCTCGCAAGACTGGCTTTCTGTCTCTGCTCCGCGAGGGGGGCGTGCTTGGCCTGTGTGGTATCCACCACAGGGGACGCCCAGCCCTGGCACGCAGCAGTAGCAGGGGACCACGGAAATTCTCAACAAAATTGTAGCTAATAGACTCCAACAATACATCAAAAAATAACACGTCATAACCAAGTGGAATTCATATCAGGTATGAAGGGATGGTTCAATATTAGAAAAAACAATCAACACAATCCACCACATAAATAAAACAACGAGAAAAAATCACATGATCACAACAATCGATGCAGAAAAGGCATTTGACAAAATCCAACACTCATTCCTGATAAAAACATTTAACAAAGTAGGTACAGAAGAGAAATTCCTCAACATAATTAAGGATACATATACAAAACAAGGAGTCCTGGTGTGGTGCTGTGGGTTAATGCACCAGACTGCAAAGCATAAATACACTAGCAAACACAACTGAAAACACCCAAACAGAAGGCAAAATAAATGATTGGAACTGCCTAAAAATTAGACACTTATTAATTGTATCAAAGAGCTCCACCAAAAGAGTAAGAAGAGAACCCACAGACTAGGGAAAGAAAATTGGCTCATGACATGTCAGACAAAGGACTACTCTAAAGTGTATAGACTACTTCAATGCCTCAACAAGAAGATGACAAATAGTCCAATTTAAAATTTTAACGGAGGACATTAACAGATACTTTACCAAAAGAGACATTCAGGCAAACATATAAAGAAATTCTCAAGCATGTTAGCCATTGTTGTTGCTGTTGTCGAGGTGAGTCAGTTCTGACATATAGCAACCCTGCATACCAATGAGTGGTTGGTGAATTTGAACTACTGACCCTGCGGCTCAAACCAACATGGCAGTCCGGCGCATTAACCCACAGCACCACACCAGGACTACTACACTGCTGGTAGGACTATAAAATGGCGCAACCACTGTAGAAAACGTTACGCCACTTTCTCCAAAAGTTGGAAATAGGAATACCATATGACCCCAGCAATCCCTCTACTTGGCATATATCCTTAAGAAATACGAGCTGTGACACGCATAAGTACATACACACCCATGTTCACTGCTGTACTAATTGCAAAAGCAGAAAGATAGAATTATCATTAGCTCATCAATAGAAGAATGATCAAGCAAACTTTGGTACATACACCCAACGGAATGCAACACAACATTGAAGAGTTAACCATAAATCTGCAAAACTCACAACATGGATGAACCTGGAGGACATTATGCTGAGTGAAAATATTCAACCACAGAAGCACCACTATTTTATGAGCTCATGGCAACAACATATACTGAAAAGGCTATGCATACTACTATCGAAGTATTGCAGTCCTGGTGTGACGCTGTAGGATAAAGCACTGGACCTCAAGGTTGGTTTGAACCACAAGGTTGGTGGTTCTAACTCACCAACGGCTCCTTGGAAACCCTATACTGGGTCACTCAGTTGGAACTGACTCGATGGCACAACAACATCAAAGCACTGAGGCAATTTCACTTTTTAGTATATGTAGTTCTGTATTAGTCATATACATTTTTTAATGAGCTATAGTTTCACAATTTTTTTCATCACTTAATATTATTTTGGAGTCCTGGTGTGGTGCTGTGGGTTAATGCACTGGACTGCAAAATCCGTCTGAACTGCAAGTTCAGCGGGTCAAGCTCACCAGCCGCTCCTCAGAAACCCTATACAGGGTAGCTATGGGTCGGAACCAACTTGACGGCACTTAACAACAACAAAAAACAATATTATTTTAATACCTTTTCTGTTCTATAGGAACTACAACCACCAAGAGAGAAGGGTCGGGAGCGGAGTGTGTCCTCTGGACCTGGGGTTGTGCACTGTGAAGCTTCTACTGGCAAGGGTAGAATGATGGCAAGACACATGGAGATCTCCAAGGAATGCGGGGCCTACGGGTGCTGAGGGGACAAGGACCTTTCTCCAGAGCCCGCAGAGAAGGGGAAAGCTTCCCCGAGAGCCAGCACTCTGAATTTGGACTTCTAGCCTCCTAAATAGGAGCTCTGGTGGAGTAGAAGGTTACACATTGGGCTGCTAACTGCAACGTCAGCAGTTCAAATCCACCAGCCACTCCAAGGGAGAAAGATGAAGCTTTCTGCTCCTATACAGATGTACAGCCTGAGAAATCATATATGAGAGGTTGCAATGAGTCAGAATCAATTAGATGGCACAAACCAACAAACCCTATACAGGGTCACTATGAGTCAGAACCAACTCAATCACACTAACAATACAAACCCTATATAGGGTTGCTAAGAGTCAGAATCAACTTGATGGTATTGTGGTGGTGGTTGTTAAGTGCCTTCAAGTCAGCTCCAGTTCCTAATGGCCCTATATAGGGTTTCCAAGCATCAGGTGGTGGGTATAGCACCACAACACCACTGGTTGTTGCTGTTGTTAAGTGCCATGGAGTACAGAGTAGTTCCGACTTAGTGACCCAATAAGGTATTTCTAAGAAACAGCTGATAGGTTTGAACTGCAGATCTTGCAGTTAGCAGTCTAGTGCTTATCTTACATCACCACACCAGGGCTCCATCCAGGACTGGTGGTTGTTCTTAAGTGCCATCGAGTTGGTACCAACTCATAGCGATCCTGTCTAGGGTTCCCAGAGTGGCTGGTGAGCTTGAACTGCCGACCTTGTGGTTCAAACTGACCTTGCAGGCCAGGACAGTAGCACCAGAAAATTAGGGGGCGTGATGGAGTTGCTCTGTACCTTGACTGAGGTGGCAATCACATAAGTGTGTATTTGTCAAAACTTACTGAAATATATATCAAAAAGTAAGCTTTGTTACAAAAAGTAAGCTTTGTTACAACTCATATGTTGTTGTTGTTGTTAAGTGCCGTCGAGTCGATTCTGACTCATAGTGACCATGTATAGGTTTCCTAGGAGCAGGTGGTGAGCTTGAACCACCGACCTTGCAGTTCAATCGGCTTTGCAGTCTGGTGCATTAACCCACAGCGCCACACCAGGTCTCCTACAATTTATATGAGCACACATTAAAAAGCAAAAACCTCTTCGGGATAAAATTTCTTTGAGCGACTTATCAGCACCCAAACATAAGTATTAACACAGGAAATATTTTCCACCACAATTCCGGGTGCCTTGGAGGGAAGCAGGCAACAGTAGCTCTTAAAGTGTTAGTATAATCTTCATACCGAATTCCTTCTACAAACTCACACCTGCCCAGAGCCCACGTTTATTTAGAGCTATGACTTACAGGGAAAAGCATTAGCAAATTGCTGCGAAAAACTACAGCCCAGTAGACCTAAGACTCCTGACTAGCACACGTTTGGAGCACACAGGCGCACAAGCCTCCACTTGGCCAGCCTGGATTAGAATTTTTCTAAAACAACCACCAAGATGCTTGAAGTTTGTCAAGTACAGCAACCTGCGCTCCAGTACCGGGTATCACTTCTTCCTCAATTACCATCAGTTAAGAATCATACTGGAAAATGGCCAAGAAACACCACTGGGCTCAAGAAACAGCAAAAACTGTCAGAGTACACTCCGCTACGAAAATTCAACCCGTAGTCGCTCACAGAAGCACAAATTACACAGAGTTTAATAAATCATCATTATCTTTTATCTTTTCGCGTCACACCAGAGTTGATATTGTACGAAATCCTCCCCCGGATTGAAAAACCCAGCTGAAATCTCACTTCCACATTATTCTTCCAGCCCTTTTTCCGCATCGACTATGTGCTGCAAACGAAGTGCATGCTTACAAGACACAATTCATGGCGAAACAGTCCCCACGTACACCCATCGCGGCTGCTTCACAAAGCCCCTAAGTCCTCTTACTAAAACTCTGCTGAATGGTTTCGCTTTACGACCATCAGAGGCAGCCGGCCACACAACAAACCCTGATTCAGGTCTTGCAGCTTCACTTCGGTGTCAGACTAACAAAATGTCCGCTCCTTACTTCCCAAAAAGCACAAGCAAAACACCAACGTATTCCAACCCCATTGCAGCTCTGCCACGCGCAGGGAGTCTGGGGGCTCAGGGCCCGTGGTCCAGTCCAGGGTCCAAGGCTCGGGGGCTAGGGGTCTGGAGTCCCAATGCCAGGATCAGCAGCTCGGGGGTCCTGGGTCCGGGGATCCAGGAACCAGAAAACCTGAGGTCAGGGATCAATTGTCCCGGGAGGCCCCGAACCGCCTGCGCTGCCGCCCCGCCGAGTCCCTGTTTCCCAGGGTGGCCACGGGGTGGGGACGGAGGGAACATATTGCTGACCTGTGTCCAAGGGGCGACTCGGGGGTCCAAGGCGGCCCAGGAGTCCCAAGTGGTCCCAGGGAATTTCCTGGCAGAGTGACTCACTGGAGCGGGCCTGGAATGTGCCAGGAAACAGCCAGCCTGCGCTCCCTCCTCCCGGGGCGGAGGCTCTCCTGGCTCGGCCTCTTCCTCCCGGCGCTCCTCCCTCCCGTGACCGGGGCGCAGCTCCGCCTCGAGGGCTGCGCCCCCTTAGGTCCCAACCACCCACTAGTCCCCCCCCCGCCTCTCCCCACCACCCGCACCCACCACAGCCTTCTTTCATCCTCTGGCCTGCGGCCTCCCACCTTGCTTTCTTGGACTCGCACAGTTGGCCTGAGTCCACGGGAAGTAGGCGTTGGGGCGACGCTGGTCTTTCCTGGACTCACACACTCGGCCGGAGTCCACGGGAAGTAGGCGTTGGGGCGACCCCGGCCCGACCACCAGAGCTACACCCCAGGGCAGAGAGCCCCCAGCCCGCACGACTGGCTTTCAGTCTCTGCTCCGCGAGGGGGGCGTGCTTGGCCTGCGTGGTGTCCACCGCAGGGGACGCCCAGCCTTGGCGCGCAGGAGTAGCAGGGTACCGCACCCTGCCCTGGGGAGTCCACGTGGTCAGGGCGGAGGTGGGATGAACTGCAGACGGGAGACAATCAGGTTGGCCCGTCCCGCGCTCCACCGCCAGGCAGGACGCTCACTCACTTGCGCTCCGCGGTCTAATGGGGAACAGGCCACCAGCTACCTGGTGCTACAGGTTTGCAGAATAAGGTGCGCCTGACTTAAGCCATGGTAAATTCAGTAGCGTCCTGTGCACGTAGGAGTCCTGCTGTGGCGCTGCGGGAAATGCCCTGGAATCCTTTCCTTTAATTCTAGTTTCTGCCTTGCAGGAAATAACCTAAAAACTCTCCCGTCTCCCTTTAGAAAAACTGTCTTGTCTCCCTTCAGAAAAACTGTCTTGAGCCATAGTTTTATGGCTTCTGGAAACAAACCAAGATGTGCCTAAGCCTTTAGATTAAGCTGAAGGCCATTGTAGATAATTGAGTCGACGTGTCATGAAGACCCTGGGAATGAAACGTGTTTTCAAGATAAATAGAAAAGGTTCTGTCATTACTCACCTCACTGTGGAATGTAAAGAAAAACAGATCAAATACTTAACTGATGCACACTGCCCTATATAATGCGCTAGTTTTTGTAAATCGGGAGGACAGTCTTGAGGGATCATCCTTCCTGCCCTCCAGACTGCTGCCTTTCTGTTAATAAAGCTTAGATTGGATCGTTCCCCTTTTCTGTGAT
Organism: Chrysochloris asiatica; assembly: GCF_000296735.1. Lineage (NCBI taxonomy): Eukaryota > Metazoa > Chordata > Mammalia > Afrosoricida > Chrysochloridae > Chrysochloris > Chrysochloris asiatica. The sequence continues at coordinate 8,169,598 of NW_006408562.1, read as the reverse complement.
TGACTACAGTGACAGATGGCCCACCCTCGTTTTGGTTTGGCAACACAAAGTCAGTTTGAACGACAAAATGGGTGGTTCAAGATCACCAGCCACTCCTCGGAAACACTATACAGAAACCTACCCTATGGCACTTAACAAGAAGAGCAACAGCTGCATGTGAAAGTTGGACAATGAATAAAGAAAACAGTAGAAGAATGGATGCATTTGAGTTGTGGTGTTAGAGAAGATTATTGAAGGTACCATGGACTGCTAGAACAAACAGGCCTGTTTTGGAAGAAGTACATCCGAGTGTGCCTTAGAAGCCAGGATGGTGAGACTTCTCTCTCATATTTCAGGCATGCTATCACAAGGGATCAGCTCCTGGAGAAGGCCTTCATGCTTGGTAAAGTGGAAAGGGTCGGGGGAAAAACAGGAAGACACTCAACCAGATGGATTGGCACAGTGGCCGCAGCAATGGACTAGAGCATAACAATTGTGGACAGGAAATCAAATCGATTGCAAGATAGACCAGAATTAAAAACATGAGGAAAAATTAACACAGGCTTTATTTGGGTGGAGGGGAAGGCAATATTCAGTAAGACAGAAGTCAACACAAAGTGATGAAGGCAAGAGTTAACAGTGTTCTACAAGTATGTTTCTTAGAAACCAGAATGCTCCTCAGAGCCAGAATCATGGGCCAACATGTGCCCAGACCTGTGGGAATGGCTGACAGAAGAAAACCTGATGAACTAGTCCTCAAAACCAAGATAAAAGTCGGTTAAGAAACACATAATCTGGAAATGGAGCCAGTTTATCACAAGCATATTTAGGAGAAAATTTACCCTAAACTTGTCCCAGAATCTCAACCCACAGTTCTCAAAGAGAGCAAAAATGATGGGCACCAGATATTTTGACCACTAGATTATGAAAAATCACAGAGGTTCATTTCTGTCTATTTTAGTACTAGATTCTACTATGTGTCTATTCAGAGAACACTCTAGACGTTCCAGGAAGTCCCTCACACAAATAGGAGCTTCAAGAGAATTTATAGTTCTTAACTCACATTTTCAATCAGCAAATTATTGCTTCTATCCCATGTTGTTGTTGTTGTGTGTTGAGTAAGTTCCAACTCACAGCACCCTGTACAGGGTTTACAAAGAGTGGCTAGTGAGTTTGAACTGCCGACCTTGTGGTTAACAGTCCAATGTTTATTATACAGTGCCACACCAGGACTCTGTTACATGTTGTTAAGTCCCGTCAAGTCAGTTCTGACTCATAGCGACCCTGTATAGGGTTTCCAAAGAGTAGCAGGTGGGTTTGAACTGCCAACCTTGTGGCAGTTTATACTTTTAAAAGTACAGGTGAAATTATATTTCCAGCTGCTAAAACACTGTAACCTACCTCTAGAACAATCCCTGAAAAATAAGCACAACTAAAAATTCAAGAGAAGAGCTCCCTGGAGGATGTTAGGGTGGTGGTGCGCATGAGCCATTTCTAGTCCGTTTCAAAGCGGCTGCGCTGATTCTCTTGATTCTCTCGGGCCTGGCTACCTAACCTTGATCTTCCCTGCAGCGTAATGAGATGGCTAATCAGGTGAATTGGTCTTGCAGTACAGCTAAAAGAAGAGGAAGAACCAATGGATGCTTACAGTGTAACTCACAGAGCACTACAAGACACTGGCAGAGGCAGACCTCCCATAGAAGGTCTGGATGAAAAGACTGGATGAAATATGTCGGGCAGGATTGGCATCTTATGTTGATCTTGATGAAAGAGCAATTGATGTTCTCAGGGAATTTTATGAAGAAGTCTTGTCTGCGCTACAACACTTCAAGGAGAGTGCCTTATTACTACAGGTTCAGAACACAAGTGCGTTTTTATGTGGCGTTGTAAAGACCTAGAAGCCAAGGGAGAAACAGGGAGCAAGGTGCCAGAGTCCTCAAAGGGCCCTGATGGAGCAAAGATAAAGACCTTGCTTGAAAGAACTGGCTATACTCTGGCTGTAACCACAGGACAGAGGAAGTATGGTGGTCCTCAACCACACAGTGTACACTCTGGAGTGCAACTTGGAAACGGACAGTAGTTTTTGTACCTACCTACTTTACCAAGAGATTTCTATAAGAATGAGCTGGTGACCATTTTTGAGAAGGCTGGTCCCATTTGGTAGCTACGTCTAGGCAGAACAGAGGGTATGCCTTTATCACCTTCTGTGAAAAAGAAGCTTCCCAGGAAGCTACTGAGCTGTGTGACAGCTATGAAACTGTCCTGGGAAATGCCTTAGAGTGTGCATTTCTCTGGCAAACATCAGGCTTTTTGTTGAATCAATTCTAAAGAATAAAACTAAAGAAAACATTCTGGAAAAATTCAGTAAAGTTTGGTTTGGTGGATGTTATCTCTATCATCAACCCGATGACAAAAAGAAAAATTGGGGATTCTGATTCCTTGAATATGAGGGTCACAAGGTAGATGCCAGCTGTTGAATGGGAACGTAAAAGTGGGGGAAAGGTAGTTACAAGTGAAGGGACTGATTCTGCGGAAGAACCGCTGGTCAGAGTCTTCTAGGTGAGATAGGTGACTGCTATGAAAGCAGCTCTGGTAGCGTAGTGGTTACGAATTGGGCTGTTAATCTCGTGGTCAGCAGTTCGAAACTATCTGCTGTTCCATGGGAGAAAGATGGGGCTTTCTGCTCCTGTAAAGATGTACAGCCTCGGAAACCCTGTACAGGGTGGGTTACTATGAGTCGGAGAATCGACTCCACGGCACACAACAACTGTTACAGAAGAAATACTGGAGAAGTCATTTTTTTTTAATTTGGGAAACTTGAAAGAGTGAAGAAATCGAAAGGTGATGCTTTTGTTCATTTTGAAAACAGAGGAGCCGCTGTTAAGGCCATGGATGACATGAATGGCAAAGAAATAGAAATAGTCTTAGCCAAGCCACCAGGTAAGAAAAGGACAGAAGGCCAAGCTGCTGGACAGGCCCCCAGAAACAGCGAATGAAGATGATCACTGTCACCCTCCCCCCTTGCATGCCCCCGCCAATTAGAGGTTGGGGTTGTGGTCGGGGGAGAGGTGGACTGGCTGCCCTCCAGATTACTGTGGTTTTGAAGATTCCTATGAGGATTCCTGTGGTAATGAAGACCCTTACTACCGCTATGGTGATATCTATGCAGTGAAAAGGAGGAGCAAGAAGGGGAGGGCAAGGTGTTCCACCATCAAGAGGGTTGGCAGCATCACCTCCAAGAGGTAAAGCTGGCTATTCACAGAGGGGAGCACCTTTGGGACCACCAAGAGGCTCTAGGAGTGGCAGAGGCCGTCTTGCACAACAGCAGAGAGGCTGTGGTTCCCATGAAGCTTGGGGCAATCATGGGGGCAATGTAGGAGGCAAGAGGAAGGCAGATGGGCCCAACCCACCTGATCCCAAGCTACATCAGAGCAACAGCCAACAGAAATGGGGTTCCCAACCCACTGCTCAGCAGTCACTTCAATAAGGTGGTGACTCTTCTAGTAACTACAGTTACAATAATGACAACCAGGAATGTTATCAAGGTACATATATGGGCAGCAGTGGAAATAGACAAGTGAGGGCTTGAAAATGATATTGGTAAGATACAATTGGCTCTACAGCTAGTCTTTAAAAAAAAAAAAAAAAAAAAAAATGGCTTAATCCAGACTCCTTGAAAGAGAAAGGCTGTGTGCTGACAGAATAGAATTAAAAACACGATTCAGCCATATTGTGTGGCACCATGAATTCACTTACTATGGCTTCTCTATCCCAAGTCTTCTTAACTCCCACCAAATGACTGGGTGGGGCCATGCAAATAAGGTGTAAGGACTAACACCAGAGTTGATTCATTCTGCCATCCCTGTAGGTTTCAAAGGAGCCATCTCAGAAGCAGGAACAGATGATCCCATAACCATCAAGAAAGAAAAGCCATGAGCAGAGCTTGAGATCCCTATGTGGAAACGTGGGGCCTGAGACAGAGCAGCTATGGGCCTCATACAGCTGAGTGCCTGTGGGCAGGAGGCTAGATTGAAGAAGGTGCCCTTTGGACGTTTACGGACTGGCTAAAGGAGTCTTGTAAGCCAGATGGAATCTGACATGGCTGAAAGGCCAAAAACAAGAGGGAGGTGTACCTGCAATAGAGCAGAGAAGCATCCCTGACTGCTGCACCCTGTTGTTCCTGATCCTGAATTGTACCCTGTTCACTTCCTCAATAAACCCCACATTCATGAGTATTGTCTCTGAGTTCAGTGTGGCCATTGCAACAGATTATCAAATCCAGATGTGAAGCAGAGGTGCTGTGGGAGGGAGATGGTTAGTGTGAGAATGGGGTAATGATGTCAGTTTGAGGACTACGGTGTATCTGACCCAAGTGAGTAACCTCATATGCATGAGAAAGCTGAACAGTGGATAAGGAAGACCGTAGAAGAATTGATACTTTTGAGTTATCGTGTTAGAGGAGACTATTGAAAGTACTATGGGCTGCCAAAAGAACCAATCGATCTGTGCTGGAAGAAGTACAGCCAGAGTGCTCCTTGGAAGCCAGGATGGCCAGACTTTGTCTCTCATACTTTGGACATAGTATCAGTAGAGATCAGTCTGTGGAGGATGACATCATGCTTGGTAAAGTGGAGGGTCGGAGGGAAAGAGGAAGACCTTTGACGAGATGGGTTGGCACAGTAACAATAGCAATGGGATCAACCATAGCAACGATGGTGAGGTTGGTGCGGGACCAGGCAGTGTTTTGTTCTATTGTGCATCACTATGAGTCTATACCGACTCGATGGCATCTAACAACAACACACAACAGTGGCCAGGATATTGATCTTTATTCATTTAATTTTTGAAATTCTCGATTCTAGATAAATTATTTCGTACTTTCCACATTCTGATTACTAAAGGATGTTTACAACTATTTGTCCTCTTTTTGAGATGTGCTGCTGCAGAAAATGAAGCTCCCCAAATCTTTACTCCATTCATGTCATCACGGTCAACTTTACTTAGAGGAGGCAGCTCTTCCCCAGTCAAATTTTAAGTGCCTTCCAATCTCAGGGACTCATCTTCCATCACTGTATCTGAAAATGTTCCACTACTATTTTTAACATTTTCAGTGACTAAACACTTGAAAGTAGTCCCCTTGTCATTCTTCCCAGTTTGTCTTAGTCTGGAAGCTTTGCTGACACCTGTCCCCATCCATGGGTGATCCTGCTGGTATTTAAAATCCTGGTGGCAAAACTTCCAGCATCACAACACCATGCAGCCACCAGTGTGACAAACTGGTGACTGAGTGGTGGTTTTATGAACAATAGATGAAGAAATCCTCAAAACATTATTAGCAGAGAGAATCCAACAGAATATTAAAAGACTCATACACCATAACCAAATGTGATTTATTTCCAGAATCAGGGATGGTTCAACATTAGAAAATCAATCAACATAGTACACTGTATCAATAGAACTACTGTAAAAAACTACAAATGCAGACAAGGCATTTGATAAAATCTGACACCTTTTCTGGATGAAAACCCTAAAATTATTGGAATAGAAGGGAAATTCCTTTGTATGATTCAGGGCATATATGACAAGTCAACAGCCAGCATTATACTTATTATAGAAAGGCTGGAGCCTTCCCATTGAAACTGAGAATATGACATGGGCTCCTGCTTTCACCATTTCTATTCACTAATGTATTAGAAGTTGTAGCCAGAGTGGTAAGTCAAGAAAAATATAAGGCATCCAGATTACAAAAGAAGTAAATTTATGTCTGTTGGAAACAAGATGGCCCACTTGCCATAAGGAGCTTTCAAGGACTGAAAACAGGCGTGTCTAGCAGCAGATTTGAAAAGCACTTTCTCTTTGCAGCAGCTTTTTTCACACCACCTGATAAGCATGTCGATCCACCATGGCAGTGGCAGCAGTAAAATGGGCTGAATCAGACAGAACTGTTTGGAATCACTTACTACCAATTCAAAATGGCACTTGATATTGTGTTTGTCATAAATTGACATATTCTTCTCTTCCAGATGACTCTAATTGCAAGGTAGAGCTTGCTTTGACATTGGATGGTAGGATGATAGTAGTTACCACCCTTCTGTGGATGTTCTATGTGAGCACACAAAAGCTATCCCTCGACCAGATCCTGTGCATAATAACAAAGAAACACATGATCAAGTGCTGAAAACCAGATTAGAAGTAGAGGTTGAGCCCTTTGAGCAAGGACCCATGAGAGAACAATTTAGCAAGATGCTCTTTACTAAGAAGCACCTTTGGTATCCTCAAGGACTATATCACAGACGTGCAAAATAGAATTCCCCGAAAGACAGGAACATTTCAAGGTTCTCATTAGGAATTAAAGAGGAATGTTATCCTTTGCCTCATTTGCCACTTGAGAAAATACAATCTGGTGTAGTCAATACTGTGTTAAATAATTAAATAATTTTAAAAAATTATGTCTATTTATGAAAAAATATGATGTTATATAAAAGGGGAGTAGAGTGGCTCTCCAGGATAAATGTTGGACTGGGTGCCACAAGGTGGGTGGTTCTACTCCATCAGTTGCTCTCCAAGACAAATAGGAGATGGTTGTTGTTAAGAGCCATAGTCGGTTCTGACCCATAGTGACCCTGTATAGGGTTTCAGAGGAGCAACTGGTGAGTTTGAACTGCTAATCTTGTGGTTCAAACTGACTTTGCAGTCCAGCAGTGCCGCAACAGGACTCCATGAAAAGATTACAGCCTCAGAAATCTTATACATTATTGCTGAGTCAGAATCAACTCCAAGGCACTTCACAACAATATCTAGACAGTCCCAAAGAGTCCATAACAAAACTTCTAGAGCTAATAGAAGAATTTAGCTAAGTTGCAGGGCAAAAGGGCAACAAACAAAAATAACTGGGCTTCTAGATAAGAGCAGTAAGAAGTCTGAAAGAGAAACTAGCAAAACAATCCCATTGACAGCAGTATCTAAGAGAATAAAGTACGTAGGAATCAATCTGACTAGGGACATGAAAGACAGAATGCAGCACAGAAGACCTAATAAGTGAAAAGATGTTCCAAATTCACTAATTGCAAGATTAAATATCATTGAAATGTCAACAGTACTCAGAGTGATCTAGCTTCAATGCTGTTCCTGTCAAAATTCCAATAATCTTCTTTACAAAAATGAAAAAAAAAAAAAAAAATCAATGCTTAATGTTGTATGGTATGGTTGTTGTTATTAAGTACTGTGGAGTCAGTTCTGACTCATAGTGACCCTGCACAGGGTTTCTGAGGTTGCAAATCTTTACGGGAGCAGAAAACTTCATTTTTCTCCTGCAGAACAGCTGGTAGTTTCAAACTGCTGACCTTGAGGTTAGCAGCCTGATTTATAACCACTATGCAAAATGCCCTAAATACCTAAGGCAATATTGAAACAGAAGAATAGTAGGACTTAAACTTCCTTCTCTTAAAACATATTCTACACCTATAGTAATTAAAACAAGCTAACAATGATATCATAGGAGATAATAACTAGAGAGTCCTGAATTAACTCAGACATTCATGGTCAACTGATTTTCAACAAGGGTGCTAAGACCCTTGTCAAGGTGAAAGAAGAGTTTCTTCAATATATGGTGTTGGGAAGATTGGATTTCCACATACATAAAAATGATACAGCATTCATGACTCATACCATACACAAAAACAAATTAAAAATGGAGTAAGGACCTAACTATGCAAATGAAAGCTATCAAATTCTTGGAACAAACAGTGCAGTTTTGTAAGGTGTAGTTCTTAACATTGGATAATCCGATATAACAATGAAAGACAAAATAAATGGGACCTCACAAAAATGAAAAACGTTTGTTCTTTAAAACTCTCAAAAAGTGAAAGGATAACTTAGCAACTAAATAACAACAAGACAAGCCAATCAAAATATGGACCAAGAACTTGAACAGCCATTTCACCAAAGAGGATATTCAAATGGTCACCAAACACATGAAAGACGTCTTTAGTCATCAGAGAGAAGCGAATCAAAATCAGAATAAAATACTATTTACTGCTACACAACTCATCTGTCAGTTTGTTATACCGAGCTGGAATGCATGCTGCTGTGATGGTAGGAGCTATGGTGGACAGGTCTCAGCCGAGATTCCAGACTAAAAAAGAGTAAGAAGTGAAAGAATACTTCTCAATATTTAGTCACTGAAAACCTTTTGAACAGCAGTGGAACACTGTGAGACAGCACCAGAATGTTGACTACAGAAACATGATGGATAGCACTAGAATGTTGACAAATAAGTGCTCGAAGATGAGCCCCTCAGGTTGGAAATATGACTGAGGAAGAGCTGCTGCCTGAAAGCAGAGTTGAGTGATGATGCGAATGCGGTAAAGCTTTCGGGACCTCCACTGCTGATGGGGCACAACTAAAAAAATAAGGAGAAACAGCTGTAAGCATCCATTAATAATCTGATATGGAAGATATGGAGTACAAATCTAGGAAAATTGGAAGTTGTCAAAAATGAAATAAAAAAACACCTTATAACATGGATGAACCTTCTTGAGGACATAATGCTGAGTGAAATTAGTCAGGCACAAACGGACAAATGCATGAGATCATTATTGTAAAAGCTTAAGAAAAGATTTCCATACTAAAAGAATAATGCTTTGATGGCTACCAGGGGTGGCAGGGAGGGAAGAGTAACTCACAGGTTAGTAGACACCTGACAACTCAGGTGATGGGGAGGGCAATGCACAAGAAGTGTGTGTGTGTGTGTCTGGGGTGGGTAGAGGAACAGGGATGATAGGGAAAGACTTAGGGAGGTATGCACAGGCTGTATGGGATAGAGGGGTAGAGCGTGACGTATGTACAGCCTGGGAACAACAGGGCTCTATGATACAGGGATAGAGACACTGTCTGAATGGGAAAAGGAGGGGAAATAATGTCAAGGTACTTGACTGTTTTGGGAATTCTGGGGTCCCCTGCGTACTCATGTAGTATAGACATTTAAATGGGTTAGAAAGGAATACTGAGAATTATGATTACAGAAAGCTTGTGAGCCCGTCTTCAGTCTATAACTGATTGGATTATCTAAAAGGAGACTAGAATATGCCCAGGGAAAGCGGCTACTTGTTAAACCTATGTGGACTATGGGGCCTTAACTGGACTCCTGAACCCCATACAGAACCTTGGGAGAAGGGACATCCCCAAATGAAAAGAAACAGAAGGGCGAGAAGAACAGAAGATATTTCTTGTAAGAAGACCAATGGGGGAAAGACACTCAGACTATGTGGCTGTGACAATATCAAGCTGTTCACCTTGGAGCCATCAAGGCAAGAAAAGTCAGCCCATCAGGTTTTCTAAGATGGAAAACCAAGGGAATACTCACAGTCACAATGGGAATACAGTCTTGTATGCTCACTGGCGACTGTCCTGGTCAACTTGTGAGTGGAAGAGGGGGGAAATGCAGCAATGAAGACATGGGCTGTGTTTGGCCATGTTCCGTAGACACCTGATGGCCTTGAGATGAGAAAGGTCTAACATTCAGGGAGATGTGTGAGCTGCTGAAACCAAGGACACTGACCTGTCCACTAGGGGCTAGAGTTAAGAGTAAAGTGGCTAGCTGGTCTGAAAAGGGGGGAGGCATGCGAGAACTCCCAAACTTGAAGACAGTACCCATTTGACCTAGCTTAGATGGCTTGCTGGCCAGAACTCGGTCAGTTGAAGATAAAGAAGAACGATATAGGGAGCAAGTGTAAATCATTACAACTTGATCAACTGGACCTTCGCTTATGGATGAAGCTGCCCAAATTCCAGCTGAATAGGGAAGGACTCTCCATATCAAGGGTCAAGCTTGTCTCCTCAGTACACTGGGTTGATAGAGATGGGCAACTTAGACTTTGGCTATCAAAACTGCGGAGTTAAAAATACCAGAAGTGACTGGTTTACAAGCTTTTGTGAGGGTGCTTAGAATAAGGGGAGTACGAAAGAAATTCCACAGAATAGTTTTCCTGTTGTCCAGATGGATCCGGTGATGAGGGGGACAGGATTTTATGATCCAGTTGTGAATAAATGTTCTCAGGTGTAATGGCGATTGTCATAGTGCAAATGTAGAACTAAAAGTGGGAAGCACTTAATCTGTCTTTTCAGGAACAGAGGACCCTAAGACCATCAAGAGGGAAGAACATGAGAGGAGAGAGGGATCCTGACCAGAAAAGCGGTGACAACAGAGATGGTGGCAGAGGTGATGGCGTAGAGAGAGCAGCAGTGCACTCTCGGCCATGGACTGAGAAAGACAGTGTGCCTGTGGGCAGCAGGCTGGTCTGCAAAATGTGCCCTGTGGATATTTAAACAAATATATATATTTCCAGTGTGGTATGTGTACATCAAAAAAAAAGGGTAATAGAGGTAAATATTGTTGGCTGAGGGTGCGTGGAGGGGATTGTAATCATTACAACAATTTGCTGAATGTAAAACTGATGATCTGCCCAGGAAACCTTCACTCGCTCAATACACAATAAAAACTTTAAATAAATAGACAATGAAATAGGACACGTAAACATTGAGATCCTACAACACAGACGGAAGCAGAGGCACTGGCATGAAGAAATAGAGCAGCTGTGGACTCTAGGCCCATGGACTGAGAAACGCTGTGTGCCTGTGGGCAGGAATCTGGCTTGAAAGATGTGCCCTTTGAATGTTTAAGTGAATAATTTTTTTTTTTTTTTTTTTTTATGCGTACATCAAATAAAGTGTAACAGGGAAACCAGAGGGAGGCAGTAAGATAAATGCTTTTGCAGGGAGGGGATTGTGATCACTTATTGGAACCACTCTTTGATTTTTCATGTGAACTCAAACTGTTGTCTTTGAGATGCTGTAGTGCTGTTGTATTTGTATTTAATTGATGACCATATATGGGTGGGTTTGTGGGTACTTACTACCTGCCTCCATGTGGGTGTGATTAAAGAATGGAAGCATGTGTACAGTTCTACATTTGCTGTCCGTGCAGCACAATTGAGGGTGGGTTTGGCTAGTGTTAGGTGCTGTGTATTGTTGACCGGGTAAAGATCTAGTAGTGGCTCTTAAGCCAGAGCATGTAGCTGCAGAGGGTACGGTGTGACTGGGCTGTCTGGGCACTGTTGCTATCTCACATCAGGTGGGGTGAGAAGAAGAAATATACACACCAACACCACCACCAACAAAATAATAAAGGAGAAAAAAGCAGGTAACAGAAAAACAAAAACAACGAAGTATAATTAAAAAGAGCAAAAAGGGAAAGGAAAGCAAAATAGTGGGAGAGAAAAAAAAAAGAAATAACTATTTGAAGAGAAGAGATAGAAACAAGAAAATAGTAAAGAAAAATCAAGAAGTAAAAGAGAAGTGGAAAAAACACAAAAAGAAGAAAAAAGGTAATGAAGAAAGACAGCATAAAAAAGAAGGGAAGGAAAAGAGACTGAGAGAAAAATCAAAACCTAAAACAACGGAAAGAAAAGGCTTGTGTGGCTCCTGCCAGCCACGGAGCTCATGGGGCGGGAGAAGGGGTGAACAGAGGCTTTCCTGACCCTAGATGGAGTTCCTGTAGCACTTGGTGATGTTTATGAACAGATCAACCAATCTGGAAGTTGTGTGTGTAGGCCCTCAAAGTAGCTGAGTTCAGGTAATTGTTCTAGAAGGAACTCTGATGACCAGAGGGTAGCTGGGAGCAGACTGGCTGGTTCTGAGTTCACGCTGGTCTAAGGCTGGTTGGGAATGGGCTCTGTGTGCTCTCCAAGTCTGAAGAAGCAGAGTTCACCCCTTGCAGGGGATTCATTCCAGTGCCTGGCTCACAATGGCATGGCCTAACCTCTCGCGGAGCAGGGGATACGCAAGGGGTGTTAAGAGTGGGGAGTGTGGGCAATGAGAGAGAATGCCACCTTTTTCATCACTAGGCACCCATGCGCAGCTGACCCAGCAGGCTGCTGTATATCCAACGCTGCTTGCAAACATTCAAGATGGCTGCCCTGAGTGAGACCAGCTGACAACTCACCTGTCTCCTTTCTTGCTGGCCCTGTTCAGCTTCTTCTCTTAGTTGGTATTTATTCCACATCTCTAGTCTTTCCTCCGAAATTCAGGGTTCCAGGATTATCATCTGTGTCTGTGTCACATTGGTCTCTTTTATCTCTGTTGTAGAGGGTCTGTGTAGTGTGTCTGCCTTGTCCGCCATCTTGCTGGGAGTCTCCTCCGTTATCTTTAACTCCATTTTTCCCATGAACTTTTTGCATAATGCTGAAGGAGCCCTGGTAACAATGTAGGAAAAGCACTGGACTGCTAACTGCAACGTTGGTAGTTCAAAATCACCAGCTGCTCCTCAGGAGAATGATGAAACTTTCTGCTGCCACAAAGATTTAGTCTCAGACAGCCTAAGTAGGGTCACTAGGAGTCTACATTAACTTGAAGGCAGTGGGGTTTGTACAAGGATGTTTACAACGAAAATGTGGAAACAGAATGGTAAATATTTAATGTAAGAAATAACTGGTTAAAAACAACAAGAAAGAACTGGTTAGTTGACAAAAAACAAAACAAAACAAAACAAAAAGCTCAGAAATGCAGAACAATCGTTTGTACCAATAGTTAGCCCTACATGAAGTTAGCATTCTATGTTTGTTGATGTTGGTTAAAGCTATTTTCCATTTTTATCTATAAACTATAAATGCTTTTAAAACATAAAATAAACTTTGTGGAAGCTGATATGTAAAGGTCTTAAAAAAAGATTTAGGTGATGGATGTACAACACAAAAGAAGAAAAAAAGAACGTAAAGTGCTTTCATGTAATTTATTTCTATTAGCAACAGTTACATTTTCAAAAGATTATACACACGTTACATTCAAATACTGTAAGTCTTTAAGTTATTATAGGAAATATAAGTGTAAATAGCCTATATCCATTTTATATATTTTATATACATTACCTCTTATTAGCTGATGGCCTCCTGAGAAAAATACCTACAAACCTAAACTGACACAAAAACTAAAAAACGCCAAATCCTACCCAAGCCCTCTGCTGTCATGTTGACTGTGACCTTTAGTGACCGAGTAGGACAGAGAAGCACTGTTCCAGAAGGTTCCGACTCTGGCAATTGTCATGGGAGTAGGCAGCTTCATCTTTCTCCTGAAGACTGGCTGGTAGGATCAAATCGCTGCCCTTGTCCTTAGCAGCCCAATGCTCAACCGACTGTGCAGCCAAGGTTCCTCTTATAGGCCTAGGGCCCTAGAAAACACTTCAAATCCTACCTGTCCACTGTTGAGACAGAGGACAATATTTCTTAAAACCAAAATAAAAATACCGAATGTCTCAATTACACACAGTGGCAACAGAACTGTCTGAAGATAGAATCTTGAGGTATTTCCTGTAGTTCAGGAGATCTAACTTTGCTCCATGCCAGCCATGAGTGACAGTGCTAAAGACTCCACTGGTGAAAAAAGAAAAAATAAGGTTAAAAAGCATAGAATAATTGAAAATGTTTGAATAAGACTTTAATAAACTATCAACATGGAAAATATTTAAAGACGCCTTCAATTTTTAATCCAAACACCGACGACTGTTAATGGGTAACAAAGATTTCACAGAACAAATCAGACTTGTTCCATTTGTCAAAGATGTGTTCAAATGCTTTGTTCTAATCTATGAATAAAATTGACATGAATAACACCCAGTGAAGGACAACAAATGTGTTAAAATTTTACATTAACACAATTTTCAGAATGTCCCATTATGAATATTCATAAATGGAAAAGAGATGAACTCTTCATACTTTTCAAAAAGTCATGCAAAGAGATACTACCTCTTGGTTTCTACATTTAAATTAAATCCTTTCTTCTACTCTTGACTCCCCCACAGACTTCGGTTTACTTCCCAGGCTGTGTTCGGAATTGGCAGGTTACCATTTCCTTCTAAGAGGAAGCCGGGACAGTCGTATAATTGCTGAAGAAAATCCTATCTTTTGAAAAGGAATAGCTACAAATGCTAAGCATGGCGGCCAAATGATACAAAAATCTATTCTGCCATCTGCTTTCTGCAATAAAAATTTTAGAAATCATTACTGGTGTGATGAAATTTTATACCACAAAACAAGATCATTAGTCTTGGGTCTTTCACATTTGATATTCACTCATTCCACGGTCATCCTAAAGAAAATTCAACTCAAAGCATGGCACAAGTACGAACAGGATTTTCAATTGGGAAAATGGCGGCCTTTTCAAATTCTATGTGTTATCAATAAAGCAATGCACACAAGCTTAGCTACAAGAAAATATACAGCAACAATGCTGTAACATGATGCGCTTACAGTGGGGAAAGGATCCTCTGCAGACAGCTTTGTTCAAAATAGTTACAAGAAACATATGGCAATTTTTAAAATCGGACTCCATCTTCTCGATAGATTCCATCCTAGGAAAGAACGTAAATTTCCAAGTTAAATAAAGCAAATAAGCAGGCTGCAAAATATGTTTGGCAGTAACTTTAAATATCTTAGTTTAATTATTCCAAATCCAAAGTCTAAAGATTACAAAATAAAATGTAATATTTCCTGCCTACTTCAAAATAAATTCTTCAAAGTATCTTAAGAAAAAGATTAATCCGAACATAACGCTCTGCTGTTTAGGGATATAGTATTTATTTCTGAAGCTGGGATAACTAGTTCCACTATAGATTTTTGCCTTAAAAATTTTTTTCAAGCATATGTTCTTTTTGAAAGTATACATTAAATACATACTATATATATGTTTGTATGTGCTAGAAACATATCCATGAATAGAAGGGGAAAGTTTTGAAAACTTCGTCCTAACCAGACACCTTGAGGAAATGAAGTGCTGAGCCTGGGGTCTCAGGACCAACATCTGGGGAAGCCCCATGAGCACAGCACAACCCACAAAGACAGTGGTGTCCATCTGACTTTGGTGAGTAGCGACTGGGGTCTTCCGTCTTGTGAGCAGCCATCTAAAGTATAAAGCCTGGTCTCTCCCCATCAGAACCAAG
>NW_006408562.1:8152614-8153925 GCF_000296735.1 Chrysochloris asiatica | reverse complement strand
GACCCACCTCCAAGACCCTGAGACCAGAGGAACTGGTTGGTGCTCTGTGATCTCTGCTGATCACTCCAAAAAGGCTAGAGTGGGAGAAAGACATGGAACAAAACTCAAAATAACACAAAAGACCAAGTCTGACTGTGACTGGGTTAAGTAATCCTGAGACGATGGAACTTAGGCATTGGTACAACTGAAAACAGATGATTTTGTTGTTAAGTGTCATCAAGTCGGTTTGGGTTCAGAGTGACCTTGCATAGGGTTTCCAAGGAGTAGCTGGTGGGTTAGAACCAATGACCTTGTGGCTGGCAGTCAAATGCTTATCAGACAGTGCCACACCATTTCCCCAAGTCTAATGATAGACAAGTGTAGAGGTGAACAATAGCACCTGGGAGGTGGGCATGCACTTCTTAGAACAACCAAACAGACAAAATCAGGACAGCATTTGCCTGGGGGTAAAAATCAGAGGGGAAGAGAGGAGAAAGGAGGAACTGGAGCTGTAAACGCAGGGAGGGCACGAGACAGCTCGATTATACCACGGAAACAACAATCAACGTCACGCGTCAAAAGGCGAATGCATCGCTTAAAGAAAAACCAATTTGTACTGTACACTTTACCCAAATCACAACAAAAAAAATCAAAGAGAAAAAAGGCTAAACATGCTAAATATGGTATACCATCATAAAATAGACACTTGAGGGAGAGAGAAAGGAATAGCCAGAAATATAACCATGGAAAGCTTGTAAGTCCGCTTTCTACCTATAACTGATTGGAATACCTAAAATGGGGCTACAACGTGCTCAGTGAAGGAGGCTTCCTTTGGAGCCTCTGCATTACATAAGATCATAGGTGGAATCCTGAACCCCATCCAGAATCTTCTGAGATGGGAAATTTCCACTGGAAAGGACAATCAGACCAGCCTGGAGCAGCTAGAAGAACAGAAGATACTTCTTGAAAGAAAGACCAACTGAGAAAATACAGAACAATAACAGCAGTCTGACTGACTACTACAAGAACAAGCAAGTTGCTCGCCCAGGAGACATCAAGGCAAGTGGTCAGGTCCTCTCAGGGCAAACCCCCTTCCAAAACTGAGACTCAATGGGAATACACCAGCAGACATGTGCTCTGACTGGTGACCACGTTGGTTACCGATTAGGGGAAGTACGGGAAAAACAGCAATGAAGCTGCGAGCTAAGTCCAACCACATTCAATACACTCTTATGAACCCGGGTGGAGAGCTGGTTGGCCAGTAGTTTGGCAAGACCTGGGGATTCCTGGGCCCAGAGTCAGTGACATAGCCACAGAGGACTAGAGTGGAGA
>NW_006408562.1:8133256-8151892 GCF_000296735.1 Chrysochloris asiatica | reverse complement strand
GGGGTGAGCCATTTGGTTGGTTGATGGTGCATGGAGGGGACTGTAACCATGGCAATGTAACAATATATGAAAGGATGAAGGTGAAGCTAATATTCTCCATGTAAACTATCACATAATTCACAATAAAACATTTTAAAAAAACCGAACATGCTAAATATGGAAATTACCTTTAAAAACTCTGATCACGAGAAATTTCAGACGTATTAAGAGAGAATTACACGATACACTTTGATGTACCCAGAACACAGCTTCAATAATTATCCACCCACAGCCCAAACTACTTACAGCGCTTCTAGCACCACATCAAATGCTCATAAGCAAAGTTTAGACATTACAACATTTTGTCTATACATATTTCAGTGTATATACTTTCAAGATAAAGATTTCTTTTAAAACATAGTCATGGTACAATTTGCTCAAAAACATTGAACAATTATTTAATATCATGAAATGACAAGCCAATGTTAAAATATTTCACACTGTTTTGCCTTTTTTTTTTAAGTTTAAATCAGGATCCAATTAAACACCATGTACTGCAATTAGGCATGCTTAACTTCCCCGTATCTTCTCCCTGCTTTGCTCTTAAGTGATTTATTTAAAGAAACTGAAAGCATGCAATTTCAGCAGACACTTGGTTGCTGTTATTTGCTGCCACTGAGTTAACTCTGAGTCATGACGACATTAGGTTTGACTTCCTGGTCCTGCACTGTCCCATGTTTGAGCACATGCACTGGTGCTCTTTTCTCCTCTCTCCATAGTGCACGGTAAGTACTAGAGGTAGCCAAGTTCTCTGTCTGAAAAAAATATTCACACACTTTAAGATGGCAATAATAAAGTATATAACACAGCTGTCTTCATCCCCACAATGATAAATTTATCTGTTATCATCTTAATTTTTCACTCAGATTATTTAACCCAAACGTTAAGATTTTAAATGGAAATATTTAGAGCTAAAAGAGGAACTTATTAACAAAGTTGCAGGGTATATGGTCAACAAACAATCATTTGGGTGTCTATATGCCATCAATGAAAGGCAAGTCTGAAAGGGAAATTAATGGGAACAATTCCATTTACAATAACATCTAAAAGAATAAAATACTTATGAATAAATTTATCCAGGGATGTTAAAACTTTATACAATGAATATTATGCAGTATAGCTGAAAGGGAGTACAGACCATTTAAATAAGTAGAAAGATGTTCATGGCTTGGAAGACTTAATATTGTTAAAATCTCAATACTATGCAAAATGATGAATAAATTCAATGTGGGGGTGGTGGTTATATGCTATGGAGTCGGTTTTGAATCATAGCGACCCTGCATAGAATTTCTACGGCTGTAATCTTTACAGGAGCAGAAACTCTCATCTTTCTGACACAGAGAGGCTGCTAGAGTCCACCTGCTAACCTTGCAGTTACCAGTCCAACGCTTAACTCACTACACTACCAGAGATCCTTAAATTCAATGTAATCTCCATCAAAATTCCAACAACCTTCTGTACAGAAATGGAAAAACCAACCCTCAATTTTTTATGGACTGACAAGAGGCTCCAAATACTCGCAAGAAATGTTGAAAGGGAAGGGCAGAGGAGGAGGACTCACACCTCCTGCTTGTAAAGCATACTGTGTATACCAAAGGAGCTCTGGTAGCGTAGTGGTTACGAATCAGGCTGCTAATGTCATGGTCAGCAGTTTGAAACTACTAGTTGTTCTGTGGAAGAAAGATGAGGCTTTCTGCCCCCCTAAAAATTTACAGCCTTGGAAACCCTATATAGGGTCGCTATGAGTTGGGACCAACTCTACGGCACATAACAACAACAACTAACTATCAAGCTGGTGGGACCAACTCTACGGCACATAACAACAACAACTAACTATCAAGCTGGTAGTTCAAGTCCACCAGCCACTACTTGGAAACTCTATACAGAGTTGTTATGAGTCCGAACTGATTTGATGCCACTTTAAGAACAACACCACACATCTACAGTAATCAAAACAGCCCAGTATGGATGTAACAGACACAGACTAAAGTAATTGAACTGAGTGTCAAAAATAAATCCACATATCAAAGATCAACTGAATTTCTTTTTTTTTTTTATTGTGAAGGTTTAAATCACACATTTTACATTCTTCAAATCACACACATTTTGTTTCATCTCAGTGACTGCAATCCCATAATGTCACATCTCACTTCTTCTCTGGATTTCCTGTTTCCGTTTCTGTTCTGCCTTCAGCCTTCGGAGCTTTCTCCTTGGGAAAATGCTGCCCTTTTGCTCTCACATGACGAGTGTGAGGTATGCATACATCACTAGTGCTATGCCCCCCAATAGACCTGTCTACTGCTGAGCACTGAGCCACTGGGGTGAGCTCACTTCCAGACCTGAGGGATGACTAAGAGCCATAGTCTTATGCTTCCCACCCATCTCAATAAGATGACTGTTGGACCATTTTCTCTGTGCTGGTCTCTTCCTGTTCTGGAATTCCTATCACCTGTGAGCTGTTCCTCTTTACGGTGTTCCACAGAACTCTTTGGCTCTCTTTGGCTATTTTCATTCTTTTTTTTTGTCCTGATTGTTCTTCTAGTACACTTAAGCATTGAAAGATTTATCTACAAGCTCACTAATTTGGGCTTCTATTGCTTCAAATCTACTCCATTGCCCTTTGAATGTATTGTCCATTTCTGAACTCTGTATTTCTTCTGTATTTCTAATGGCAGGCTTTGAATAGTCTCAGACTTTGCATTTACTGTATCTGTTCTGTGGTATTTTCCTGAATTACTCTAAAGTTTATTCGTGTTCTCCTTGCTTTCCTCGCTCTTTCTGTCAATTGTTTGAAGGTACCGAAATATCATTCTTTTGAATTCTTTTTCAGTTAGTTCCATTACCTTTTCTTCCTCAGAAATGTTTTCTGCTTTTGTGTCTTGGTCATTTGTTTGAACCATTCCCTCTCGTTTCTTTGTGTGAGCTACAGTTGTCCGTTGTCTCTGGGGTATTGTGGGGTTGTCATATTTGTAATTAATAGATGACTGTATGTTGATGTGTTTTTAGGCTCTCACCAACTGGGTCCTGTGGGTGTAGTTAGAGAATGGAAGCATGTACACTGTTCTTGTTTGCTGTTTGTACACCTGAGTTTATGGTGGACTTGGCTGGTGTTGGCTGCTTTCTATCATCGATCAGGTAGTACAGGAGCTGGATACTGATGCAGAGGGTATGGCTATGGTGTGCTATAAGGGCATGATTGCTGTCTATTATCTGGTAGGAAAGAGAAAATCCCTCCCCTCCACATACAAGAAAACAAAAGAGAGTAAACAAGGAGATAACAATGAAAAGAAAAAAATAATAGCAGCAACCAGAAAAAAGAACACCTATAAAGACAAAAGAAGGATAGGTAACTGGAGCTATAGAAGAGAAAATGAAATGAAGAAGTAAAAAAAAAAAAAAAAGATATCAGAATACCCAAAAAGATAAATGAGGTCAAGGAAAATGGAACCATGGAAGAGCAAAATAAAAGAGGAAACAAAAGGAAGGAAGAACTTTGACAAAACAAAACAAAAGAAAACCAGAGAGGGACGGTGAAACAAACAAGAGAGAAGAGAGTAGTAAAGAAAGGTCAAAACGGAAATGAGAAACAGAGGAAAAGAGGAAAAACAAAAGCAGAGATAGAAAAGATAGGATTCAAGGGAATGGAAAGAGCCGAAGTAAGAGATGGAATAAACAAACAAAAACAATGAAACAATAAAGGAAAATACCAAACTCAAAAACAAAAACAGTGCAGTTGTACCCGGAGAGGAGAAAATTCTGGGGTGCTCCCGCAAGCCAAGGGCTCACGAGGTGGGTGTGGGAGGGATATGACAGCAGAGTCCCTGGCCCTAGATGGACTTCCTGTTGGTCTCTGTGTTATTTATGTTTAGGGCACTCAGTCAGGAAGCAGTTTGTTGAAGTCCTTGATGGAGCTGGTTTCAGTATCTGTTAAGGCCACAGAGCAGATGGGGGCAGGGTGACTGGTTCAATGCTGGCCTGATGGTTCTGCATCCACACAACCAAGTGGTGTATCCCAGCAGCCGGCCCCCACGTCACACTGCCATAGCTCCCAATCCCGTGGCTCTCAACAGTAGAGCAGGGTCAGTGCTGGGGATGGATAAAGGTAGAATCTGGCCATACCTCTGGTCACCAGGGACAAATAAAAGGAATCACACCTCTCTCATCACCTGTGTCAATCTGCTCTGTCAGGCCTGCTGATGTTGCTAATGCTGCTCACAGATGGTCACGCCCCATCCGGCCGGCAGCTCCCCAGTCAGTCTCCCTCTCTCGCCACCCCTGCTCAGTTTCTCCTCCTAGCAAGCACGCAATCCACTTTTCTAATTCCCTCTGAAGCTCAGGGTTTCAGAGTTTTCCTCTCTGTTTCTTTGTTGTAGAGGGTCCGTCTGGTGTGTCTTCCTCGTCTGCCATCTTTCCAAAAGGCAAGACTTGCAGTTTTTGATGCTGCTCTGTCTACCAGAACAAACTCAAGTTCTTCCCTTAAATAGATATGGTAGCTAATCAGTTAATCCTTGTTACTTGCAGTACTTATATAAACTCACCATCAACACTGAACTAGCTCTAAGGGTAGATACAGGTTTGATTCCTACAAGCCTCTACTTAGTACATTTTTAACTGACAAAATTGAAAAACTGACAAAATCTTATTGATTATGCAATGCTGATTAGTCAAGAGAAACCCATGGTCAACAACATCATAACTCATGCCTGAATTAAACTTATTTAACTCATGTTATTTTTTTCTGTAAGGCACATCACAGTCTTAGGGTCAGGAACAATAGACAATCCTTCAGCATTGCATTTGTTGTTTTTGTGAAGTGTCGTTGAGTCTGTTCTGACTCATAGCGAACCTGTATAGGGTTTTAAATCTCTGTCAGAGCTGAAATCATCATCTCTCTCCTGTGGAGCAGCTGGTGGGCTCGAACTGCTGCCCTGGCTTATGCTATGGAGCCACGATGTGAAGCCTTAGGCAGTGGGTCAGTATTGGCAAGTTCGGTGTCTTCTTTATATAATTACTGCAAATTTGTTGTTGTTGTTAAGCTACATTGAGTTGCTTCTGACTCATAGCAAGCCCGTATAATAGGGCTTCTGAGGAGCGGCTGGTAGATTCGAACTGCTGACCTTGCAGTTCAAAGTGATCTTGTTATCCAGTTTTGATCCTATAGCGCCACACTAAATAGAGGCTGCAAAATCCAGCAAAAATCACACAAATGCATAAACCGTGAAACTAAATAGCCCATGAGGAGGCTAGTTATGTGCAGTACAACAGGTAAACAAGCAGTGACCTTGGATGGGAAGGTGAGTGTCAGGTGATTCCAGCTTTCCTTGCTCTGCCTGCACAAGGGAAGGAAGCAGACACAGGAGACTGGTTCATTATTCAATAACCATTAAACCAGAATGTCTACACGGCAAAGTCAGTTTGAACCACAAGGTTAGCGGTTCAAGCTCACCAGCTGCTCCTCCGAAACCCTATACAGGGTCGCGATGGGCCAGAATCGACTCGATGGCACTTCACAACAACAAACCAGAATGTGATATATATCATAGGCCGTACATTGAAGAGATTGCAAAGACTAGTAAGAATTTTATCTTTTCCTATTGTTGTTGTTGTTGTGAAGTGCCATTGAGTCGAATCCGACCCATTGTGACCCTGTATAGGGTTTCCGAGGTGCAGCTGGTGAGCCTGAACCACTGGCCTTGTAGTTCAAATGACTTTGCAGTCTGACGCATGAGCCCACAGCGCTATAGCCAAGGATACATAAGCTATTTCATTAACAGTCTCAGAACAACTAATCCCCATGTAAGAAGATCTGAACACATCATTTGTACACACATCTAAATTCCTGTGTAACTGTTGTTGCTAAGTGCCAGTGATTAAGGTTCCGACTCATAGCGACCCTGTAAAGGGTTTCTGAGGAATGGCTGTTGAGTTTGAACTGCCAGCCTTACGGTTCAAGCCAATCTTATGGTCGAGTGCTTATCTTACAGCGCCATGCCAGGACTCCTCACGCCTGTTTTCCAAAGGGTAAGATAACCTCCTATCTTTTGGATAGACGATAAAGTTGCAAATCAGAGCTAAATCCCAGCTGGAGGCAAGCTCAGGAACTACGAGACAAAGGCATCATTTTCTTTGACTGATTATGTTTAAGAGATGCTTCCAGGTCTTTGAGGGAATATTCCTGGTTTGTAAAACTGGCAAAAGGATGTACAGCCTTTAAAAGGATTTACAGAATTTCAAAGAGGCAGAAAAATAAGTAATCTGACAAGTTTTCTATAGAAAAGCGAGAAGGGCAAGTCTTTCTTTTGGCTCAACAGGGAGAATTAAGGAGACTCTTTGTGTCTTTTTTCTCCTTTGTAGTTGCACATCCAGTGTCAAGTACTGTGAGTACTGACTTTGGGGTTAAAAAAACAATTTTTAACCCCCAAAAGTTAAAAAGTCAGTAGGCAAATTCAAAGAATCAACAAATAGTGAGGGCTGCCAGTGTGTTTCCAAGATGCAAAAAACATGACCAGAATAAGAGCAGGCAAAAGGAGGCTAAAGCGGCCACAGTCCAGACATCTCACAAGGCAAAATACTCACTTCCAAGCCCCTAGGCCTGCTTGCCATCCATCTGCAAACATCAGTGCCAAATTCAACACCTTCATGATGGCTTCTTTAACAAAGCTAACCTAGAAATGAAAATTATGGTATAATAACGCTTTACATCATGTTTTGGACATCAACACTTTTTACTCAATTTAAACAAGTCACAGAAAAAAGTCATGAGACCAATGAATGCTTTCTATGTATAAAACAAGGTGCTAGTCTCAGAAAACAGCAATCTGACCCAGACGCTGATGGCACCCACCATAGAGGCATTATAAGCATCATACAAGCAACCAGGCACACTACCATTTCTTGGAACACACATTAAAATTCACCTACAAAATGGGTCAAGTAATTCTAATGGATATATTTAATTCCATATAGTCACCCTAAACTGTACCCACTTTCTGACTACAGCACTGTTACTCCAGAACTATAGGCAGGATGCACCAATGAACACAAGTGTAAAGCAGGGTGAGTAAGGTGGGCACGCCCATGGCCGCTACACAGTTTCTATGGTGTCTCCTAAACAGACTTTCCAGGAGCGTGGAAAGTATATCATTCCTTAAATTCATTATAGGACATTCTGCAAAATAGGAGCTTAATAATATAAAATTCCAAATCAGATAAGCCTGACTCAGTAGGCATGTTTCCAAGAGGCGTCTGATGTACCTTTTCTCTTAGCAGACATCGATCATGGATGGTAGACAAGTATCTATAGTGAATTTTAATCAACTGATCTAAATCCTTGGCTTCCTCGACTTGATGTTGGAACTCCAGCCCTGTGCTGTGAAGAATCTTTGAAGAGAAAGAGGAAAAGGTTAGTGAGCAGACTTCTCTAGGGGCTTGTGAGCTGCATAAAGAACTTTTTACCAACCTCTTCCACTCCTCTCAAATTCTTCCTTCAACTGCTATAAAGTGCTATTTTTAAAGGCTGACTTTGTAGTGCCTTTAAAACTTTGTTGGGATCAATCCATTAGGACACCCACTTCCATAAGTGATGAATACTTTACTTTGGACTAATAGACTATTCTTGAGGTGGGTATGGGGAAGGGGTAGGTAAAGGGTAAGTAAAATGAACTGTATATAAACACATGGAAGAACCCGATCAAAACAAACAAACAAACAAAAACACATCTCTGGTAGATCTGTTGTAAATGTTCACGGTCGGTTTGACCCGCAAGGCCAGTGGTTCAACTTTACCAGCTGCTTTTCGGAAACCCGATACAGAGTTACTATGAGTCGGAATCGACTCAATGGCACTTAACAACAACACAATACAGTGAGTTGCAGTTTGTAAGTTCCATTTTTTTTTTTTTTAATATATATTATCAGCCTTTCTTTAAAGGAAGCATGGTGGAGTTTGGAAAATAAAAAAAATCGTACAGCTCTACCACTGGTGCACAGCCGTGAAGGGCTGAAGCTGGCTCTCCGAAGACCACCACCACACTATGGGACTGAGAGGAGTACCCTGCTGCCTTCATCAAGTCCAAAACTCAGGCTTCCAAGCTCATCTCATCCAAACAAGAGTGGTTTTAGAACTTACATACCACAATGACTACAAATCAGATTTGTTTCTAGAAACAATACTTAAACCCCAAAGAGCACTGTGCTCCAATAAACACTGCTACTGGTTAGATCTTTCAACGACTCTTTTAGAACTTCCTCTAGATCTGGTTTTGAGATATATTAAGAAAACTGGTTTTGTTTACTTTGTAGTTACTCCTTGTTTTTAAGAAAGGCAAACGTATATAATCTGGCTGCATCTTCTTTCTATTTCACACATAGAGAGCCTAAGAGATTTTGGCTGTTTTGAAAACCGGAGTTATTTTGAAAGCGTAGCTCTGTTACCACTGATGAAATTGAAAGGGATTCTACAGATTATGCAGCAAGTTCTAAAGGTAATTCCAAAAGAGGTGTTCTGATAGTGCTCACCCACAGGGGAGACTACATACGAGGACAGAGGTCTTTTGGATATACATTTGGATAGGTCTGAAAAACATTCCCTGTGGCTGTCATGATACTTTAGAATTAAAGTTGTTATGTGTCCTGTTTTTTGCATTTACATAGTTTGTAAGCATTCCCTGGGATCCTCTGCATTTACAAATATACTTGTAAGTAATTCTCCGTAACTAACTGTCCCTAAGGCACCAGCAGAGGCAGTGTGAAGATACAAACCCTGGTCATGATGTAGTTGTGCAAGCTGTTCACAAAATGCATGAGCTTCACTCTTAAGAGAAACATCCGATGAATCTGCTGTCGTACAGATTCCTTCTGTGGTCCAAACGGCGCATTCCTGTCTTGTTCACGTGAAAGTCCTTCTTTCAGTTGTGGTTTTTCCGAAGCGCTAACCAGCTCTACGAAAGATTGAAAGAACCTCTTTCAAAGGACGCCACCTTTCCCACTAGAAATGAAGGAGCGTTCTGAAGGCAGTGGCCACTCTGCCAAAGGCAGCTCAGGGATCCCAAAGCCTATGTTTTTGAAAAGTTCTCCATATCACATCACAACTGTCATTTAAAGTGTAAATGCTAAGTCCTATTAACTTGACATTTAAAAACTTTATAGATCCTAAGAAGAATGTTTATTCTGGCTAAATTTTTAATCAACTTCAGATGGACTGAACACATCATTTCTAAGCATTTCACTAGAAGACATTAATATTGACATTTGTAAAGCTGTTGCTACAAAGGCAGGTTATGTTGGCTTTTGTGTGCATATAAAAAATGATCCAATCACTCCCACTCCGTCGGTACACAGGGTTGACAGGTATGGGCAACTCAGACATTGTCTACCCATAATGGGGGCAGGGGGCTATAAAGGCAAGTAGTGACTGGCTTACAAGCTTTCAAGAGGGAGTCTAGCTCCAGACAGGGCAGGGGTAGGTAGAACCTCCACTGAATGATTTCCAATCTGTTGGGACCGGGCTGGTGAAAGGAAATGGGGATAAGACTCTTGTGGTACAATAGTGAATAATTGCCATCAGGACTGATTGTGAGGGTAGGAAATATACAGGTAGATGTTTTTTGAAAAAAGGAGCGGAGTGATTGATTTTGCAGCCCAGGAGCAGAGGTCCATGAGACTATCAAGTGAGAAGAGCGGAAAGTGTGACCCTACCAAGAGAGGCAGTGACGCCAGGGATGGAGACAGAGATGATGGCATGGACAGATGGAGTAGCTGGGACACTGGACTCAGGGAGGGAGAGGGGCTGTGTGCTGATAGCCGGGGGCCGGGCCTGTGGGGTGTACCCTTTGGTTATTTGATAATGCATGGAGGGGGTTGTAATCATTGCAATGAAATGAAATACAAAAGGATGAATGTAAAACTGATGTTCTCCCATGTAAACCTACATAATTCACACACACACAAAAAGGTTCCGAGACTACAAAACTCTTTTCAGGACTAAAATGAAATTATAATTTCATCTTTAAAAAACTTACCACCAAATAGTAAAACATCCAGACTATATTTAGCCCACTTGATTTGCAATAAAAGAAGGAACACCTGATTGTAAATTTTTTGACATTCCAAACTTATAACAATGTCCACAGGCCATGGCACCTGTGAAAACAAAACAACAACAAAAGAGAACCGGATGATTAGAATGGAAGGTCATCTACAACACGTATGTTTTAATTTTCTTAGAAAACGTACTTAGTAAACATTTCAGCACATACCTTGTAGCTCAGGGTCAGACCATCTAACATATGAACAGGAAGTTTCTTCTTGGCTGTGTCAACATTTTCAAAAGATATAGACAGACTAAATAAAGAAATTTTAGTTTTAGCCTGTGAAAATTACTGTGTTCATATAAAAATTTTCTCTTAAGAAAATTAGCATTTAAAAATTTTATATAGTGTCTACAAAAGACAGTGTGATTTAATAAGAGAAATATAACTATTCTAATAAATATAAATACATTTTTAGCATATATCACACAATAGAAATTTGGTTTTAGAAACAAGAAATGGGAGGAAACTTCAAAACAATAGGTTTAGCTGTAAGAGTTGTCAAGTTCCACCGAGTCAGTTCTGACTCACAGCGACCAAGGAGCAGATGGTGGGAGTGAACCGCCAATTTTGTGGTTAGCAGTCCAGTGCTTATCCTAAGGTGCCACACCAGCCATAAGAAAAAAGATACTTAACAATAATAATAAGTTAATTAGAAAAAAGGACAAAGTCAGGGAAGAAGACAGATGGCGATAGGCTGGTAGGTTAATTCTTGTAAATTTCAAGCACTATGCTCAGAAAATTGACCTTCTATTGCAAGGTCTTTGCTCAGGTTTGAGAAGAGGAGTGAGTGCTCAGAGTCGGAGGCAAACTTGTCTGAGCAAGTTGGGGATAGGAGTCTGTCTCTACAGCAAAGATGACATACACTGTGTTATCCATTTATCCTTACATTACTTTGATTCTCAAAAAACAGATTCCCAAAAGAAAGCAAGCAACTAACAGAGTTCCTGGAAATGTACATGTGCAGGTGCCACATGGGAGCTTAGATCCCAATAGTGGTGATGCCTAGATGCACACATACTATGTTGTTATTGTTATGTACTATGGAGTCAGTTCCAACTCATAGCGACCCAGCATATGGTTTCTGAGGCTGTAAATCTTTACTGGAGCAGAAAGCCTCATTTTTCTCCCGTGGAACAACTGGTAGTTTCAAACTGCTGTTCCTGAGGTTAGCAACCTGATTCGTAACCACTACACTACCAGAGCTCCTTAGATGCATACTATTTTGCTGTTGTTAAGTGCCGTCGAGTCGATTCCGAACCATAGCAACCCTCTAGAGGGTTTCCAAGGAGTGACCAGTGAGCTTGAATCACAAACCTTGCAGTTCAAACTGACTTTACAGTCTGGAGCATTAACCCACAGCACCACATCAGGACTCCAGATGCATACTATGGACGTTTTAAAATACAAGGGATAGGGGGTAGTGGTTAGCCTTCAAGTCTGAGATGTAAACGGCATATGGGAATAATCCTTCCATGTCAAAAATATTTTGGCTTATAACAGACTGCTAAATCTAAACTTACTCAATGCTTAATAGGAATGGACTAAATGCCTTAATTACTCATCAAGTGCCACATTGGTGGTGGAGTTGGTTCCGACCCATAGTGACCCTGTACAGGGTTTCTGAGGCTGTAAATCTTTACTGGAGCAGAAAGCTTCATCTTTATCCCATCGAACTGCTGGTAGTTTCAAACTGCTAACCTTGAGGTTCGCAGCCTGGCTTGTAACCACTATGCTACCAGAGCTCCTTAGCACCATACTAAGCATGGTGGTATGTGCTTGATCCCTTCTCCTTTTAGAGTTCACAGCTCAGTGCAAACAAATGGTCTCATCCTATTAGATAAAGTAGGGCTAGGCCGAACTATGTGACAGGGCAGGACACTGCTGGTTCACCAGAATGGAAGTGCACTACAAAGGGTCTTCAAAACGTTCATGAAAATGTGCATCATGCAATCTTGCAATAACAGCAATCTACGGGTAGATACAGTCTCAGACACACAGCTGAATGGATAGGAGAGGGAGACTACAAGTGTATACATAAAGATATATAAAGGTCTGACAGGATATTTGGACATGGGTATTTTGCTGTAAGCATATCTATGAATGTGGTGGAACATAAAGGGGGTAAAATTATGAAAACTTCTTACGAAACACCTAGCTGGGCCTGGGGGCTCAGGACCATAGTCTCAGGGAACACCACAGTCAACTGACATAACACAGTCCACAAAGACAGTGTTCTACATCCTACTTTTTTGAGTAGCGTCTAGGATCTTAAATGCTCATGAGTGGCCATCTATTGGTCCTTTCCTGTGTGGAGGAAAGAAGAGTGATGAAAATTGAACATGCTTGGAATCACCTGGTCCAATGGACTAAAGGAGCACATACACATCAGTCTCCACGGCCCTGGGAACAGAAGAACTAGATGCTGTTGTTTGCTGTCGAGATGGTTCCGACTCAAAGAGACCCTGTATAGGGCTTCTGAGGAGCGCCTGCTGAGCTCGGACCACTGACCTTGTAGTTCAAACCAACCTTGTAGTCCAGGGCATTAACTCACAACGCCACATCAGGACTCTGAAGAACTAGATTGTGCCCAGATATTCCTACCAACTGTTCTGAGAGGGATCACATTAGAATGTACTAGATAGAAAATGTGCAACAAAGCTCAAAATTATATTAAAAAAAAGCCTAGGCTTACTGGTCAGAGAGAGACTAGAGGAACCCAAGACTGTGGTCCTTGGTCACTCTCTAGAACTCACTCATGGGTCAGTTAGTGGCCAACCAGAAAGAAGACTGACATATAGGGGGGACAAAAATACTAGTGAGGTATGCACTCCAGGGAATGTTCAACTATTCAAGACCAAAAGGGCAGCATTTCCTTAAGGACAAAATTCAGAGGGGTTGGAAAAAAAGTTGAATGAACACAAGAATCATAGGATGGAAGTAGGATAACTGATGCTAGCTACGTGGAGAGGATTCAATCATTGAACTGAAACAGTGTATGATTGGTTGTACAGAAAACTGATGATTAGCTCTGTAAACCTTCACTCAGTTCACAGTAAAAAGTTAAAAAACATGTACATTATGAAAAAAACTATGTCTGCATTTTCTTTCTTGTGCATCAAAAGAAACTCATATTAACTTGTTATAATATTCTGAACATGATGTAGTTTGAGGCACTAAGGATAAGACATCAGTTTGAAAACAGTCCCTGTCATAGCAAGGTGAATTCTGCTAAAATTGAAGTTAGAACTATCATCAAATTTATGGTGAAGTCTGAATGGAAGAATGATGCTTTATGAAAAATCTGTAGAGACAATGACTCAAAGAAACCAGCAATGTACAAATGGACAGCAACTCATTTTAAGACACTAAGACCTGCGGACCACACGTATCAGTTTGTGAGGAAAACTTCACCTCGTTCATGTCCTGAATGGAAGACCGACAATTATCAGCAGAAACAACAGCTACTACCACAGACATCTCAAGAGGTAGAGGACACAATTCTGACCGAAAAATTAAAAAGTTCAGCAAACTTTCTGTAAGATGTGTGCCAAAACTGTTGCACCTAGATTAATAGCAGACAAGAAGAGAACTTTCCATGGAAATTTTAAAACAACTGGGATGAAGATCCGGAAGCATTTCTTTAAAGAATCGTGTCAGGAGCTGAAATACAGCGTTACCAGTACAGTCTAGAAGATAAAGCACAATCAAAGCAATGGCTACCAAGAGGCACAAGAAGCCCAGACTGAGAAAGGCTATCATGGAGACAGGTTTTGGGAAGCTCAAAGCATTTTGTTGGTTGAATTTCTGAAGGATCAAAGAACAGTAACAACTGCTCATTATGAAGGTGTTTTGAGAAAGTGACCCACAGCTTCACCAGAAACATACCTGGGATAAACTTCCCCAGCGAGGTGAGAACGTCCCTGCTGACCCCTATCCTAAAATAGCAGCAGGTCTGTGGGAAATCCTAGGCATCCACTTTATGGTCCTGATTTGGTGTCTTCTAACTTCCTTTTGTTTCCCAAAGTTAAACCGATCTTTAAGGGCACCCATTTTTCTTTAGTTAGTAATGTACCCAGGCTACACTGACACACAGTTAAGATCACAGGACCCTCAGTTTATCAGAGAAGGCCTAAATGGCTGAATTCATCACTTATGAAAGTTAGCTTGAACTGGATGGAGAGTATGTTGAGAAATAAAGTTTATAGTTTTAGTCTTTTAATTCCATTTCTCAATGAACATTTTGTAGGGTCCTTTTATAGCTGGGGGAGTCACACACATATAGGCTCTGAAAAAGAAGGACAAAGTGCTTAAGGAAACCAGGAATGTTGCAAAATTTGGCAAATTTAATATGGTAGGAGAGGAAAATTATAAATATGTCTATGTGCATATATAAGAAATGAGGCTGAGAGATGGAGTTTGAGAGAAAAAGGTTTCTGTTCTGTTAAAAGCTGCTTAGTTCATCTGTTATAAGAAACCATTGAGGCATCTGAACATGGGATGGTGGGATGTAATTTCTGCTTTTCAAAAAGCACTCTGAGGGAGCTCAGGGTGTGTGTGTGTGTGCGTGTGTGCGTGTGAAGAGTAAAGGAGAAAAGCTGAGAGACAGTATGGATGCTCCTGGAACAGACTGGGTCTGAGATGAGCTTTTGAGAGAGATTGAGAAGTAGGAAGCATTAGTGAGGAGTAAGAATGATACAACTTGGCAGTCAATTATGTGTGGGAGGCAAGAAGGAGGAAGGCAACTGGGATAATACCCAGGACAAAGAACAGCGCCAACCAATAGAAGAAGTCGAAGGTGGCTCTGGATGAGAAACTGACAAGCCCCATTAGTATATGGGGTGTTAAGAATACAGCCATGATATACTACATCAGTGGAATAAATGAAAAGAACCACATGATCACCTCTATTGAATCAGAAAAGCATTTGGTAAGTTCAACAACCTTTCTGAAACACTCTAAAGAACACTGGGATAGAAGGTAAATTACCCAATATGAATCAGGGCGTGTATGAAAATTCAGCAACCACCATCATACTGAATGCAGAAAGACTGAGAACTTTCCCTCTGGAATCCACAATAAGAGAAGAGTGCTTGCTCTTATCATTTCTATTCAAAATTATATTAGAATTCTTAGCCAGAGCACTAAGAAATAAAAGGACTCTACTAAGAAAAGAACAATTCAAACTATCTTTATTTGTGGGTAATATAATCCTATTGCTGTTAGGTGACATCCGGTTGGTTCTGACTCATAGTGACCCTGTGCACAACAGAAGGAGACACTGTAGGGTCCCACACCGTCCTCACAATTGGCATTTTTGAGCCCACTGCTGCTTCCAACATGTCAATCCATCTCCTTAGGGGTCTTTCTTCCCCCGCTGACTCTCCATTTTACCAAGCATAGTGTCCTTTTCCAGGGACTGGTACCTCCTGGTAATATATCCGAAGCATGAGAGACGAAGTCTCACCATCCTGGCTTCTAAGAAGCACTTTGGCTGTACTTCTAGCACAAATTTGTTTGTTCTTTCAATATTCTCCATCACCAAAATTCAAATGCATGCATTTTTCTATGGTCTTCCTTAGTCACTGTCCAATGTTCACATGCATGTAAGGTGATTGAAAACATCATGGCTTGAGTCAGGCCCACCTTAGTTTTCAAACTAAAATCTTTGATATTGAGCACTTTAGAGAAGTCTTTTGCAGCATATTTGCCTAATGCAATAAGTACATTGTTTGATTTTTTGATGGCTGCTTCCATGAGTGTTGATAATGGATCCATCTGGTGAGGTCTATCTGTATAGTCCTCTTTTTTTTATGTTGTCTAAAAAAGTCATTGGTCTTGAAAAATTTTATATGATCTCCAGCATCATTTCTATCACCAAAGCCATCCTTCCTCTTTGTTTCCAACCTTTGCATTCCAATCACCAGTAATGATCAATCCATCTTGATTGCATGTTTGATCAATTTCAGACTGAAGAAGTTGGTAGAATTCTTCAATTTCATCATCACTGGCTTTAGTGGTTGGTGTGTAAATTTCAGTAACAGTAGTATTAACTACTGTTAAAGGTGTAACATATCATCCCTACCATAGAGAACCTTGTACTTTGAAACAGATCTTTGAAATGTTCTTTTTGATGGTGAGTAAGATGCCACCATTCTGCTCCAATTTGTTATTCTTGGCATAGAAAACCATGTAACTATCAAATTCAAAATGGCCAGAGCAATCCATTTCAGTTCACTATCAACACTCTTGGAAGCAGCAGTCAAGAAATCCAACAATATATTGCATTAGGCAACTCTGTTGCACAAGACCTTTTTAAAGTGTTGAAGAGCAAAGATGTCAGCTTGAGGACCAAGGTGTGCCTGACCCAAGTCATGGTATTTTCAATAACCTCCTATGCATGCGAAAGCTGGACCGTGAATAAGGAAGATTGTATAAGAATTGATGCATTTGAGTTATGGTATTGGAGGAGAATATTGAAAGTGCCATGTGCTGCCAAAAGAACCAACAGATCCATTTTGGAAGTAGTATAGCCAGAGTAATCCTTGGAGGCCAAGATGGCCAAACTTCGTCTCTCATACTTCGGACATATTGTTAGGAGGGACCAGTTGCAGAGAAGGATCTCATGTTTAGTAAGGTGCAGGGTCAGAGAAAGAGGAAGACCCCAGCGAGATGGATTGGCCAAGTGGCAGCATTAATGGACTCAAGCATAGCAACAATAGTGAGGTTGGCCCAGGAATAGGCAGTGTTTCATGCTGTTGTGCATAAGGTCACTACGGGTAGGTACCGACTTGATGGCACCTAACAACAACAACAATGCCTAGGATAGTGACCTTTATGCATTCCATTTCATTTTTGACAACTTCCAGTATTCCTAGATTCATAATTCATACATTCCAGGGTCTGATTACTAATGGATGCCTGAAGCTGTTTCTTCTCATTTGAGTTGTGCCCCATTAGCAAATGAAGGTCCTGAAAGCTTTGCTCACTTCCCGTCATTAGGTCAACTCTACTTTAAGGAGGCAGCTCTTCCCCAGCCGTATTTTTGAATGCCTTCCACAACCTGAGGGGCTCAGCTTCTGGCACTGTATCGGATAACGTTCTGCTGTAATTCATAAGGTTTTCAGAGGCTAAACTTTCAGAAGTAGTCTGCCTCTGCTTCTTAGTCTGGTGTTGAAAGCACTGCGAGATTTTTTTCTAGCATCACAGTAAAATGCAAGCCACCAAAGTGTGACAAACTGACAGAGTGGTGAGATACAGTCCTAAATATAGAAAATCTAGAAGCCACAAGAAAATTACTGGAGTGAATAGGAATTTAATAAAGTTGCCAGGTACAAGGTCAACAAACAAAACTCATTACATTTCTATATACCAGAAATTTACAATAGTACCTAAGAGAGTAAAGTTCCTAGGAGTACATCTAACTAGGAGTGTTATAAAACTGGCACGGGTCAGTGTCTGATTTCTTCTGACTTCACAAGTAGGAAGAGGAATCAAAGTCAGTGTCAGTCTAGACTGATCCTATGAGGAGATCAGACCTGCCTCCACCCTCCAACCTTCTGTAGCAGTTTTGACACCATCCACCTCTATTTCTCTGCTGGGTTTGATAACTCACTGCCATGGCTATGAACACAGAACTCATAGACCACCGATTATGGGATTTGCCAGGGAGGGGAACAGGTTACAATTTAGGATCAGACATGTTCAGGATACAGTTCTTGGGTTAGCAGTGCCTCTTGTCAATTGTGCCTGCAGGCAGGCCTTTGATTGGTCCTTGGCAACTCAGCTAGTTGGCCACTTGGCCTCTGTCCTGCTCGGGTGATGTTGCAAAGCTTCTGTGCTGTTGTCGACAAATGCCCAAAGAGCATTCCACTCCGCTGTGAGCTTCAGCCCAAAGGTACTCGGCTGTGGCTCTGTGGGTCAACAAATCTAGCTTCCCTGATTAAGTGCACAGAGGCAATCCACTCTACCAGAGAGCCTCCTTCCTGGAAGGCCTCCGTGGACACGGAAGCCCACCTCTCTGTCTCGTGTTACTGGTGCTGCTACCTCTGTTGGAGCCCCTTCTGTACCACTCCTTTGGTGTTCCTGCAGCCTGTCTCCTAGATTAAGGAGGTTCAGCACACAGGGATCTTGGTCCAAAGGATGCACTTCACTGCTGCCTCTTCTTTCTCATGGTGGTGAGCTCACCTTTCTGGTTTCTGAGATGGTTCATTTATTTAACCTAGAAGGATGGAAAAACCAGCTAATCCCCACATTAGAGTTCCATGAAACCTCTTTGCACAGTTCCACCTGGTCATTTGATGGGAATTACAAAGACTATGGCTAGAAAAACCATATCAACCCATTCACTGCACTACAGATGTAAAAGACTCATACAACAGATGCTGTAAGACACTGTGGAAAGAGTTTACAGGAGACCAAAATAACTGGAAAGACTTTTCAAGTTGATGGATAGAAGGCTTACTATTGGATGTCAATATTAACCAAAGTGACCTATAGAATCAACACA
>NW_006408562.1:8129987-8132676 GCF_000296735.1 Chrysochloris asiatica | reverse complement strand
AAAACTGAATTTCCACATCCAGACAAATAAAACAGGTTCCTTGTCTCACAATATACATAAAAACAAATTAAAAATGGATTAAGGGCCTAAACACGAATATCAAAAGCATATAATTTTTAGAAGTACAACGGGGCAACATTGTCAGTACTAGCTTTGAACAATGGCTTACCTAATATAACAGCAAAAGCACAAACTACAAACGACACAATAAATAAATGGGACCTCATAAAATGTAAAACCTTTCACCATAAGACTACCAAAAAAGCGAAAACACAAGCTGACAAGGCAAATGTCTTCGGAAACCATATATCCAACTAAATCTATTAACAAATATTTACATATAACTTCAACAACAAAAAAGACAAATCATTCATGAAATAAGCGAAGGACTTCAAAAGACATTTCACCAGAGACTATTCAAATGACTTCTAAATTCATGAAAAGATGGTACAATATCATTAGTCATCAGGAGTGATGCAAGTCAAAACCACATGAGTTACCAGAATATAATAAATGCGAAGGATGTAGGGAAAACAGAGCCCTTATTTACTGTTGGTGGGAGTGCAAAATGGTATAGCAGCTAAGGAAAACAGTGTGAAAGTTCCTTAGGAAATGAAATGAGTATTTAAACCACTGTACCACTAGAGGTCCCTTTTCTTGGACTCCCACACACCCAATAACATCTAGTGAATTCGGACTCATAGTGACCCTATAGAGGATTTTTGAGAATAGACAGCCTCATCTTTCTCCTATGGAGGGTCTGGTGAGTTTGAACCTCCAACCTGCCCAGCATCTAATCCATAGCCTCCCAAGGGCTCCTTTTTTACATTAAAGTTAGGTTAAGTAAGAGAACCATATGCACCTGTCCCAGCTTTCCTTCCAATTTGATTCCAAGACACTTAGGAATGGATGTAACGCAGGGATTGCCTATAGTGGGCACTGTAGCTATAGTCTCCATCTGTGGAATCCCAATCTGTTCAAGATACACCACTTCTGTGTGCATAGGAACATTTTCAAAGAAAAATGTTGGCAAGAAATGGAGTTTCCAAGTAGCAGACACAGAACATGTATCTTTATAATCTAATGATTTGATTGACATGAAAACAATCCCATCTACCCCATAGGTTCTGGTATGGCATGGTACAATAAGCACTGGACTGCTAACCACAAGGTCATCGGCTCAAACCCAACAGGTGATCCCCAAAAACCCTGATATGGGCAGCCAACAAACATATGAAGAAATGTTCACGATCACTAGCCATTAGAGATGCAAATCAAAACAACAATGAGATATCAACTCACACCAGCAAAAACAGCAAAGACAAAAAAGTTGAAGGCAATAAATGCTGGTGGTGATGTGGAGAGACTGGGACACTCCTGCTTTGCTGGTGGGACTACAAAATGGTCCAACCTCTCTGGAAAGCAATACGACGCTTTCTCAGAGGGTTGGAAATAGAAATACCTTATGATCAGCAATTCCTCTACTTGGTATTTACCCACAAGAAATATGAGCCGTAACACGAGTAGATATATGCACACCAATGTTCATAGCAGCACTATTTACAATAGCAAAAAGATGGAGACAGCCTAAGTGCCCATCAACTGAAGAATGGATAAACAAACTGTGATACATACACACAAGGAGGCTGCAAGCTACCGCATAACATGGATGAACCTTGAGGACACATTATGTTGAGTGAAATTAGTCAGTCACAAAAGGAGAAATACTGCATAGGACCACTACTACAAAAGAGTAAGAAAAAGAACCTACACTAAAGGGGTGGGGGTAGGGAGGCGGGGACTCTTTGCTGGCTACTGGGATATGGGGAGTGGAGTGAGGGGAGGGAGGGGAAGGTGGAGCACAGGACAGAACATAGACACAGGATAGTCTGGGAGCTAGGGAGGAGGGCAAAATATAAGAAGGGGGAGGGAAATGGAAGAACAAAGCAGATGGGAGAACAAATAGGCAGGTTTGTATGGGCTAATTGGGACAGAGGTAAATAATCATGTATGTACAACCTTGGAACAACAGGGCTCTGGGATATAGCGATTGAGACATGGTTGGACTGGGGAAAAGTGGGGAAATAATGTTAAGATACTTGGCTGTCTTATGAATCTTGGTTTCCCTGGCATACCATTATAAATAGACACTTGGGGAGAGAAAGGAATAGCCAGAAATATCACCATAGAAAGTTCTTAAGTCCATCTTTTACCTATAACTGATTGGAATACCTAAAATGGGGCTACCTAAAATGTGCCCAGTGAAGGAGGCTTCCTGTGGAGCCCTCTGCATTACGTAACACCACAGATGGAATCCTGAACAGCATCCAGAATGGGAAATTTCCACTTGAAAGGACAAGCAGACCAGCCTGGAGCAGCTAGAAGAACAGAAGATATTTCTTGAAAGAAAGACCGACGAGAAAAATACAAAACAATATAGGCAGACAGACTGATTACTAGAAGAACAAGCAAGTTGCTCACCCAGGAGACATCAAAATCAAGGCAGGTGGTCGGGTCCCCTCAGAGCAAATCCACTTCCAAGACTAAGACTCAAAGGGAATACACACTCTGATTGGTGACCATGTTCATCACCCATAAGGGGAAGTGAGGGAAAAACAGCAATGAAGCTGGATGCTAAGCCCTACAATGTTCAACAGACTCCTGTGAACCCGGCTAGAGACCTGGTTGG
>NW_006408562.1:8104105-8129082 GCF_000296735.1 Chrysochloris asiatica | reverse complement strand
CTTAACAACAACCCCATAAAATAAAAATTACCTACAGGCTGACAAATCAGGTGCTGGTGAAGTAGAAAGAGGAGAAGTGGAAGGTATGGGAGAGGAGACAACTAGGTCAAAGAGTCCAGTTTTGAAGAAAGAGATGAAGAATGGCAGCCAGAGGGGGTTTCGCAGTCTGCTCACAAGCTGAGTGGAAAGAATGAACAGTGAGCAGAAAAGGGGGGAGCACCCTCATGCATCACAGAGGAGGAGGGATGGAGCAAGATGACAGAGAAGGCAGCTGGGGCTGGAGGCTGTCTTTAGACAGCAGAAAGTCCTCCCCGAATCCAGTGCTGGGGCTAAGTACAGGTGCAGATACAGCTGAGTCTGTCAACTGGGCACACACAGGCTTGTCACCACTGGTCTTGGTTTCTGAGAAAGGGAAAACAAGGCATCTGCCAAAGGCCTATCAGCAAGAGTAGAAGAAATAACTCAGGCTTTGGAGTTACACTTGAATTTGGCTTGTGTAAGCTTGAATTTGGACTTTGTGTAAGTTTGTACAAATCAAAACTTAGTCCTTAACCATAAAACAGACAGTATAGAGGGAGTTTAGAGCTACTAGAAAGTGGTAACTCCCTAGAGTGCCTGTGAGGAGAATGTCTTACTGGGCACACAGTAAATAGGAGGGGGCTTCAAAAAGTTTTTGGAAAACTCCTGTTATCTTTTAATTCCATTTTCCATGAACTTTCTGAAAACCCTGTCATGAACTTATTATTAGCAGGACTGTGAAGAGCCACTAAGGGAAATAAAAAAGGTACGTGAGCAAGGACATGCAACAGGACAAAGGGCTGTCAGA
The DNA here is from genome assembly GCF_000296735.1 of Chrysochloris asiatica. Classification (NCBI taxonomy): domain Eukaryota; kingdom Metazoa; phylum Chordata; class Mammalia; order Afrosoricida; family Chrysochloridae; genus Chrysochloris; species Chrysochloris asiatica. The sequence continues at coordinate 8,128,256 of NW_006408562.1, read as the reverse complement.
GCAGTATGGAAGATGCAATCTCTCCTATACAAACATTTCCTGAGGTCCACCCACTGACCTGACTGCCCAGCAGAGAAGAAACATGGTCAGTTAGCTCCATGGTCAGAGATCAGCCAAAGTGGCAGTTTGACAGCATGCACTTTCCCATCCCCTGAGCCTGGGCTCACTTTGTCACTTGCTTTGGAGATTGCATGCGGTGAAGAGAAGGCAAGCCCTGGAGCCTGGATTCTGGAGGCCTGGGGGCTTTGCTCTCATAACCTAACAATGGCACCCAAACCCTTCACCTAAGGTGGCTAGTGTGTCCTACTGGACAATAAGAGGCCCAAGGGAAACAAAGGCATCATGGCCAATGGCCAGTCGCATGAAGGAGGCCCTAGACCTTGCACAAGCCAGCCATTATTAGCTGTATGATCCCACGTCAGCTTTCCCCTCACTCCTGGTATGGCGCTGTAGGATCAGCACTGATCAGAAGTTCAAACTCACCAGCTGCTCCTCGGAAACCCTATACAGGGTGGCTATGAGTTGGAACTGACTCTACAGCACTTAACAACAACTGAAAACAATCTTGGGCTACTCTATGTCTCAAGTAATTTATAATACAGTGTTAGTAACAATTCAGAGGGTTTCTGTGATATATATAAAAATTCATAAAAGCACACATGGTTTGCTTTATAAATCTTAAATACTAGGCGCCTCCTATGTTTTACCGTAAACTGTCTTCGGGATAACGCTGTCCCACTGCTTCCTGGAGTTGGACATTGAGAAAAGACACATTCTGCCAGGTTTCCTTTTCTCTTATTTTATCAAAAATTGATGTGTAGAAGTCATACATGGTATCACCACCTTCCATTAAGAAAAAATTTCTCATGGCCTGCAAGTATTCTACCAACCTAAATTGGGAGAAAAGAAGCGACAGAAAGATGTTTGGGTCATACGATAGAATTTCTGTGCGATACCAGGATTTGTACACTTATCACTCGTGTACAGCAGGTTTACATTCGACATTAACTAAGATTAGAAATGTTAACATATCTGAAATACTTCCACATAATAAAAACAGTATATGTTATATTTTAATAATCAGAAAGAAATGTCACCTTTCTATAACATTTTGGAAAATGAGGCAAAGTCACAAAACTGTAATTAAAAAAAAAAATTAATCCAAATCCCACCATCTATGGTACTTTCCACTACTAATATTTAGGGTATATCGTTCAGTCTTGTTTTCTATGCATATTCTTAAAGGCATAGTTGCTACCATGCTATATCCTGCTTTCTAAACCTTAAAAACAAGTTTTGCTATTCAAAACCCTTTACAAACGTAACATGTTGATGTTGTTAAGTGCTGTTGAGTTGGTTCTGACCCATAGTGACCCTGTATAGGGTTTCCAAGGAGCGGCTGGTAAGCTAGAATCACCAACCTTGTGGTTCAAACTGACTTTGCAACCCAGTGCATTAACCCATGGCCCCACACCAGGACACCAAACATAACATAACTTGTACTAATTCTATAAAGTCCACCGTCCAAATATACCATCATTTAAAGAATTATTCATCCATTATTAAGTAATCTCTCGGTTTTCACTCTTATAGCAAACTTTGTAATGGCAATAACCTTTTTCTGTATTTCTTTTGGGAGAAATTCTCGGAAATTTAAACAGAGTTAAGGAAATCCTCTTGAAAGAAAACAATTGCAAATTCTTCTTTCTACTCTAATAAAAAATTAAGATGTAATCCAGGTTTCAGAATAATTTCTTCAACTGTTCTTAAAATACAATAAACTATCATTTCCAAAACAAATTTACTTTTTTTTACCTGTAGTCTTTTTTTAATGTTTGCATGAGATTTCCACAGCAATCTAAGTATTGTTTATCGATATGAGGGTAGAGGCAAGATCTCAGCGTTAGTTCAAAAGTCTGGCACGTCACAGATTCGGACGATCTATCCACACAGATATCACCTCCAGCAAACTTCTCATGAAAGTCACTCTGCTCCAAATACAACCTTTAAGATGAGATTGAGACTCTCATTAGAATCCCAAATCTTTATTTTACGTTTAGTCTTAAAATTAACAACCATCATTCCAAGCTAAAACCTCTCTTCCTAAAATACCCTTTGGGTGAACCCAAGTCTTATGGCTGTAGAGACAGGTGACTGAGCTAGTCTTTCTAGCCAGGGTTACACCTGGGAATGAAGCCCTGGATAAGACAACACTGTGTGGGCACCAATGACTTGTTTCACTGGATAAACTAGGAGAGGCACCTGAAGCTATTGTGTGTTTGATTCAGATGGGAACTCTGACTCCTTGCCATGTCTGATGCCATCCACAAGCTGCACTTCAAGGAGCATGGCTTGTGTGAGTGCTGGCACTCTTTATCTTTATGGTCCTGAAGGCTCAGAGAGCAGGGCCAAGGCTGAGCTGCAAGGAGGTAAAGTCACACATCTGAAATAAGTAAACACAGTATCTTTCTGTGTTCCTTTCATTAAAAATGATAGGCTATAAAGATTTTTGTTTTTAAGATGAAAAGTTCTCCTGATCAGGAATCAACAGCTACTACAAAGAGCCCAGCATCTCAGTTGTAAACAGATCTGCAGGTGTGCGCAACCTTGCGAAGTTTATTGCCAGCAGTGGGTCAGGCACGTCGTCCGGTACGAGGTGTCTTTCAGCAATGGACTGCATCTGAATGAGGCTCTCTTTGGTGGCCTGCAGTTCACTAAGACCTGGTGGAGTAGTATCTTCTCCTTGCCGGAGACGGGATTGCACAGATTCCAAAAAAAGGTTATATAAACTTTTTCTCTCTGCATCTGAAATAAGGGAAAATGTAAGGCAAGTTATGCTCTGGCAAACAAAATGAAGAACTACGAAGCAATTTCAGTGTAACACAGCTGGTATTTTTCCTTTGGCTTCCTCGGAGCCTACCCCGGTTTCTTTACCCACACAAGGAAACATTTTGATATCCTGTGTATTTCTGAATAGCGTAATACCTTAAACAGGAATCTTTGCTGTTGTCAGCTGCCACTGTACACTAATAAGGAGTCATCATTTCATTTGGAAATAAAAACAAAAAACCCTTCTCACAGTGATCCTGAAAAGATCATTTTTTTAATTCAGTAAAAAAGGAAATAATCCTTATTTAAAGTAGCTATAATAAAGCAAAATAATTAGTATAAAAGTAAAATGATTTACAAACAAAACACTAAAAGTCACATCTATGCCATTCAAACCCTTTAAAGCAATTGATTAAACTTTAAATGTGTTGCTTAAATTACATCAATAAATACCAGAAATTATATCAAGATTTTCTTAAAATCCATGATCAAGTCTGAACTACTCATCAATAAATTCATATCTGTTTGAGTTAGTGGTTAAGAAATTCCAGAAAATTATTTTTTAAAGGACCAAACTTAGGAAATCAAGAATCAAAATACAGGCAATCTCTGATGACAAAATGTCTGACTTATGGAGAAACTCCTACTCGCCCATTTGTTGTTGTTGTTGTTAAAGAGTCGTCGAGTCAGTTCTGACTCATAGCAACTCTGTGTAGGGTTTCCAAGGAGCAGCCGTGACTCTGAACGGCAGACCTCACAGTTCAAACTGACCTTGCGGCCCAGGGCTTATCCTACAGCGTTTATTACCACAAACACCAGGACTATGTTATGTAAATTGCCCTCATTTTGAAATAAGGGAACCAACTGCTGCTAGCAACAAATATTTCATTACTTTCACTTGCTGGGGCACACAGACGTTTACATCATTAAAAAGGCTTTGAGCCTCTTCTTGCACTAATGGAAGGCTAAATAAGGACCATATGTACCTTTTGAGACTCGGTTACACAGTCCACTTAAAGACTTAAAGGCAAGAGCACATCTCTTCTAACTGGGGACCAACTGCCTGCACCTACAAACCTTGCGATCAAGGCCTTTTCACATAGTTTCCAATCACTCGAGAGCAGCAGCATCTATTAATATGATCAGGGTGATGATATCTATTAAAACTATTGTTAAGTGCCTTCACACTGGTTCCAATTCCTAGAGACCCTGTGTAGGGTTTCCAAGGAGTGGCTTGTGGATTTGAACCACCAACCTTGCAGTTCAAACCAACCTAGCGGTCCTGTGCATTCAGATAAATAACGACGCCGAGGTCAGAGGCATGGAGAAGAGACAGGCTACCTCTCGCTGCAGCATGGCAGCTGGCGCTCTCCACGCACTGTAGGTTCTTGAGCAGCTGCATCGACTTGCCGGCCATGATGATCTGCTTGAGGACAGGTTTGAGGAAGGACACCATGGTATGCTGCCTGCTGGACGGTCCCTGGTCACTGCCAGAACTCGCGCTAGCGTTATCACTCAATCTGTCTTCATTTTTACTCTTTTCTGATACGCTATACAACGTGTAAGTGGCATACCAAAAGTCTCTGTGATTTACTGGAACATTTTTGTTTCTATAGAGATGCAAAAGAATTTTAAATTTAAACTTTTCATCCTTAGAACAAAAGCAACAATAAATATCTGCTCTAGCTTAAGTATGTTTTACAGACACTCCCAAACATAGCAATATCGCATAAAGCCATCTTTTTTTATTTTTGGAAAACTACATGTTGTCGTTAGCTTCTGTTGAGCTGGGCTGGGCCCCAACTCATGTGTTACAGTACAGACCAGTTCCACAGTGCTGACTTGGCTATAACCTTTATGGGAATCACGCACCAGGTCTTTGTTCCATGGAGCTGCTAGGGAGGCCCCATCACCAACCTTTGGGTTAACAATCCATCACAAACCACTTGCCTAGGTGCCTTGTAAAAACATATATAACACAACATTTGTCCATTTTTCACATAAAAAATTTAGTGATATTACATTCACCACGTGGTATTCACCCTGATGCTCTATGTGATATCAATGACAATAATTGTTGCTAAATTTCCTTTTTATTACCATAAACAGAACCAGGAGTCGTGTTGTGGTGCTGTAGGATAAGTACTGGACTGCTAACTACAAGGTCAGTAGTTCAAAACCCACCAGCCACTCCTTGGAAACCCTATATATCGTTCTTATGAAAACCTATGGACAACAATGTGAAGAAGGGGTATTCCAGGACACTTAATTGTGCACATGAGGAACCTTTACATAGACCAAGAGGCAGTCATTTGAACAGAACAAGCTACACTGAATGGTTTAAAATAAGGAGTGTATTCCTTCATCATACTTATTCAATCTGTATGCTGAGCAAGTAATCCAAGAAGTTGGATTATATGAAGAACATAGCATCAGGATTGAAGGAAGACTCATTAACAACTCACAATATGCAGAAGATACAATCTTGCTTGCTGAAAATGAAGAGGACTTAAAACATTTACTGATGAAGATCACAGACCAGAACCTTCAGTATGGGTTGAACCTCAATGTAAAGAAAAGAAAATTCCTCACCACTGGACCAATAAATAACATCATGATAAATGGAGAAAAGATTGCTCGGATCCTTTGTCAACACTCATGGAAGCAGCAGTCAAGAAATCAAATGACGTATTGCATTGGGCAAATCTGCTGCACAAAACCTCTTTAAAGTGTTGAAGAGCAAAGATGTCAGTCTGAGGACTAAGGTGTGTCTGACCCAAGTCATGGTATTTTCAATGGCTTCAAAATCCTGTGAAAGTGGGACAGTGATTAAGGAAGACCATAGAAGAATTGATACATTTGAGTTATGGTGTTGGAAAAGTACATTAAAAGGACCATGGACTACCAGAAGAACAAACAAATCTCAGTTAGAAGAAGTACAGCCAGAATGCTCCTTGGAAGCCAGGATGGGCAGACTTTGTCTTTCATACTTCAGAAACATTGTCAGGAGGGACCAGTTCATCGAGAAAGATATCATGTTTGGTAAAATGGAGGGTCAGAGAAAAAGAGGAAGACCCCCAACAAGATTGATTGGCACAGTGGCAGCAGCAATGGTATGTTGTTGTTATGTGCTGTGGAGTCGGTTCCGACTCATAGCGACCCTGTACAGGGTTTCCGAGGCTGTAAATCTTTACGGGAGCAGAAAGCCTCATCTTTCTCCAGTGGAACAGCTGGTAGTTTCGAACTGCTGACCTTGTGGTTCACAGCCCGATTCGTAACCACTACACTACCAGAGCTCCTTAGCAATGGTATAGTGGTTGCTAATTTTAAGACTAAATGTAAAGTGAAGCTCTGGGGTTCTAATGAGAGTCTCAATCTCATCTTAAAGGTTGTATCTGGAGATCCATTTGCAGAACAATGAAACAAGACCCAAATCTCACATCATAAACAAAAACAAACTTCAACATGGATTGAAGAACTAAATGTAAAACCTAGATATATAAAGATCATCAATGAAAAAAATAGAGACAAACTGAGGGACTCGAGTACATGGAATAAATACACTGTCAAACCTAACTGAAAACACACAAACAGTAGAAGACAAAATAGATGACTGGGATCTCCTAAAAATTAGACAATTATGTGCTTCAAAAGATTTGCCAAAATAGTAAAAAGAGAGTCCACAGACCGGGAAAAAATGTTTTTGCAATGACATATCAGACAAGGGACTAAACTCTAAAATTTATAGAAAACTACAACTCTGGATTTGTGGTGTGTCACTGTAGGGTAAACACTGCTTCTTAGAAACCCTGTACAGGGTCACTATGAGTGGAAACTGACTTGAAGGTACTTAACAACAATACCTCTACAACAAAAGACAAACAAGCAACTAAAAACTGGGCAGAGGACACAAGCAGACACTTCATCATGCAACAGTATCAAGAAATGTTCACGGTCATTAGCCATTGTTGTTGTGGTTGTTAAGTGCCGTTGAGTTGGTTCTGATTCATAGCAACCCTGCACAGGTTTTCCAAGTCTTTAAATCTTTGTGGCAGCAGAGAGATGCAAATCTAAACAATGAGATATCATCTCATCCCAGTGTTATTGGCAAGGCTCAAAAGAACAGACAACAACAAATGCTGGCGAGGGTGTATTGATCTTTACTGGTGACTGGAATGCAAAGTTTGGAAACAAAAAGGAAGGATCCGTAGTTGGAAAATAAGGCCTTGGTGACAGAAATGATGCTGGACATCGCATGATAGAATTTTGCAAGACCAATGATTTGTTCATTTTAAACGCCTTTTGGAAACAGGTGTCTATATAAAAGATGACTATACACATGGACTTCACTAAATGGAATACACAGAAACCAAACTGTCTACATCTGTGGAAAGAGAGGGTGGAAAAGCTCTATATTATCACCGAAAACAAAGCCAGGGGCAAACTGTGAAACAGACCATCAATTGTTCATATGCAAGTTCAGGCTGAAGCTGAATAAAACGAAAACAAGTCCAGAAGAGCCAAGATATGACCTTGAATATATACCACCTGAATTTAGTGATCATTTCAAGAACAGAACTGATGTATCAGACCCGAAAGACTAAAGACCAGAAGAGTTGTGGGATGACATCAGAACACAATACAGGAATAAAGCAAAAGGTCATTAAGAAGACAAGAAAGAAGGAAAAGACCAAAATGGATCTCAGAAGAGACTTAAAACTTGCTTTCTAGCGTAGAGATGCTAAAACAAATGGAAGAAGTGAGGAGGTCCAAGAGCTGAACACAAAATTTCAAAGGTCAGCTCAAGAAGACAAAGTCAAAAAATTATAATAAAATGTGCAAAGACCTGGAGTTAGAAAACCAAAAGGAAAGAACATGCTCAGCATTTCTCAAGCTGAGGGAACTGAAGAAGAAATTCAAGGCTTGGCTTGCGGTATTGAAGGATTCTTTGGGCAAATTATTGAATGATGCAGACAGCATCAAAAAAAGATAGAAGGAATATACAGAATCATTGTACCAAAAGGAAATGGTTGATGTTCAACCATTTGATGAGGTAACATATTATTAAAAGCCAATGATACTGAAGGAAGAATTCCAAGGTGCAATGGAGGCATTGGCAAAGAACAAGGCACAAGGAATTGATTGAATACAAATTGAAATCTTTCAACCAAGTGAGGTGGCACTGGAGGCACTCACTCATCTATGCCAAGAAATCTGGAAGACGACTACCTGGCCAACTGACTGAAAGAGATTCGTATTTGTGCCCATTTCAAAGAGAGGTGACCCAACAGAATGCGGAAATCATTGGACAATATCATTGTCCATGCAAGTAAAGTTTTACTAAAGGTAATATAGAAATGCATGCAACCATACATTGACAGAGAACTTCCAGAGGTTCAAGCCGGATTCAGAAGAGGATGTGGAACAAGGGATATCATTGCTGACGTCAGATGGCTCTTGGCTGAAGCACAGAATACCAGAAAGTTGCTTACTTGTGCTTTATTGACTACACAAAGGCTTTCGACTATGTGTATCATGACAAGCTATGGACAACACTGAGAAGTATGAGTTTTCTGTAACACTAAATTGTGCTCATGAGGAACCTGTACATACCCCAAAAGGCAGTTGTTCGAATAGAACAACCAAGGGTACACTGCATGGTACAAAATTAGGAAAGGTGTGCGACAGGGTTGTATTCTTTCACCATACTTATTCAACCTGTGTGCTGAGCAAATAATCTGAGAAGTTGGGTTCTATGAAGAAAAACGTGGCATCAAGATTGGAGGAAGGCTCATTAACAACCTGTGATATGCAGATGATACAATCTTGCTTGCTGAAAACTAAGAGGACTTGAAATACTGATGAAGGTCAGAGACCACAGCCTTTGATATGGGTCACACCTCGAGATAAATCTTCACCACTGGACCAGTAAATAACATCCATATAAAAGGAGAAAAGATTGGAGTTGTCAATGACTTCATTTTGCTTGGATCAACCATCAACACTCATGGAATCAGCAGTCAAGAAATCAGATGACGTATTGCAGTAGGCCAATCTGCTGCACAAGACATCTTTAAAGTGCTGAAGAGCAAAGATGTCAGCTTGAAGACTAAAGTGCACCGGATGTAAGCCATGGTATTTCCAATAACCTCATATGCTTGCAAAAGTTGGACAGTGAATAAAGAAAACCATAGAAAAATGGATGCATTTGAGTTGTGGTATTAGAGGAGAGTATTGAAAGTACCAAAGACTGCCAAAAGAACCAACAGATCTGTGTTGGAAGAAGTGCAGCAAGAGTGCTCCTTGGTAGCCAGGATGGCCAGACTTCGTCTTTCACAATTTGGACATATTGTCAGGAGTGGCCAGTCATGTTTGATAAGGCAGAGGGTCAGAGAAAGAGAGGAAGACTCCCAGTGAGATGTATTGGCACAGTAGCAGCACCTATGGGCTCAAATGTAGTAATGATTTTGAGGTTGGCCCAGGACCAGGCAGTGTTTCATTCTGCTGTGCATAGGGTCGGTATGAGTCGGTACCAACTCGATGGGCCTAACAACCACTGAGGAATGCAATATGACATTTTCTCAGAAAGTTGGAAACAGAAATACCATATGGTCTGGCAATCCCTCTATTTGTTATAAGTGCCAGGACACGAGTAGATATATGCACACCAATGTTCATCGCAGCACTATTCACAATAGCAAAAAGATGGAGACAGCCTAAGTGCCCATCAATGGAAGAATGGATAAACAAACTTGGGAATACTATGCAACAGTGAAGAAAAACGAAGAATCAACAAAATGCCTCATGACACGGACTAACCAGGAGGACATTATGTTGAGTGAAATGGTTGTTGTTAAATGTCGAGTTAGTTCCGACTCAAAGTGACCCTGTATAGAGTTTCTGAGGTACGGATGGTGAGTCTGAACCACCAACCTTGCAGCTCAAACCGACCTCGTGGTTGAGTGCTTTTCCTACAGCATCACACAAGGATGTATGACACCAGCAATGTAAAAACTCAAGAAAAGCTTTTCATGCTAAGAGAAACATTCTTTGAAGACAGGTAAAGGTACAGTGAGGTATGCCAGGGCTAAAAAGGATAGAGGTAAATAGCGTTATATATAAATCTTGGAACAAAAGTCTTGTACAGGTAGATACATGGATAGACACACAGGCTGAATGGGTAATGGGAGAAGAGTGGGAGGAAACCCACAAATTTATAAAAGTTTGAAAGAGGATATTTGTACATGGGTATTTACCTTTCCTACAAATATACCTATGAATGTGGTAAAGCATATTGCAGACAAAATGATGACAACTTCTGAGATATTATCAAACATTTTAAAGCAGTAAGTTGTTAGGCCTGGGGTTCAGGACCATAGTTTCAGGGGACACCATGGTCAACTGGCCAAACATAGTCCACAAAGACAATGTTCTATATCTTACTTTGGTAAGAAGCATCTAGGATCTTAAAGCTCATGAGCAGCCACCTAAGTTGCAACTGTTGGCCTCCCCGTGTATGGAGGAAAGAAGAGTGATGAGAAAGGAAGATGCTTGGAATCAGGTAGTCCAGCACACTAATGGAACAGGGAACATTAGTCTCCACAACTCCGAGACCAGAAGAACTAGATGGTGCTCGGTTGCTAGTACTGGCTGCTTTGAATGGGATTGCATTAGAGGGTTCCAGAGTGAGTGAGAGAAAATATGGACTAAAACTCAAATTATAAAAAATGACCATGATTACTGGTCAGAAAGAGACTGGAGGAACCTGAGACTCTGGCCCTTGGTCACCCTTCAGGTCTGGAAAGGAACTCACCCTCGTGGGCCAACTTTCAGTCGAGCAGTAGATAGGTCTATAGGGGGGACAACAACACTAGTGAGGCATGGTCCAACATTCAAGATCAAAAGGGCAACATTTACCCAAGGACAGCTGAGAAGGGATGGGAAGGAGGATGGAGTGCAAACAGGAGCCCAGGGAAGACGTGGGCTAACTAGGGAATTACAACCACTGAGATGAAACAAAGCACATGATCTGTTGAATGAAAATCTGATGACCTTGTCTGCAAACCTGTACTCAATTCACAGTAAAAGTTTAAAAAAAAATTTTCTAAGAAAAGTTGAGAACTGACATAAAACTCAGAAAGTGGTATTTTTAATTTGCTGGTGATCTGATATGTCCTATTAAAATGCAACGAAACTTGCCCTTGTTGACAATACAGTTCTGTCATTTGTCTCTCAGTATCAGCTGAAACTAAACACCACCTGGTTTCTAAATGAGAGAAAACCCTTGAAAGTAGCAAAGGTGTCCTCTTCATGCACTATGTGGAATTACGGGCCTCACCTCTGGATGATGAATTCCTTGGCGCAGTCTAATAGGTGTCCGTGCACTATCCACTCGTCCACAGTCTGCAGGTAGGGCCTCACAGTTTCCACCCAGAGGGAAAACAAAAGGGAGACCTGCAGAGGAGAACATGACCACATAACTTGAGGGAACTTCCCCATTACTAGATAACAGGATGTTGAAGCATTTCTCTAACTTCTATTAACAAGTGCCCTCATTTCTATGTTTTTCTGAAATAAAGATGTTATGGGTTTAACAACAACATACACTATAGAAAAACTCACCTGAATCTGGGATTATTTGTAGTCCATACCCTCTAAAAGTAAAACTACACAGGAACAACAGGTATAAACTGGAATATGGTTCCTGTCTAAATAATACCATTAGTAAAATACCTATTAAGAATGATAAATTATTTCACTCTGCTATAGTTTCCAGTAGGAATAAATATTGTTTAATGACTTGTTTTTAAATGTGATACCAAAATGGCTTAACAAAAAGTTACACCAACAAACTTACAAAAATACCTAAAAAAAACCTGCCAAACCTGCAGTTTTCTAGACTACAGTCTCTAGTTAGAGTTGTAGTTCTAAGAAAGTGTTATTACAAACATTAGTATGAGTCATGTAGTTATATTTCGAGTCTTGTTTTTCATGGTTTGCTTTGTCCTTGCCTCATCCTTCTTGGCAATTTGAGCTAGAAAACCAATTCTCCATAGCAGTGTTTGGGAGGCTGCTCAGAGAAGGTCCCTGTGTAGGTACATTCCAACTCAGAAGCATATTCTAAAGCTTTGGACAACTGTCTGATACAGTGATTTAAGTTTCATTTTACAAAGCAGTGTGCTGGGCTCCCCATCATCCCGTTTTAAGACAGATAGGGGCTCACATACAGTTTTCTCAGAAGCCTCTCCAGCACTGTCATACTCCAGGATGGCCTTGTACAGTGTGTTGAGGAGGTGAGATGCCCGAACAACATTTCGTGTGTCCGGTGGAACTTCCGCTACTCCGGTGCTGAATATTTTGTGCAGAACCTTGAGCTGTGCCAGTCGTGGCGATAACCGGTCCACCACTATAGAAAGGGTTATCGTAGTATCTGTGAATATTAAGAAATCAAACTCAGTGACAAGGAAAGAGATAAGCATTCAAAACTTGATATAAATGCTAAGTCACTTATGAAAACATGTATGACAAACGAGGGGGTTGTGGTGTTGGGGGGAGGGCTGTGTGCTGTCAAGTTGTTTCTGACTCATAGTAAGTCCTGGAGTGGCGCTGTAGTATGAGCACTGTACTGTAAACCACGAGGCTGGCAGTTCAAACCCACCAGCTGCTTCTCAGAAACCCTATACAGAGTAAATGTGAGTCGGAAATGACTAGACGGCATTTAACAACCCCCATAGGGTTTTCCAAGGCTTTCAATGTTTTTGGGAGAAGAAAACCTCATCCTTCTCCCATGGAGCTGCTAGTAGATTTGAACTCCTGACCATGCAGTTAGCAGCCCAGCCTGTAATCCACTATGCTACCGGGGCAGGAGATTTTAATCTCTGATTACCATGATCTAATTTCCCTAATGAAAAATGAAGTCCTAAAAGTCAAGAAGAAACAAGTAACTTGACAGAAAAATAATGTTTACAGGAACTGACAATTCACAGTAAAGGAAATACATGATTCGGAAGGATATGAAGACATAAACTATACCAGTAAGACAAAAACTACACTTGGCTACTATTGTAGTTAGAGAGGGTGGGGACGTACTACAGCTCTAAAGGGCCACATGAGCAAGTTCCTCTGTGGAGATGTTGTTGTGAAGTGCCGTCGAGTCGATTCTGACCCATAGCGACCCTGTACATGGTTTCTGAAGAGCAGCTGGTGAGCCTGAACCGCCGACCTGGCAGTTCAAACGACTTTGCAGTCTGATGCGTTAACCCACAGTGGCACTCCAGGACTCCTCTGTGGAGATAGAACTGTTTTATATCTTGAATACAGAGGTGGTAATATGAATCTATACATGTGATGAAAAGTCATACAGCTAGAGACAAAGTGACACCGCTCCACCTTCAAAAGAAACCCAAAACAGAAGCAAAAAAAACGAATGCCCAGACGAGCTGGGAAATGCAAGCAAAGTCTACAGCCTTGCTGATGTGCTGGGCCAATATACATTTCCTAGTTTAGAAAATGCACCGTGACTACATGGCACCATTGGTCAGGTGGGCGATGGAACTTGAGATCACTTGGTGTTATTTGTTAAGTCCTTGCAAAGCAAAAAAAGAAAAAAGTACACTGAGATAAATTTGACAACACACTGTCAGCAAGAGCGTGAAGAAACAGAGTTTTATACTGTTGACAGGAGCGTAAATTTAAATATGTACTGTCACGTAAAGCAACGTGGCAGTATCTTCCAAAATCACAAACACGTATCGTTTGACCCAACAGTTCTCATTTTTAAGAATTTATTCTATACACAACTGCCTGCATACATGTATAACTACTTATATCTGGAGTCCTGGTCGCTATGGGTCAGAACCGACTCGACAGCACTTAACAACAATACCATCTATAAGTAAAGGAGCTCTGGTAGCGTAGTGGTTATGAATCGGGATGCTAATCTCATGGTCAGCAGTTCGAAACTACCAGCTGTTCCGGGGGAGAAAGATGAGGCTTTCTGCTCCCATAAAAATGTATAGCCTCGGAAACCCTATACAGGGTTGCTGTGAGTCAGAACCGACTCCACGGCACATAACAACAACAATCTATAAGTAGCTGTCATTACATCACTGCCGAGGACAACAGATCAGAAACAATGTAAACGCCCATCTCAGGATGGCACTATAGGATAAGCACTAACCCGCAAGGTCAATGGGACTGCAAGGTGGTGGTTCAAATGTACCAGCCACTCCTTGGAAACCCTATACAGGGTTTGCACTTAGCAACAACAGCAATAGCCATATGTAATTTCATTTTCTGATATGTCCATATAAGGAAAGACTAAGTCTACAAAAAAAAAAAAAAAGTAGAAAAGGACGTGGGGGCTAATTATATATATGTACGGTGTAATCCTTGAAACTTAAATTAGAAAGCAATTTGAGGAGAATATTGTAGACTACAAGGTATGTATGTATGAGGGGGCTTCCAAAATGCATGATAAAATTCCATGATCTTTTCCACGAATTTTTTGAAATCCCTTTGTATGTGCATTTGCTGGAAGGATGTACAAGAAACTGACTACCTCAAGGGAAGGAAACTGAGCAGCTGGGGATTTGAAGTAGGAAATCCAATTTTCACTGTAAATTCTTTTGTACTTTTTAGAATTTTAGAGATACAAATGATTTTAAAAGTAAATTTAAAATAGTAATAAATGACACGTGCAGTCCTAAGAATTACTTATTTGCCATGTAATTGCTAATTCTTGTATCAATTAATAAGCTAAAATGGCATGTAGAGTTGTGTGTCTTATGAGTAAGAGTGAAGAACAACTAAATACCATTACTGATGATAGACTTCTCAATTTCTGTAAGTTCTTCTTTAAAACTAATGAAATACTTGTACAGGGCCCACATGAAAGCCTGGTAGGTCCTAAAGGGAGCTTTGGCAGACTTCTTTGGAATGGAACAGTTCCCAGGGAGTGCGCTGTCAGAACTGTGCCTCATGACGTCATCGATGAACTCCTGGAGCCGGAACACAACCTGGCCATATGCCGCTATTTGTTCCAGCACTGATCGTAAACAGCTCTATGGCAGAAGCAAACAACAATTATTTACGGTCAAACCTCTGCAAATAAATGAATATTCCTCTTGCTTTAAAATATTTCCTGTGTGAATATTTTGTGCTGTGTACTTTGCAAAAAATGAAGTAGTAAAAAAATTAAAATTTAGCTTTATATACAAAGGAACTAGAGAAGACAACAATTTCTAGAGAACACAGAACTGGCGTTTATACTGTTTTTAAACACACGTAAGGGAAATGTGCTATGTGGCTGCTACATGCCATCAAGTCGGTTCTGATTCATAGTGACTATGCATAGGGTTCCCAAGACTGTAAATCCATACCAGAGCAGAAAGCCTCAACTTTCTTCCACAGAGCAGCTGGTAGATTAGAACTGCTAACCTTGTGGTTAGCAGGCCAACACGTAACTCACTATGCTACCAGGGTTTCTTAAATGTACTACAGTAATAAAAAAAGTAGTTTACAACTTTCTGATGATTTCAGTATCTTAAATTTAGTAGTCTTTCCCCATACAAAATGACAGAAATAAAAAGCAGAAAATGGAAATCAAAGCCCAATATGAACATTACAAACAAAATTAAAGAATTCTCTGAACCCTGTGTAGATCCACAGCTTAATTTTGCCTATTAGATTATATTTAACCGTTAATTTTAATATCAAAAACATTCTAAAATAATATTAAAATGGTTTACACTTATTTAATTCTCTAATTATAATACAAATAACTTACATGTGTTAAATGAGTTACTACAATATTGTTTCTCACAGTTATCTTCCCATCTGTCCACTGAAATATAAAGAGATTTTTGACACCTGAAAGTAACCTGAAATGACATAAAAAAGATAAATGTGCTTTTAAATCTAAAAGTTTTTCATTACAAAAATGCCGAAGAAATTTTAATGAAACAATCAGAATTTTTGGGGAAAAAAGAAAATACAGCTTCCAAAGGTAATACAGTAAAAAAATGGAAATGAAATCTTTGTTTTTAATTTTCTGAAGACTCAAGATTGCAGTGGTGGTGTGCGTGGAGTTGGTTCTGCCTCATGGTGACCCTGTAGAGTGTTTCTGTGGCTGTAAATCTTTATAGGAGCAGAAAGTATCATCTATCTTTCTCCCATGTAGCAAATGATAGAACTGAACTATGGACCTTGTGGTTAGCAGGCCAGCTCATAATCCCCTATTCTACCAGGGCTCCTTAATATCATACTGTTGTTAAGTGCTGTTGAGTCCTTCTGACTCATAGCGAGCTGTATAGAGTTTCCGAGGAGCGGCTGGTAAACTTGAACTGCCAATCTTGTGGTTCAAATTGACCTTCCAGATCAGCGCATTAGCCCACAGCACCACACCAATACTCCAATATCATACTGTAGTGGCATTTAAAATAATATTCACAGAGCATTTCTATGTATAAACTTGATGATCCAAACAGATCTACCATTTTAAGGACTATCAGTATTATGCTTTATGGTAGAATGCAACTAAACCTGGAAATTAAAAAAGTAACAGCACCACATGCTGTAATTTTCATTTTCATTTATGTGTGAATACAATCTAAAATTATTTTTCTTTAAAACCTTCACTTGTGATTGAATGAGGTTTACAGAGCAGATCAGTCTTCCATTCAACAATTCATACACATTTTGTTACAATCTAAATTCTTGGGGATGTTCTATTAGTTCCTGGTTTGTAGTTTCTTCAACTGCATAATACTCGGTTAAAGGCAATAAACAGCACTGTAGAGACTTGCTTTAAACTCAGGATATTTAAAACATGGCTTAATCTAATTAAATCATGGAATAGATCACTTAAAATGGAAAGGAAGTAAACGTATCAAAATCTCACAATCTTCATGGTCAAATCTCAAGTCCGGGCTTCCAGATACTGCCAATCCAAGTTTAAATGCCTACTGGGAACTGTGTTCATACTGCTACTAGTTTCATACTCCTGAACACTTTCCATTTAAAATACATTTTCTATCTCACAAATGAAGCCTTTTAGACTATGGATTAGAATAAGAGGTCTTACCATAAAGTTTCCCGAATAACCTGAGTCTCCGTAACAAACACTCTGTCATCGGGAACATACAATGAGTCACTGCTATACAAGTGCTGATCCCTAGTAGAGAACAGATTTCAAATACCAACATAAGGTTTTTTGATTGAGGGAAAATAAATGTCTCAAAGAAAATAGGCAATTTCCTGGTAACTTAACCAGCAACCAATTAGTGAATAAACAAAACAAACAATTTACATAAATTCCACATTCATTTTCACAAGTCAGTAGAAATACTTGGAGACGTACTTTCAGAACAACTTCAACTGCTATATGTTTTTTATGATTTAGGCAAATGTTTTAAAAGTAAGCACTGTTTTTTTAAAAAACAGCAGTTTTGGAAAACTGTATTTTAATTTTAATTTTTTTAGTGTTTTATTGTGAATTATATGATAGTTTACATGGGAGAACATTAGTTTTACATTCATCCTATTGTACATCATATCATTGCCATGGTTACAATCCCCTCCAGCATCATCAACCAATCAAAGGGTATACCCTGCAAGCCTGCCCCCTACACTCCCCCCCCTCCCCCAAGTCTTCAGCACACAGTCGCTCTCCCTCTCTGGATCTAAAGCCCCCAGCTGCTCCATTGCTCCACATCATTGTCGCTGCCTCCATCTCAGGCATCACTGTTTCTCTGGGTAGGGTCCCGTTCTCGGCTCTTCTCCATTGATGGTCCCAGGGACCTCTGCTCCTAGACTGAAAAGTTAATCACTTCCTTCCATGCTATTAAATGTCTACCTTTACATTTCCAACCTTCACAATCAGTCCTGATAACAATTATTCACTATTGTATCATAAGAGACCCATCTGCATTTCATTTCATCAACTCCGCCTAGACAGATTGGATACTACTCACTGGAGATTCTGCCTTCCTCCATGCCCTCTGGATCTAGGTTCCCTCTTGAAAGCTTGTAAGCCAGTCACTTCTTGCCTTTGTAGCCCTACCCCACCCCCACCCCCCCCATTTTGCATAGCCAGTGTCTAAGTTGCCCATCCCTATCTACTCTGTGTGTGGAGGGGGTAGGAATGATTCTTGCTGTAAGAATTTGTTCCCTCTTTTGACCTACTGCTTCCTCAGGTGTAGGTCAAGTCCATCAAATTGCATCAGATTACTCTTTTTTTCCTCTTCTTTCTTCTTCTGGTTGAGCTCTGATCATCCGGTCATTCAAGCCAGGTCAAGTGGGTATTATCTGCAAGTGTGAGTGTTCTTGTGCATATGCCCTCTCTTTTCATCAGCTGAAATGCTTCACTCTCCATATTGTCGGTCTTAGCTCACCACTTCATTGTTGTTTTTCCCCTCACTTCCCCTAATCAATGACAAGCATGGTCACCAATCGGAGTGTGTATTCCCATTGAGTCTTAGTCTAGGAAGGGGGTTTGTACTGAGGGGACCCAATCACTTGCTTTGATGTTTCCTGGGCAAGCAACTTGTTTGTTCTTGTAGTTAACAGTCTGTCTGCCTCTATTGTTTTGTATTCTTCCTGTAGGTCTTTCTTTCAAGAAGGGAAAACTGTATTTTTGTAATAAGGGCAATAAAATAAGCCAAATATGACCTAATATATACCAAACAATTCAGTTTGAAATTAACAAAAAGCCAAAACCCAGATTATAACTTTATAACCATATCAACATTTAAAATAATAGTAATAACAAACTCTAATTAGAATTACTAAAAATACTGACAAGTTTAAAATGCACAAAAGTACTTCGTGATTTAAATCACAAAGCAAAGCTTCTTCAACCATTACATTAAAGAAAAAATTTAGTTGTTGAAAAATTTACTTTCTTGAGGAGGAACCAAGATGATGGAGTAGATAGAAATGCTACTCAGACCTTCTACAACAAAAATCAGGGAGACCAAATGAAACACACTTTGAGGAATAATCCTGGAACCCTGATTTCAGAGGAAAGGTTGGAGAAGTGGGGGAGGGAGAGACTGGTGAACAGTTTCTCAGTTAGACGTGATGCAGCCATTTTGAACTTTTAGCGGGATCTTCTGAGATAAACCATGGCCTGGCAGTGTAGATTCTCGCTGAGGACTGAAAGTGGGAAAGGTGTGCTTCTTTTTTGTTCCCCAAGTTCCCCTGGTGACCAGAGGTGTGGCCAGCCCTCATCACAGCCCCCTGCAGTCTGGGAGTTCAAAGCCTTGAGGCTGTGGGACATGCTGGAGTGAGGTGGGCATCAACTGTGCTGCCTTGGTCCCTGGAATCGAGTGGGCCCTGTTCAAGATATACAGAGCCCACAGAAACACCTGATCAGCCTTGAACTGGAGGAAGCCCGAGGCTGGCTGCCTAGCCAGTGCTACAGGAAATGCATTTAGGGGCAGAAACACTACCATCTCAGCCCTCCAACCATCTCATGAGCTCCTTGGCTAACAGGAGTCACCTAAAATGTTTGTCTCTGTGTCCATCACTGGCACTATTTCATTTTGCTTTTGTTTCTTTTCCTTCTTCCTTTCTCTCTCCCCTTTCCTTCCTTTTTATCTTTTTAATCTCTGCTTTTTGTTTTTCTTCTTTTCCTACATCTATGTCTCCAAGTCTGCCTTTGCCACCACCTCTGCTGTCACCACTTTTTAAAGTAGGGATCTCATTTTCTGCTCATGGCCATGAGATGGTATGAGATGGCTCCCTTTAAACCAATGGCAAAATGAACCAACTCCAGCATTAGAGTCCTATACACCATATTTGCACGATCCCACCCAATCATCTGGTGGGAATTAAGAGTCTGGATAGAAAAGTCATATCAAGTAAATGCCAGGTACCACATGCACTTTACAAGGACAAAAACAGACTAAAAATCAAAGGATGGAAAAAAATTTACCAAGCTAATGCCATTCAAAAAAACAAGCAGGAATGGCAATATTAATCTCTGAAAAAATAAACTTAAAGGCAAAAACCAGCATAAGAGTAAAAGAAGATCATGATTAAAAGCTCAATTGAAACAGGACGTAACCATAATAAATATCTGTGATACCAGTAAAAGAACTTCAAATCACATAAATCAAACTCCAATGGAACTGAAGAGAAACAGACAACTCCACAATAATAGTTGTTGCTGTTAGGTGCCATTGAGTTAATTCCGAATCATAGCGGTCCTGGAAAGGGTTTCTCCAAGGTACAGCTGGTTAGTTTGAACCGCTGACCTTGTAGTTCAAATTCTGATGAAAGACAAAAAGAGCTAAGAAAAACTCAACAAAGAGAGAATTAAACAGCATAATCAACCCACCTGATCTCAGACATACACAGAGCACTACACCCAACACCGGCACAATATACACTCTTCTCCAATACACCAGGAACGTTCTCCAGAATAAAACATGTATTAGGCCACAAAGCAAACCTCAATAAATTTAAAATCATCCAAACACTACAAAGCATCGTCTCATATCATAATGCTATAAAGTTAGAAATCAACAATAGGAAGATTAAGAGGAATAAAAGCAAATACATGCAAATTGATGAACACCCTGCTTAAAAGTTACTTTGTAATAGAAGAAACAGAAAATGAAATAAAAACAAACAAACAGAAAAAAACACTCCTTGAATCAAGCAAGAATGAAAACACAACATACCAAAACCTTTGGGATATAGTAAAAACAGCGCTTAGAGGGCAATTTGCAGCAATTAACACACAAATCCAAAAAGGAGAAAAAATAAAAATCAACAAGTCAATCAAACAGCTCCAACATCAGGATAAGAGCAGCAAAGTAAACCTGCAGCTGCTGGAAGAAAAGAAATAATAAAGGTTAGAGCAGAAGTAAATTCAATAGAAATCAGAAGAACAGTAGAAAGAATCAACAAAACAAAAAGTTGGTTCTTTGAGAGGATTAATAAAATTGATAAACCATTGTCATATATAACAAAAGAAAAGAAGAGCCAGATAAAATGAGTGGGAAATGAGTGCCATCAAAACAGAAAGAACAGAAATAAAAAGGATTACCAACAGAATACCACAACAACTGTCCACCACATATCTGTCAGTTTGTTGCACTGTGGTGGCTCGTGTGTTGCAGATATACTGCTGCAAGCTATGCCACCAGTACCTTAAATACTAGCAGGGTCACCCACGGTGGACAGGTTTCAGTGGAGCTTACAAATTAAGGCAGAGTTGGAAGAAGGAGAGCTGTGTTACTGGGATTTTAAATACAAACAGGGTCTACCCACAGTGGACAGGTTTCAGCAGAGCTTCCAAACCAAGATAGACTAGGAAGAGCCAGACTACTTCGGAATGTTTAGCCACTGAAAAGTTTATGAATAGTTGCAAAACATTATCAGCTATAGTGTCGGAAGATGAAAATATTATGAAGAACATCAGAATTTCGTCTGTCAGACACAATGCCAGAACATGAACCTCACAGGCTGGAAGGCACTCAAAATATGACTGGGGAAGAGCTGCCTCCTCAAAGTAGAGTTGGCAGTGATGATACAAATGGAGTAAAGCGTTCTGGACCTTCTTTTGCTGATGGGGCACAACTCAAAATGAAGAGTAACAGTTGAAAACATACATTAATAATCAGAACACAGAATGTATAAAGCATGAATCTAGGAAAATTGGAGGTTGTCAAAAATGAAATGGAATGCATAAAGATGCATAGTCTAGGTATCAGTGAGCTGAAGTGGACTGGTATTGGCCATTTTGAATATGATAATCATATAGTTCACTGTGCTGGGAACGACAAATTCAAGATGAATGGCCTTGCATTCATCATCAAAAAGAACATTTCAAGGTCTTAAAGTACAAAGCTGTCTGTGATAGAATAGTCCTGGTGTGGTTAATGTGCTGGACTGCAAAGTCGGTTTGATCCACAAGGTCGGCAGTTCAAGCTCACCAGTCACTCCTCAGAAACCCTGTACAGAGACTCTATGGTCAGACCCAACTCGACGGCACACCACCACCACCACCACCACAAGAACTACATGAGGAATATCAGTTAATACCATATTATTTAACTTTATGCACCAACCACTAAAGCCAGTGATGATGAAATTGAAAAATTCTACCAATTTCTTCAGTGCAAAAATGTTCACACATGCAATCAAGATATATTGATAATTACTGGTGACTGGAATACAAGGGCTGAAACAAAGAAGGATCAGTAGGTGGAAAATATTGTTTTGGTGATGGATACGATGCTGGAGATTGCATGATATAATTTTGCAAGACTTACTCATTACAAACAGGTTTTTAAAACATTAAAAGGTGATTATATACATGAACCTCACCAGATTAAATACATATAAATCAAATTGACTATAACTGTGGAAAGAGATAAATGAAAAGCTCAATATTACCATCCAAAACAAGGCCAGGGGCAGACTGTGGAACAGACCATCAATTGCTCATATGCAAGTGCAAGCTGAAGCTGATGAAAACTAAAACAAATCCCCAGGAGCCAAAATATGACCTTAAATATATTTCATCTGATTTTAGAGACCATCTCAAGAAAAGATTTGATGACTGGACACTATTAATGGAACACAAGAGAGGCTGTGGGAGGACATCAAGAACACCATACAAGAAGAGAGGAAAGGTCATTAAAAAGACAGGAAAGAAAGGCAAGACCAAAATGGAAGTCAGAAGAGACTCGGACACTTGTTCTCCAGGGCAGACAGGCTAAAGCGAACGGCAGAAAAGAACAAGTAAAACATCTGAACAGAAAATTTCAAAGGACAACTTACTTGAGAAGACAAAGAATTTTAATGAAATGTGCATAGACCTGGGGTTAGAAAAACAAAAAGGAAGAACACGCTCAACATTTCTAAACCTGAATGAATTTAAGAAAAACTTCAAGGTTCGACTTGAAATACTGAAGGAGTCTATGGGTAAAATGCTGAATGATGCAGAAAGCATCCAATGAAGATGAAAGGAATACACAGAATCACTGTACTGAACACATGGTACTAAACAGAAATGGCTGATGTTCAACCATTACAAGAGGTAGCATAGGATCATGAACCAATGGTACTGAAGGAAGAAATCCAGGCTGCAGTGAAGGAACTGGTTAAAACAAGTCTCCAGGAATAGAAGGAATATAAATTGAAATCTTTCAAACAAAGTGATACAGCACTGTAGGTGCTCACTCATCTATGCCAAGGAGTGTGGAAGACAGCTACCAGGCCAATCTATTGGAAGCAATTTATATTTGCACCCATTTCAAAGAGAGGTGACCTAACGGGATATGGATATCATTGAACAATATCATTAATATTACATGCAAGTAAAATTTTGCTGAAGATAATTCAAAATAGTACACTGATAGAAGTGCCAGAAACTCAAGTAGGAACCAGAAGAGGCTGTGGAACTAAGGATATCATTGCTGGGGTTTCTGGATCATGGCTAAAAGAAGAGAATATCAGAAAGAAGATTACTTGTGTTTTATTAACGATGCAAAGGCTTCTGAGCTGCGGATCATGACTAGCTATGGACAATACTGTGAAGAATGGGTACTCTAAAACATTTGATTGTGTTCATGAGGAACCTGTATCTAGACAAAGAAGCAGTCGTTTGAACTGAATTAGGGGACACTGAATGGTTTAAAATCAGGAAACGTATGAGCCAGGGTTGTATCCTTTCACCACACTTATTCGATCTGTATGCTGAGCACATAATCCGAAGAGCTGGGTTATATGACAAAGATGTGGCTTCAGCATTGGAGGAAGACTCATTAACAACCTATAATATGCAGATGATACAACCTTGCTTGCTGGAAGTGTTGTTGGTAAGTGCCAGTGAGTCGGTTCCGACCCACAGTGACCCTGTATAGGGTTTCCAAGGAGCGGCTGGAGAGCTTGAACTGCCAACCTTGCAGCTCAAACCAACATTGCAGTCCAGTGCATTAATCCACAGCATTACACCAGGAAACAGAGGACTTAAAATACTTCCTGATGAAAATTAAAGACTATAGCCTTCAGTTTGGACTGCACTTCATTGAAAAGAAAATGAAACTCCTCACCACTGGACCAATAACTAATATCATTATGAATGGAGAAAAGATTGAAGCTGTCAAAGATTTCCTTCTGCTTGCATTCACAATCAACACTCATGAAGCAACAGTCAAGCAATCAAATGATGTACTGCATTAGGCAAAACTATTGAACAAGCTGCAAGCCACCGCATAACATGGATGAACCTTGAGGACATTATGTTGAGTGAAATTAGTCAGTCACAAAAGGAGAAATACTGCATAGGACCACTACTATAAAAGAC
>NW_006408562.1:8089355-8102880 GCF_000296735.1 Chrysochloris asiatica | reverse complement strand
GAGGATCATTCCCACCCCCTCCATACACAGAGTAGACAGGAATGGGCAACTTAGACATTGGATAACCAAAGTAGTGTTGTTGTTGTGAAGTGCCATCGAGTTGGTATCGAAAGGCAAGAATTGCCTGGCTTATAAGCTTTTAAGAGGGAACCTAGAACCAGAGGGCATGGAGGAAGGTAGAATCTCCATTGAGTAGTAGCCAATCTGTCTAGGCAGGGCTGATGAAAGGAGATGAGGATAGGTCTCTTGTGATACAATAGTGAATAATTGTTATCAGGACTCATTGTCAGGGTTGGAAATGTAAAGGAAGACATTTTTTAGCAAGGAGGGAAGTGATTAACTTTTCAGTCTAGGAGCAAGGTCCCTGGGACTATCAAGGGAGAAGAGCAGAAAGCGGGACCCTACCCTGAGAAGCAGTGACGCCAGAGATGGAGGCAGAGACAATTATGTGGAGAGATGGAGCAGATGGGGACTTTAGACCCACAGAGGGAGAGGGGCTCTGTGCTGACGACTAGGGGGCAGGCTTGTGGGGTATACGCTTTGGTTGGTTGATGATGCATGGAGGGGATTGTAACCATGGCAATGGAATGATATAGGATAGGATGAATGTAAAACTAAACAGATACTTCAACAAAGGCATTCAGGCAGCCAACAAACATATGAGGAAGTGCTTGCAATCATTAGCTATTAGAGAGATGCCAAACAAAACAACAAGGTATCATCTTACCCCGGCATTAATAACAAAGTTATTAATGAAACAATAAATGCTTGGAAGGTGTATCGAGTCTGGGACCCTCCTACACTGCTAGTGGGATTGCAAAATGGTGCAACCACTGTGGAAAACAGTGTGGCATTTATTCCAAGGGTTGAAATGGAAAGTTTGTATGGCCCACCAATCTCTCAAGTTGTACATATCCTCAAGAAATGCGGGCTGTGGTATGAATAGATATCTGCACACAAATGTTATTTGCAGTGTTATTCCCAATAATGGAAACAGCCTAGATGCCCATCAGCAGAGGAATGGCTGAACGAACTTTGGTACATAAGCACAATGGAATGTTATGCAACATTGAAAACAACGATGAATCTGCAAATCACTGTGTAACATGGAGGACATCAGTCGGCAGCAAAGTGAAATTGGTTGGTTGTTAGCAAAGGAACAGATACTGCAGTGAGAGACCATTATTGTAAACAGTCCATAATAGGTTTTCTTTCTATAATAAACATTCTATGATGGCTATCAAGGGTGGGAGGGAATGGAGAATTATTCACTGGGTAGAGTTTAGGCATATGCTAACTTGGATGATTGGGCAAGCATTAAAAATGAAAAGGAAGGAAATTGCTCTAATTTTTCTGTACTATAAGGGAGAAAATGTACGTTTATTTTCTCAGAAGGACAAACCATCGAGAACTTTCCCACAACTGAAAAAAAGGAAATGAAAGAAGTGAAATAAAAAATAAGAGAGAGAGGAAAAAAAAAAAGATTTGTAAATGGCTAACAGTGTATGGCTTTGCAACATGGTAAGTGTGACTGGCGTGGCTGGGCTGTACGTGTCAAAACTGTTGAAATGGCCGACATTCGGTTATATTTATATTGCTGCAATGAGAAAATATGCATAACAAGAGAAAAATGTAGCTTCTTACCAGACAGCCGCTAAATTAGAGTGCAAATGTAAACTGTGAGGAAACCCTACAGGCCTGGTCGTCCAGTACCGTAGAACCACATGCTCTTCCAGCCAGTTCTGGTCATCTGTCTCATCTGCAGGAAGAACATTTAATACAAAGTTTAAGTTTATAATACTCACGAACTTATTCACTGCCATCAATTGGTTCTAGAACATGTTGTTGTTAAGTAAAATTGAGTTGGTTCTGACCCATAGCAACCCTGTATAGGGTTTCCAAGGAGCAACTGGTGAGTTTGAACCACCAACCTTGCAGCTCAAGCAGATCTCCTGGTTGAGTGCTTATCCTACAGTGCCACATCAGGGCTTCTTCTAGAAAACAGGCTCATTCAAATATATAGCTTAAAATAACTTGTTAAACTAATAGCCACCCAATAATATTTATTGGTGTTTGGTGGCTCCACATAATAAGCACTGGGCTGCGATCCAAAAGGTCAGCAGTTAGAGCCCACCAGTTGCTCTGATGAAGAAAGATGAGGCTTTCTGCTTCCACAAAGATTTCAAAAGACTCCAGAAACCAGATACAGATTCACTATGAGTCGGAACTGACTCGACAACACTTAAGAACAACTACAACCACATTTACAGATCATTTACTCAAAACCATGTCTAGAGATATAAGGAGTGCGGCGCTGTAGGGTGAGCACCAGACTGCACGTCAGTTTGAAGCGCAAGGTCGGTGGTGCAACCTCACCAGCTGCTCCTTGGAAACCCTATATGAAGTTGCTATGAGTCGGAAGTGACTCGACAGCACTTAACAACATAGAGACATACATAATTAAATGTCATTGGATAGAAAGTAAATATTGTTCAACTTAAAAAAATGACTCCATGAACAGAAAGATACAAACTGGTGTTTGAATAGTACAACCACCATTGTTGTTGTGATGAAGTGCTGTTGAGTAGGTTCCAACTCATAAGAACCCTGTATGGGGTTTCCAAGGAACAGCTGGTGAGCTTAAACCGCCGACCTTGCAGTTCAAACACCTTTGCAGTCTGACACATTAACCCACAGTGCCACACCAGGACTCTATTAGAGATACTGAAATGATATTCAAAATATTCCTTGAGGACTCCAAAACTTTAAGACTGACGCTAAATTTCAAAGATTAGTGGTGGCGTACTGTGGAGTCAGTTCTGACTCAGAGCGACCATGTACAGGGTTTCCAAGGCTGAAATCTTTAAGGAAGCAGAAAGCCTCATCTTTTTCCTGTGGAAAAGCTGGTAGTTTTGAACGGCTGACCTTGAGGTTAACAGCCCAATTCGTAACCACTATGCTACCCGAGCTTCTATATCTTATACAAGTTGTTCCAGAAGATGTTGTTGTTGTTGTTGTTAGGTGCCACTGAGTCGGTACCAACTCAGCGACCCTATGCACAACAGAACGAAACACTGCCCGATCCTGGGCCAACTTCACTACTGTTGCCACGCTTGAGTCCACTGATGCTACCACTTGGCCAATCCATCTCGCTGGGGGTCTTCCTCTTTTTCTCTTACCCTCCACTTTACCAAACATAATATCCTTCTCCAGCGACTGGTCCCTCCTGACAATATGTCCAAAGTATGAATGACAAAGTTTGGCCATCTTGGCCTCTAAGGAACACTCTGGATGCACTTCTTCCAAAACGGATCTATTGGTTCTTTTGGCAGCCCATGCACTGTCAATATTCTCCTCCAGTACCATAACTCAAAAGCATCAATTCTTCTACAGTCTTCCTTATTTGCTGTCCAGCTTTCGCATGCATAGGAAAGGGGAAAGTTGCCTAACTCTTTGAGACTCATATAACCTTGACACTAACACCAGATGCAGACGAGTCCAACTCAGCCTGTCACCTACACAAAACTCACAGTCAGCAGCCCAAGGATGCTGCGGTCACACGTGCCTCCACCTCCACCTTCCCGATCAGTTCTGACACCGCCCATCCTCCCCACGCATTCTCCACTTCTTTGCAGGGTTGGTGAATCCGTTGCAATGGCCACACAGAACTCAGACTATTCTCATGATTATGGGATTTGTTAGGGACCCTAACAGTTTACAATTCACGTCTTTGGTCAGCACAGTTTCTTCTCTGCTGGTCTGGGCCCTACTCAGTTACTGTTACCAACCTCCTTAGGCAGTTAATAAATGCCCACAGGGCACTCCACTCCACCCTAGATTTCACCCTCAAGGCACTCAGCTCTAGCTCCGTACATCGGCTACTCTAGCCCCTCAGTTAAATGCCAGGCAGCACCCCACTGCACTGGCCAGGAAGACCACTGCTCTATCTGGTCCTTTCACTCTTGCTTCTGCTGCTGGTACTCCTCTGCCACTTCTCAACGGCTCCACTGAGGTCATAGCTTTCTGTCCTTGGGCCCAAAGGACACACTCCACTCCTGGTTTTCTCTTTTGATGGGAGTGAGAGCCCTATTCAGAGAGTCAGCTCATTTTCTGCCCAGCCAGATGTCAAAGGTAACCAATCACAGCTCGCCCTGTGAACAAGCACTCACAACTGAGTAGTATAATCCTATCAGCATCTTACCATCCAGCTTCCCAGCCTATCAGGAAAGCATCATTTGGTGGGTGTTACAAAGACTGTGGCTACAAGAGACCCTGTACTGGGTCGCAATGAGTCGGAACCGACTCTACGGCACATAACCACGGCCAATGTGATACCTGGACTCTTGGTGTGGCTTTGTAGGATCAGCACTGGACTGTGAACCCCAAGGTTGGCAATTCAAACCCAGAAGTTGCTCCTCGGAAACCCTATACAGGGTCACTATGAAGTTGGAACTGACTCAATAGCACTGAACAGCAACAATAACGTGATAGTTGGAACTGCGGATGCCTTGGCAGGTCCAGACCAAATGATTTCGTGGGTGTAGGCCGTACATTCCCCATCCTTGCTAAACAGGGTCTCTTTGAGTTGGAACCAACTCAACAGTACTTAACCACCACAACAACAATCCTTAGATTGCTATGTCCCTTATCAGCAAGAACCAGTTTCAGATGAGAGGAGCTCTCAGCCCTCAAACCCCTAAGAATGAATCTCTCAGGGAATTGAAGCCAGACAGGCTGAAGAATTCCCACTCCACTTAAGGGGGCCTTAAGTTAAACCATGTAAGAAACATGAAAGCACATTAAAAAAAAAAGTCCACATAAACACGCCTGTTCCATGCAATAGAGGTTCCCTGGTATTTCTCCTTGAAAAGAGGCTTCTTGACATTTCAAACTGACACCAAGAATAAAGACTGTAAAATACCCTGCCCGGCTTTCCCTATTAATCTTCTGGTATAAATACTCTTCAAGCCACGGCCTCCCAAGCCAGTTCCAGCTGGATTCGAGTATGCACCATATGGAACATCTTAAGAATCCCCAGCGTATTTCCATGCACGCAGCACGTGCACAGGGGATTGTTATGTATTCAGTGTGTACACAAAGTAAATATACGTTAAGAATCACCTTGGGAACTTGTTTAAATGTAGGTTCTGATTTTGTATATCTAGGGTTTTGTTACGTGCCATCGAGTTGGTTCTGACTCATAGCGACCCCATGTAGTGCTTTCGTGAGCAGTTGGTGGGTTTGAACTGCCGACCTTGTGGTTTGCAGACCAGTGCTGATCCTACTGCGCCACATCAGGAGTACATATCTGAGTTAGAAATGCAAATTCTCAGTAGGGCGGTCAAACTGGAACTGGCTGGAAGCAGTGAACTTAATGTAATAAAATGATAGTCTGTCTGAAGGACAGTAGGTGAAGAGACAGTGGCAGCAGCAATGGGCTCCTGTGTACACAGACAAATGCAAATTAAAGCAACAATGACACTAACCAGAGGGGTGACGTTTACCTTGGAGGTGGGTGACAGGGACAGAACTTCCAGTTCTGACAAGCTCTTCCACACATAATGGACACACAAGAGGATCACATGGAGATCATACCAGATACAGCAGAAGGGCAGTTAAGACACCTCAGAGGGTATTGAAAAGGGAACGAATGATAGAAACCAGAAAGTTTCTAATTGTAGAGTATTACGCATCAGTTAGAAGAAGAGCAGAGATGGGCGTAGAGTAATGAGGATGATTTTTGAAAACAGTGGACTGTAAATAGATCAGGCTTACTGGTCAGATAAGAGGTTGGTGGAACCGCAAAACTATGGCTCTTGATCACCCTGCATGCAGGTCCAGGGCTGAATTTTCAGCCAAGCAATAGACAGGTATAAGGGGGCAATGATACCACAGAATGGTCAACCACTTGTAATCAAAAGAGCAGCATTTACTAAGGGCAGAATTCAGCAGGGGTGGAAAAGAAGATGGAATGGAAATAAGAAACACGGGAAAAGTAAGTGAGGTTTTTACACTGAGGGGATTCTAATCCTTGAAATTAATGAAGTGTATGATTTATGGAATATAACGCTAATGGTCTACTCTGTAAACCTTCACTCAATTCACAATAAAAAGTGAAAAACAGTTGACTGAAAAAGTAACAGAACAAAACTTAAAACAAAAAATCAGTTGCTGTCAAGTTGATTTCAACTCATGGTGACCCCAGTGTGTCTGAGTAAAACTGTGCTCCATACAGTTTCTAATGGCTGTGACCTTTTAGGAGTAGGTCACTGGGCCATTTATACAGGGTGCTTCTATGTGGATTTGAACAGCCAATCTTTCTATTAGTAGCTGAAAGTTTATCGTTTGCTTTGAGCAACACTTCCATCATAAGCAAGATTAACAGTTAGGCAATTAAAAAATACATAATACACTAATCAATGCATTTTATAGGACCACAGCAGATCTGAGAAAAATGATATTATAAAACACCTCAGAACAGGTGCCTGTGAGTAGGCTGGCAGAGAAAGGGAAAGAGAAATGGGAATTTGAAAAAGATTTTACAATCTTTACTAAAAAGCTCTACACAGACTACTGATGAGAGCGTGCTCTGAACAAGATTCATTCCATCCTTTGCCCTGGAGGTCCAATTAAATAGTTTTTTAAAAAGGAAAGAAAAAAGAAAACTAGAAAATCATTCATGTGTTACATTAGCTTTAACTACTTCATATCCAACTTAGTAAGGTCCAAGTGGAGTGGGGCCTGCCCACACATGCCTGACCTAGTTTCTCCTGCGGTGAGGCTGTGAAACACTCTCACACCACAGCCTTGGTTTCCTTATTTGCAAAGTGAAAAAGTAGGATTAGCCGACTGATTCCCTAAAGTGGTCTTCAGCTCTTTCTAAATTCTACCAATTCAGTTCCTCACAAAAATCTACACAGCAGGCATTCCAATTAAATTGTATCTACCTTTTTCTTTTATTTAGTTACTAACTTGAGGAAGGAGTTCCTAGACGGTACAGCCAGCTGCTTTGGTGCTAACTAGAACGTTGGTGTGTCAAGGCCGTCCAGAGGCACCTCAGAAGCAAAGGCCTGGCGGTTGGTTGGTGTATTTCCAGAAAGGCAGCCACTGGACACCCTGTGGAACTAAGTCTACTCAGTACTCAGACACGTGAGGTCTCCATGAGTCAGAGTAAACATGATGAGGAACGGCTAGCTGCAGCAAAGACAATCATCACTGAAAGATAAATTGAGACATTCGGAACTGACAGAAAACCTTGAGAACTATGAAAGAACAAAATTACACTCAAAAACACTTTTCAACATTCATTCTAAAGTGCTGAGTCTTAGGCACTAAAGAAGAAAAGGTCACCATGAATCGAAGTATACTCAATAGCAACTAATTATGAAGGGTTTACAAAGATTTGTTTCATAAAAATGGAGAGAAAAAAAAAACCCATTCCCACAGAGTCCGTTTGATTAGGACACGGTTACCAAGGCTGTAACGCTGATAGAAGCGGACATCTTTCTCTTACACAATGGCCGGTGGGTTCACACCAATGGTTTTCTGGTTAGCAGACAAGTGCTTTACCATATCTTGAGTCAGATGAAACTTACTATAAAACTTATTATAAAAACTTGCTGTCCTTCCAGGAAATTCCTCTACTAGAAAATGGTGCCAACCTCCATGAACAGAGTACCTTTCCAGCTGACTCCGGGCCCCGGTTTTCTCTTTTGATCTGGTTCTTCTAATGGTGTCCTGTCCACCTGGATCCCAGAGTCCTCTCTGTTTAAAGGCTGTTGATCATCTTCGCCTTCACTTTCTTCAGACCAGCTCTGATTCAAACAAAACCAAAACCAAGCTCACCTTTAGAGAATATAAAAATAGGAGCTACTTAGAAAAAAAGACCACCACTCATCATAGTCTGTCATACTATGGTGGCCTGTGTTTTGCTGTGGTGCTGGAAGCTATGCATCCAGTATTTAAAATACAGTAAGTCATCCATGGTAGACCCTCTCACAGAAGCTTCCAGAATAAGACAGATTAAAGAAAAAGGAAGAAGGAATGGTGGTCTACTTCTGAGGGTTCAACTCCTGAAAACCTTATGAATAGCAGTGGAATACTGATAACAGTACCAGAAGATCAGGCCCTCCACTTGGAAGGCAATCAAAATAGGTCCGGGGAAGAGCTATCTCCTGAAAGAAGAGCCAACCTTAGTAACATGGATGGAGCAAAGCTTTCGAGACTTTCATTTGCTGATAGGGCACAACTCAAAATAAGAGCAGCTGCAAATCAGAACGTGGAACGTAACAAGGTATCAATCCAGGATGTTGTCAAAAATTAAATGGGACACTTGCTGCTGTTGTTAAGTGCTGTTGAGTTGGTTCCGATTCATAGCTGGTGAGTATGAACTGCCAATCTTGTGCTTCAAACCAACTTTACAGTCCAGTGTTTACCCTACAGCGTCACACCAAGACTACTGAGCTGAAATGGACTAATATTGCCCATTCTGAATCAGACTATTATCTACCCTACTATGCTTTTGAGTTATAGTGTTGGAGGAAAATACTGAAAGTGTCATGGGCTGCCAAAAGAACAAACAGATCTGTGTTGGAAGAAGTGCAGCCAGAGTGCTCCTTGGAGACCAGGATGGCCAAACTTCATCTCTCATACTTTGGACCAGTCGATGGAGAATGATATCATGTTTGGTAAGGTGGAGGGTCAGAGAAAAAAAGGAAGACCCCCAGCGAGATGGATTGGCCAAGTGGCAGCATCAATGAGCTCAAGCGTGGCAACAATTGTGAGGTTGGCCCAGGATTGGGCAGTGTTTCATTCTGTTGTGCATAGGGTTGTTATGAGTTGATACCGACTCGATGGCACCTAACAACAACAACTATGCCAGGAAAGAAAACTGAAGAGGAATGGTGTCACACTCATAGTCAAAATGAGCATTTCAAGATTTACCCTGAAGTACTTTGTTGTCAGTAATAGGGTAGTATTCATATGTCTATAAGGAAGACCAGCTAATATGACTACTATTCAAATGTGTGCGCCAGCCACCAAACATAAGAAAGCTGGAGGTTTCACTAATTCCTACAGTCTAAAATTGATCAAACATGAAATTAAGATGGACTGAAAATTACAGGTGATTGGAATGTGAAATCTGAAAACAAAGAAGGATCAGTAGTTAAAAATATGGCCATAGTAACAGGAACATATACGGAGCTTTGGTAGTGTAGTGGTTACGAGTCGGGCTGCTGACTTCAAGGTAAGCAGTTTGAAACTACCAGCTGTGATGTGGGAGAAAGATGAGGTTTTCTGTTTCCGTTGCTGAGTCAGAACTGACTCCACAGAACACAACCACCACCAGCAGCATTGGAAGTGAAAGAGTCCAGAGCAGAATACAACTACAAGACTGAAATTAGGGCAACTGGGAGGTTAGCCTATGATTAGGGAAACTACAATGCGAATGAAGGGAAAGGTATAGTAACAGAAATCCAGGTAGTGAAGAGGTCATTTGGATTTCAGGATAAAACAGAGTGTTTTAAAATGAAATAAACTGATTATCAATGGATTAAATGCACCAGTCAAGAGACAGAGAGTGTGGCAGAATGAATAAGAAAATAGGATCCTTCAATATGCTGTCAGCAAGACACACCTTACATGCAGGCAAAAATAGATTAAAAATCAAAGGATAGAAAAAAATATACCAAGTTAATTGCAATAAAAAATGAGTGGCTGTGGCAATGTTAATCTCTGATAAAATGAACTTTAAGGAAAAAGCCAGCTTACGAGACAAAGAAGGACATTATCTCATAATTAAAGGGTCAAATGAACAAGAGGACACTATCATAATAAATATCTATGTTCCCAATGAAAGAGCCAGAAATAAATAAAGCAATCCCTAATGGAATTGAGGAGTCCTGATGTGGCGCTGAGGATTAGTCACTGGACTGCAAGGTAGGTTTAAACCGCAAGGTTGGCAGTTCAAGCTCATCAGTCACTCCTCAACAGGGTCGCTATGACTCGGAACTCACTTGACAGCACTTAGCAACAACACCAGCCACAGTGGAATTGAAAACAGAAATAGACAACATTACAATAACAATGGGAGATTCTAATACACACCACTTTTGAAAAAGGACAGACCAACCAGGAAGAAACTCAATAAAGACACAGAAACTAAACAACACAATCAGTCAACTTGACCTTATAGATTTATAGAGCATTGAACCCCACAACAGTACAATACATATTCTTTTCCAGTGCACATGGAACATTCTCCAGAATAGACCATATGTTAGGCCACAAAGCAAGTTACCTTATATTTAAAAACATCAAAATACCACAAAGCAGCTTCTTATATCACAATGCTATAAAATTAGAAATCAATAATAGGTGGATCACGGAAATAAAGTCAAATACATGGAAACTGAATGACACCCTGCTTAAAGCTACTGGGTAGTAGCACAAATAAAAAGTGAAATGTAAAAATTCCCTGAAACAAATGAGAATGAAAACACAACATACCAAAACCTTTGGAACATAGCATGAGTAGTGCTCCGAGGACAATTTATAGCAATAAATGCACACATCCAAAAAGAAGGAAGATCCAAAATTAACACATTAATATAACATCTCCAACAATTAGAAAAGACCAGCAAAGTAAACCTACAGTCACCAGAAAAAAAGAAATAACATAGATTAGAGAAGAAATTAATGAAACAGAAAACAGAAAAACTATAAAAAGAATAAGCACCTACACCTATAAATGCAGTAGCTCAAAAGAGGAAACAAGTCCCTGCTGCAAGAACTATACCCACCCCCTCCACACAAAGGGTAGACAGGGATGGGCAACTTGGACATTGGCTATCCAAAATGGGGGAAGGGATACAAAGATAAGAAGTGACTGGCTTACAAGCTTTCAAGAGGGAAGCTAGATCCAGAGGGCGTGGTGGAAGGAAGAGTCTCCAGGGAGTGGTGTCCAGCCTGTCCAGGAAGGGCTGATGAAATGAAATATAGATAGGTCTCTTGTGATGCAATGGTGAATAAGTGTTATCAGGACTGATTGAGAGGGTTGGAAATCTAAAGATGGACATTCTGTAACAAAGAGGGGAGTGATTAATCTATCAGTCTCGGAGCAGCGGACCCTGGGACCATCAATGGAGAAGAGCGAAGAGTGGAATCCTACCCAGAGAGGCAGTGAGGCCTCGGATGGAGGCAGAGAAGACAACGTCAAGAGATGGTGGGGCTGGGGGCTCGGGATCAGGAGATGGAAAGGGGCTGAGGATTGTGGTGGGAGGGGGGTGCAGGTTTACAGGTTACACCCCTTGGTAGGGTGAAGATGCATGGACAGGATGATAACTATGCCAACGAAATGATGGATGATGGAATGAATGTAAAGCTGATGTTCTCCCATGTAGATTATCACACAATTCACAATAAAACATTAAATAATAATAATAATAATAAAATAAAAAGAATAAGCAGGACAAAAACTTGGTTCCTTGAAAGGACTGATAGAATTGACAAACCACTGGCAAATCAAACAAAAGAAAGGATACAAATAACACGCATAAGAAACCACATAGATGACGTCTCAACAGAACCAATGGAAATAAAAAGAATAACAGAATACTATGAAGAATTGTACTCCAACAAATTTGAAAATCTAGAGGAAATGGATACATCTTTAGAAAAACATGACCTACCTAAACTTACACAGAGTGAAGTAGAAAACTTTAACAAACCTGTAACAAAAGAAGAAATTGATCAGGTTATCAAAAATCTCCCTACCAAAAAAAGTCCAGGCCCAGATGGCTGCACTGGTGAATTTTATCAAACTTTCAGAGAAGAGCTGTTACCAGTTCTACTCTATTCCGGAATATAGAAAAGGAGAGAAAACTTCCTAATACATTTTATGAAGCAAGCATTATCCTCATACCAATGGCCAGGGAAGGACATCACTAAAAACCACAGAGGCAAAAATTCTTAACAAAATCCTAGCCAATATAATTCAACAACATAATAAAAAAATAATACATCATTACCAATCAGGATTTATACCAGGGATGCAAGAATGGTTCAATAATAGGAAAACATTCAATGTAATCCACCATATAAGCAAAAAACAAAACAAAACAAAACAAAACAAAACAAAACGGGAAAAGAACCACATGATCATATCGATTGATGCAGAAAGGCATTTGCCAAAATCCAACACCCATTCTTGATAAAAATATTCAACAAAGGAGGAATTAAAGGGAAATTCCTCAATGTAATTAAGAGCAAGGTTGGTGGTTCAAGCTCACTAACTGCTCCTCGGAAACCCTATACAGCGTCACTATGGGTAGGACTCGACTCTACGGCATTTAACAACGAATAAACAACCACAGACAACATCACTCTCAATGGAGAGAAACTGAAAGAATTCCCTTTGCAAACAGGAACCAGACGAGGATGCCCTTTATCACCATTCCTATTCAATATTGTGTTGGAAGTCTTAGCCAGAGCTATAAGGCAAGATAGGGAAATGAAAGGCATCCAAATTGGTAAAGAAGAAGTAAAACTGTCTATTCGCAGATGATATGATCCTATACATAGAAAATTTCTAAGACTCAGCAAAAAAATTACTGGAATTCATTGTCAGATTCAGCAAAGTGGCAGAGTCGAAGATCAACATACAAAAATCAGTTGGATTCCTTTATACTAGTAAAGAGTCTGAAAAGGACATTAGGAAAACAATACCATTTACAATAGCCACCCTAAGGATGAATATTTAAGAATAAATTGACCAAGGGAAACAAAAGACCTAAACCAAGAAAACTACAAAGCACTATTAAAAGAAACCAAAAGAGATTTACAAAAAAATGAAAGAATATACCATGCTTCTGGATAGGAAGACTGAACATTGTGAAAATGTCAATACTGCCCAAAGTAATCTACAGTTATGACACAATCCCAACCCAGATTCTAACAACATTCTTTAAAGAAATGGGAAAAGCGACCAGGAACTTTACATGGAAGGGAAAAAGAACTCTGATAAGCAAAGCACTGCTTAAGAAAAAGAACAAAGCTGGAGGCCTCTCACTTCCTGATTTCAAAATTAACTACACGGCCACAGTGGTCAAAACAGTCTGGTATTGGAACAATGAAAGGCACACAGATAAATGGAACAAAATTGAGAATACAGAAGTAAATCCA
Organism: Chrysochloris asiatica; assembly: GCF_000296735.1. NCBI lineage: Eukaryota > Metazoa > Chordata > Mammalia > Afrosoricida > Chrysochloridae > Chrysochloris > Chrysochloris asiatica. The sequence goes on along the minus strand of NW_006408562.1, from coordinate 8,089,698 downwards.
ACCACAACTAGCCAACAGATCTTTGACAAAGGGCCAAAATACATAAAATGGGGAAGGGTTAGTCTCTTTAACAAATGGTCCTGGCAAAACTGGAAATCGATTTACAGTAGAATGAAAGAAGACCCATATCTCCTATCATATACAACAACTAACTCAACACGGATTAAAGACCTTAAAGTAAATCCCATAACTATAAAAATAATGAAAAAACAAGGACAAACTTAAGGGCTCTAATACATGGAATACATTGTGTTGTTGTTGTCAGGTGCCATTGAGTCGGAACCGACTCATAGCGACCCTATGCACAGCAGAACGAAACAATGTCCAATCCTGGGCCAACCTC
>NW_006408562.1:8079809-8086400 GCF_000296735.1 Chrysochloris asiatica | reverse complement strand
AGTGCCCTCCCACCTTCCAGTCCTATATCTGACAATGTTTCTCTGCTATGCATAGAGTTTTCAGTGACTAGCGATTCAGAAGTAGTTTGTCACTCTTTCTTCCTAGTCTGTCTTTGTTTTGTAGCTCATCTGAAAGAAACCTTTCCACCATGGGTGACCCTGCTGGCTATTTAAAACACCGGTGGCATAGCCCTCAGAATTACAGCAACTCAAACCACCACAGCACGACAGACAGACGAGTGGTGGCATGGAATACATAGACTATCAAATATTACAAAACAACACACAAACAGTAGAAGACAAAATAGATGACTGGGACATATTAAAAATTAGAAATTTATGTGCATCAAAAGATTTCATCAAAAGAGTAAAAAGGGAGCCTACAGACTAGGCAAAACATTTTGTAACGATATATTAGATAAGGGACTAATCTCTAAAATCTACAGGAAACTACAAGAAAATGACAACCCAATTAAAAAATGGGCACAGAACATGAACAGATACTTCACTAAGGAAGACATTCAGGCAGTCAACAAACACATAAAAAAATGTTCATGATCATTAGCCATTGTTGTTGTTAAGTGCCACTGAGGCAGTTCTGACCCGTAGCGACCCTGTATTGGGTTTCTGAGGAGCAACTGGTAATCTTGAATCGCTGACCTTGCAGTTCAAATGGATTTGCAGTATGTCACATTAATGCACAGCACCAAGAAAGATGCAAACAACAATGAGCTATCATCTCATATCAGTAATAACAGCGAAGTTCAAGAAAGCAGATGACAATAAATGGTAGTGAGGGTGTGGAGAGACCAGGATACTCCTACATTGCTGGTGGGACTGTAAAATGGTTCAACCACTCTGGAAAACGGTATGGCGCTTCCTTAGAAAGTTGGAAATAGAAATACCTTATTATCTAGCAATTTTATTTGGTATATATCTTCAAGAAATATGAGCCAGGACACGAGCAGATATATGCACACCACTGTTCATCACAGCACTATTCACAATAGCGAAAAGATAGAAACAGCCTAACTGCCCATCAATGGAAGAACGGATAAACAAACTTTGGTACATAAACACCATTGAATACTATGCTACATTGAAGAATAATGAAGCTGAAAAACACCTCATAACATGGATGAACCTTGAGGACATTACGCTGAGTGAAATTAGTCAGTCACAAAAGGACAACTATTGCATATGACCATTACTATAAAGCTTAAGAAAATGTTTCCATACTAAAAGAAAAATTCTTTGATGGTTACCAGGGGTGAGAGGGAGGGGTCAGTAATTCATGGGTTACGGGATGGACATATGATAGCTCGGGTAATGGGGAGGGCAATACACAAGAAGAGGGTAGATGAACAAGGAAGATAGGTGAAGACTTAGGGAGGTATGCATTGAGACAGTCTGAATGGGAAAAGGAAGGGAAATAATGCGAAAGAACTTGTTTTGTGGATATTGGCTTCCCCTACCTACTATTTTTTAAAAAAAGATAGAAAGTAATATTGGGAAATATGATTACAGAAAGCTTGTAAACCCGCTTTCAACCTGTAATTGATTAGATTAGCTAAAAGGTGTACTAGAATTTGCCCAGGGAAACAGGCTTCTTGCAGAGCCTTTGTGGAATATGGGCCCCACATGAAAGGACATGAAGACCAATCCAGAGGGGCCAGAGCAACAGAAGATATTTCCTGAAAGAAAAATTGTTGTTGTTGTTAAGTGCCGTCGAGTCGGTTCCGACCCATAGCGACCCTGTACAGGGTTTCCGAGGGTGTAAATCTTTACGGGAGTAGAAAGCCTTATCTTTCTCCCGCGGAGCGGCTGGTAGTTTCGAACCACTGACCTTAAGGTTCACAGCCTGATTCATAACCACTACGCTACTAGAGCTCCTTGAGGAAAAAAAAAAAAAAGCAGAGTGTTTGCCTGCTACAAGATCAAGCAAGTTGTTTGTTGTTTGCCTTGGAGCCACCAAGGTAAGAAAAGTCAGCCCATCACGGTAAACCCCCTTCTAAGACTGAAATCAAAGGGAACACACGAGCAGGCTTGTAAACTCACTGGTGACCACCCTGGTCTACTTGTGAGTGGAAGTGGGGGCAATGCAGCAATGAAGACATGGGCTGAATCTGGCCACGTTCCATAGATACCCATTGGCCTAAAGATGAAATAGAGAAGAGGAAGGGCTCGCTGGTCACAAGTTTAAGGAGACATATGAACTCCTAAGCCCTTGGGCACTGACCTAGCTAGCCCCTGGGGACTGGAACTTAAAGTGAAGTGGCCAGCTGGTCTAAAGTGAGGTGAGAACTCCCAAATTTGCAGATAGTACTCATTTGACCTAGCTTGGATGGCTTGCTGACCAGAACTTGACCAGGTTAAGATAAAGAAGTTTGATACAGGCAGCAAGCATAAATTGCTACAATGTGATGAACTGGACCTTTGTTTATGGATACAGTTGCTCAAAATTGCAACCCAAAGGGAAGGAATCTTTACATCAAGGATCAAGCGTGCCTCCTCAGCACACAGGGCTAATAAGGACGGGCAACTTAGACAAGTGGCTATCAGAAATGGTGGTGGTGGGGGGGCTATAAAGGCAGCAAGTGGCTGGCTACAAGCTTTCATGAGTGCACTTAGTTTCAGAACGTGGGGGGTAAATTAGAATCCCCATTGATTAGTTTTCCTCTTGTCCAGATGAGCCTGGTGGAAGGGGATGGGGAGACTGGGGATGGGATGTTATGATTCAATAGTGAGGAACTGTTATCATGAGTCATTGTGATGGTCACAACTGTTAAATGTAGAAGATGTGAAACTAAAAGGGGAGGGCAGCTTATCTTTCATTTTAGGAACAGAGGACCCTAGGACCAGCAAGAGGGAGGAGCTTGAATGGAGCGTGGGGTCCTAGCCATAAAAATTGCAACACCAAAAATGGAGATAGAGTATAGAGGATGCTAGGCCCACGGACTTAGAAGACTGTGTGCCTGCAGGCAGGAGGCTGGCTTGGAAAGCTGCCCTTTGGACATTTAAATAAATATATATTTTCTGTGTGGTATGTGTACACCAAAAATAAGGAATATTATTGCATGGAGGGGATTGTAATCATTGCAATGAAACAAAGTATGATTTGTTGAATGTAAAATTAATGATCTGCCCTATAAACTTTCATTCAGTTTACAAAAAAAGTAATTAGCACACTGAACAAAATATTTCCCTAAGCACCTTGAATGTTCGGACCTATTATAAGCTGCTATTGCTGTTGTTAAGTACCACTGAGTCAGTTCCGATTCATAGCGAACCTGTATAGGGCTTCTGAGAAGAACTTGGTAGGTTTGAACTGTCAACCCTGTGGTTAGCAGTCTAGTGCTTATCCTACAGCACCACGCATAAATGAATTAATTTTGCAGACTTTCTACAAGCTATGGTTCCTAGTGGGTTAGTGCCCTGGACTGCAAAGTCAGTTTGAACCAGCCGCTCCTCAGCAACCCTATACAGGGTCTCTATGGGTCGGAACGGACTCGACGGCACTTAATAACACCAACAAAGGATCTTTATATCTACCTTGTGCACCTTCCTAGTACAAATAATTGGATATAAAATCTTAACACATCTTCCGTAATTAACTAATTCATGAAGAGTATTCCTATTTTAACTGAGGTGCTCTAAGTCAGAAGGACCCACAAGAATCACCTATATCAGTGCGTAGTTACCTGTAGCTAACCTGGCATGCATTTGCATTTTGAATACCACACTCGTGTCACTTACTGGTGAATTTACACTTGGAACAAAGTCCATTTCTTCGCCTTCCATCAAATATGTTCTCCAGTCAAAATCATCTTTCTTTCCTAAAATGTAAAAGAACATCAGCTTCATCATAAATTTCTCTGTAATAACCCAAAGCTATAAAAAAACAACACAAAACTAACTAAATTGAAATTAAACTTAACTAGAAAAGTTCAAAAACACTGAAAACACTAAAATTGCTGTTCTAATACATTTTACATTTAAATTTTTATATCTTTAAAATTTTCTTCTTTTGATCTAATTACATGTAGTTTAACTTACATAATCAAAACTTTTATTTTAAATGCAATTCTGCTTCTCTGAAAAGCATTACTGCATCCAAAGTGACAGACATATTTTAGTTTCATTAAAGTTTCACAACTTGGTATAGAAATTGTCTTGTAATTAATAAAATCAATTTCCCCTTCATTTTTTATGTTAAGGCATTTGTTAACATACCGACTTCCTTCTCTCTTGGTGTTTCCACGTAATTGTGGTTTGAAGGAGACTCAGAGAGACACAGAAGGAACGACAGGATGGAATAGTGAGCATCTGTCTTAGAAACAAAAATAATGAGCATGAATTCCTGATTTCTCCATTGCTAACAAGTAAAAGACATCTGAATGGATAAGACATCTGTCTTCCTGAGAAAACAGAAATCTCATTGGAGGATAACATTAATACTTAAAAACTGATTCTCTTCATGTGGCAGGCCGAGATGGTGTTTAGATTGTGAAAACATTCAATTGCCTCTTGATGCCATTGGTTCACACTTTTGAAGGCCCCTGTATGTACTGTCAAGTCTAAAGATGGGCACATATATTGGCTATCATCTTTACGGACGCGGATTGCCAAGCTTTCTTCTGTGACGCTGCTGCGTCGGTTTGAACCACCAACCTTTAGATTAGCAGGGGAGTACAAACTATTTGCACTACCCAGAGAACAGATTAAAAATGAGGCACATTTCATTTGTCAGAGAAAGAATTCAAATGTAGTTTGAGTCATACTGAGTTTAAGGACTAGCAAAATATTTAGTTGGCAATGTCTTACCAGTTGAATTGTAGATTTAGAGAGGAGCAAAAAATGTGTTATATAAAAGACTTAGACTTAAAAAGCATTCATGCATTGATGATATTTGAAACCAGGAATTGTGCAGAAGAAACAAAAGAAAATAATGTAAGTTATTCAACAGGAATAGTGAGATGAACCATCAAGACTTGAGAAGCAAGGTTATGTTTATTCATCTGTGCCATACAAGAACAAATCAAAATCACTGTTACAAAATCCCAGAAGTCTTTATTAAACAAAAAATAGCAAAATATTAACTTACTGTTTCTTACTATATGCCCCAGCTAACTCTATACACTTCTGAAGGTAGTGTTTCCATCTCGCTTGTCCTTCACTGAAGAATTAATTTTGCACTCTTCGAGTTACACATTAAAACGGCAGTTTGGGCAGCCTTGAAGGACTCAGATCATGTTCCTTTTCAAAGTTCTTTGAGTTATGGAATAAAAAGCAGCCTGAAGGGGCATGATCAGAGGTATAAGGTGAACAGGGTCAGGTTCTCCACTAACATTCTCGTTGCACAGCTCTTGCTACTCTTGAAGAAAGGGCAGGTGTGTTGTCATTAGGGAAAAATTTTTTTTGGCTTAAAATTTCTGGTCTTCCTACCCAGAGAGGCAGTGACGCCAGAGATGGAGGCAGAGATAATGACATGGAGAGATGGAACAGCTGGGAACTTTAGACCGGAAGATGGAGAGGGGCTGTGTGCTGACGACCGAGGGGCAGGCTTGCATGGTATATACCCTTTGGTTGGTTGATGATCCATGGAGGGTATTGTAACCATGGCAATGAAACAATATATGATAGGATGAATGTAAAACTAATATTCTCCCATGTAAACTATCACATAATTCACAATAAAACATTTAAAAAAAATTCCTAGTCTTTTTTTCAACAATGCAGTTTTTAATTTTCTTATAAGTGAAGAATGGGTATTCTAGAACACTTAATTCTGCTCCTGAGAAACCTGTACATAGACCAAGAAGCAGTTATTCAAACAGAACAAGAGGATATGGAATGGTTTCAAATCAGCAAAGGTGTGTGCCACGGTTGTACCCTTTCACTAGACTTATTCAACCTACATGTTGAACAAATCGTCTGAGAAGCTGAGTGATATGAAGAATGTAGCATCAGGATTGGAGGTAGACTCAACAACAACAACAACAATTATTCATGTGATACACACATGAAAAACCTTGCTTGCTAGAAGCAAACAAGACTTAAAATACTTGCAGATGAAAATCAAAGACTACAGCTTTCAGTATGGAATGTATCTCAGTGTAAAGAAAACAAAAATCCTCACCAATGGACCAATAAATAACTTCATGATACATGGAGAAAAGATAGAAGCTAAAAGAGTTCATTTTGCTGGACCCACAATCAACACTTATGGAAGCAGCAGTCCAAAAATAAAACAACATATTATATTAGGCTAATATGAAGTGAGGGGAGATGCACAAGAACACCCAAACTTGTAGATAGTACCCATTTGACGTAGCCTTGATGGCTTGATAGTCAGAACTCAACTAGTGGAAGATAAAATTTTGATAAAGGAAACAAATGTAAATTGCTACAATGAGATGAACTTGACCTGTACTTATACATGTAGTAGCTCAAAATACCAACTGAGAGGGAAGGAATCTTCACATCAAGTATCAATCCTATCTCCTGTATACAGGGTAGATAGGGATGGGCAACTTAGACATTGGCTACCTAAACTGGGGGCGGGGAGACTATAAAGGCATGAAGTGGCTG
>NW_006408562.1:8064824-8079265 GCF_000296735.1 Chrysochloris asiatica | reverse complement strand
ATGAGTGTAAAACCAATGTTCTCCTATGTAAACTATCACTCAGCTCACAATAAAAACTTAAAATAAAGAAAAGGCAAGCCAGAGAGTTGAAAAAAAAATCAGTAAAATACCAAACTTGTTGCCACTGATTTAATTTGATTTCAATCAACGGTGAGCCCACATATTGCAGAGTAAAGCTGCCCATTGAGTTTCTGTAATCTTTGTGGACGCAGAGTGTCAAGTCATTCTTCCATGGTGCTGCTAAGTGGCTTTCAATTTCCAACCTTTAGGCTCGTTATTAAGCACAAATCGCACTACCCAGGAATCTTACACATCCTCTTTGTTGTTGATGTCTAGTTCATTCTAACTCCTGAGGACTCCATTCCAAAACATGTATGCAGAGTTAAACTGCTCCCTAGGGCTTTCAAAATTGCCAGGCATGGGCGATGAAAGGAAATGTAGATAGGTCTCTTGTGATACAATAGTGAATAATTGTTACCAGAACTGATTGTCCGGGTTGGAAATGTAAACGTAGACATTTTGTAGCAAGGAGGGGAGTGATTAACTTTTCAGTCTAGGAGCGGAGGTCCCTGGGACCATCAAGGGAGAAGAGCGGAGAGTGGGACCCTACCAGAGAAACAGCGACGCCAGAGATGGAGGTAGAGAAGATGACGTGGAGAAATGGAGCAGATGGGGACTTTAAACCCAGAGAAGGAGAGGGGTTGTGTGGTGATGACCTGGGGGCAGGCTTGCAGGGTATACCCTTTGGTTGGTTGATGATGCATGGAGGGGATTGAAACCATGGCAATGAAACAATATAGAATAGGATGAATGTAAAACTAATGTTCTTCCATGTAAACTATCACATAATTCACATTAAAAACATTAAAAAAAAAAAAAAAAAAGATCGCCAGGCATAACTTCTGAGGCACCTCGGAATCTTTGGGTGAGTAGTCAAACTGTTTGCTCTACCCAGGGATTCCAGGGTTGCTCTAATTTGGGTGAGGATGTGGAGAAGCGGGCACTTAAATACTGGCAGTGAAAATGTACAACGATACAAGGTTGCTAGGAGTCAGAACTAGCATGACGTCTCTCCTCCCTTACTAAAAAATGTCTTAGGCTGAGCTGAGAGCACGAATGTACTGCTGTCTTCACTTCTTCATCAGAAGTGAATCTTTATCCTCAAAGGGCTGCTTTCTGGGGACCAAAGAGGTGAAAGTCCAATGGAGCAAGATCAGGACTATAGGGAGGATGATTTAGCACCTCATAACGAAGTTTTTGCAGAGTGTCAAGAGCGTAGGCAGAGATGTGCATTGTCATGCAAGATCACAGTGTCCTTGGATAGCAATCCTCTGCATTGCATTAGAAGTTTAGGCTTCAGCTCGTCAGTGAGCATGTCACTGTAATGAGCGCTGTTCACTGTTGAACCTTTTCCCTGATAGTGGTCCAATACTGGCCCTTGAGAAACCCAGAATACTGTAAAGTGTCAATTTTCCAACTGATGGTTGACTTTGAACTTATTCTTGGTCGGTTTCCTGAGTGTAAATGGCAGAATATGGAATGAAAACATCATCAGTCGCCAACGAAGAAAAGTTTAAAAAGTCACCATCAGCTTGAAATTCTACAGCCAGAGTGCAGATAATTTTTGATTCACCCTTGCAAGATGCCCAGTAAGGGAAAAAGTGTGGCCAATTCTGTATAAGTGGGGCAGGAGTTGAGGACAGGGAGAAAGCAACATATAAAGGATTACAAGATTTACTTCTTCAACAAAGATTTACTGGATGTATAACTATGTGTCAGGTGCCCAAGAACGAAGCAGAGAAGTGTCCCACACTAGTGAAATTCACAAGTTAGAGGAGAAGCCAGAAACAACAACCAGTATAACAGTGGTGATGGTTATGTGTCGTGGAGTTGGTTCTGACTCATAGCGACCCTGTACATGGTTTCCAAGACTTTAAATCTTTGTTGTTGTTGTTAGGTGCCATTGAGTCGGTACCGACTCATAGCAACCCTATGTACAACAGAACAAAACACTGCCCGATCCTGGGCCAACCTCACAATTGTTGCCATGTTTGAGTCCACGGTTGCTGCCACTTTGCCAATCCATCTTGCTGGGGGTCTTCCTCTTTTTCTCTGACCCTCCACCTTACCAAACATGATATCCTTCTCCAGTAACTGGTCCCTCCTGACATAATGTCCGAAGTAAGAGACACAAAGTTTCACTATTATGGCCTCCTATAGCATTGGGCAAATTTGGTGAAAAAGACCTCTTGAAAGTGTTAAAGAGCAGAGATGTCAGTCTGAGGACTAAGGTTCACCTGACAAAAGTCATGATATTTTCAATCTCCTCAAATGCATGTGAAAGCTGGGTAATGAAATAACAGAGACTGGAGAAGAACTAAGAATTGATGTTTTGAATTCTGGTCCTGATGATAAAAATTGAAATGACTATGAACTGCTTAAAGACCAAACAAGTTCTTAAAAGCGAGGATGGTGAGACTTTGGCTCTCATATTTTGGGCATATCATCGGAACGGCTTAGAACCTGGAGTAGGACATCATGATTGGTAAAGTAGAGGGTCGATGACAAAGAGTAAGGCCCTCAGTGAGATGAACTGACAGAGGGTGGCGCAGCGCAAGGCAGTTTGCACAGGAAGTCTCTGAGTTGGATCGACTCCACGGTACCTAACAGCAACGACAATAACTTGGGATCAGGAACAACAGGACACAACTGTGGGGTCAGGATCAGGAAGTATACAGGCAGACTGAAAGGCTCCCCCTAAATGGAGAGCACACCCCTCTCTTCTTCAGCCTTTCTCTCTGCTGTGTTGGCCTCTTCGCTCTACATGCCCCCTCTCAGCTCTCAGGCCTGGATACCCCTCAGGATAGATCTCTTTTGTTCCACTCAGGAATGGAATCTTGTCTGTACGTGCAACCTCTGAGACATGTAGCAACCTCTCAACCTCATGTGGACAGGTTTTCTCTCAGCCCTGCATTTACTCCGCCACAGCTTACTGGGCCTCCTGCCTCCCTGTCGTCAGCCTCTTCCTTCACTGTTTCACTTCCTTCACTGACCAGCTGACAACCAGAGAAAGGAGCAGTTAGCTCAGTTCTCTTAGCTGTTCTCCTGTCCATCTAGGCCTGTTGCTGCTAGCTGCTGCATGGCCTCTTCTCGTCCAGTCCTCTCACTATCTTTAGATTTCATGCCCTTGACCTCGTTAGAGGTCTTTGAGGAGGTCCCTCACCTCTTTTCTGTGTCTTGCCACTCTAAAACTTGTCAGATTGGCTGTTTATATAAGCAAACTTGTTATAATTTCAAGGCATGGCCTTCCCAGCGTGATCAGGAACTGACCAACCCTTTTGGTAGATCTCAATTACTAAATTTACAAAGTAAACTGATCAATAACTGTAAGGTGTGTAAAACTGACCAATCATCGGGCAGACTGCAGCCCAGGGCTACACAAAAAGCATCAAATTATCAAGTTGTTTACAGTTCACCCAAGGAAATGTCAACCACCTGGACACAAGGAACAAATCCTTTGGAATCAAAACTATGGGGCAAGGTAGTACTTCAAGGCTTGGGGTATGTGTGTGTGGAGGGTGTGTGTGCATCTCTCAAGCTTTTTTCCAAAGCACCAAGGCAAAAGGCCACATAAAGAACTCATTTCACCATGTTGGTGTTATACGTCATCAAGTTCGTTCTGACTCATAGTGACCATGTACAGAGGGCGGCAGTTCAAACTCACCAGCCACTCCTTGGAAACCCCATACAGGGTTGCTATGAGTCAGAACCAACTCAACAGCACTTAACAACAACAGTAACAGAGTTTCCAAGTAGCAGTTGGTGGGTTTAAACTGCTGACCTTGAGGTTTGCAGTCTGGTGATTATCCTACAGCACCGTATCAGGAATCCATTGTGATGGTCGTGGTATGCCACCCAGTCGGTTCCGACTCACAGTGGCCCCGTATAGGGCTTCTGAGGCTACACATCTTTACAGGAGTAGAAAGCCTCATCTTTCTCCTGTGGAGTGACTAGTAGATTCAAACTCTTGACCTTTTGGTTAGCAGCCCAACACATAACAACTATGCTACCAAGATTCCTTTCCATAGATATTTTAAATGGTAGAAATATAACTGAGATTAAGTTATTCGCCTTGCTGAAATGGGTAAGATAACAGAATCCTGCTAAACAGGGTCTTTGTGGCATGAACAATGCCTGGTCATTATTTTTAGTATGCATATTATAGTGTTATGGGACTTAAACTATTAAATTCTGCAATTTACCCAAAGAGTCTCCCCTCTCTCTTCTCAAATGGTCCTTGTAACAACAGGAGATGGAAAAGATGTGCTTCTCTTCCCGAGGAGACTCAGTATGAACCTGCAATATGCGGATGACACAACCTTGCTTGCCAAAAATGAGGACAACTTGAAGAGTTACTGATGAAAGTCAAAGACTACAGCTAGGAGCATGGATTACACTTGAAGGTAAAGAAAACAAAAGTCCTTAAAATGGGAACAGTAAACACTATCATCATACATGGAGAAGAGACTGAAGCTGTTACTAGGAGCATAAGACATGAGCAAAGAGGATCAACAGTGACTAGATACGGTGCATCGACTGAGGTTATGGACACTCAGCCAATTAATTGTGGTCAAAAGTTGTGCGACATATATATTTATAACAACAACAACAGAATAGACGCTAAGGCTGCTTATGTACAACCAAACACTTCCTAGGATTTGGTTCCTGGTTTGAAGATTTAGGGCCATGGTTTCATGAGACATCCCATTTAATTGGCCTAGTCAACATGTTTAGTATTTCTGTTCTGTGTTCTACTGCGTTGCATAGTGCCTGGGGTCTTAAAAGCTTGCAAGGCATAATGACTGGTGTCTATTCACCTGGAAAAACGAAGGCAGAAGGAGAACCAGGAAGAGGATATAGAATATGGGGGTAACTCCCTCCAGGAACAAGTGTCTCGTTTTCCCTGAATCCAGAACAATGATGCCCAACCACCATTACTAACCATTTTGATCAAAGACTCTACAGAATCATCTGATCCAAAGGTGAAACGCGGAAAAGGATTTCAAGCTCTTCATGGGGCCAAGAAGGATGGATGAACTCCTAAAATTATTGCCAAGATAATCTTCAAACCTTAAACTAAAAATAGTCCCCAATATCATCTTAAAATCGAACAACAGTTTAGCTTCACTAGTAACAGTCTGCCTTGATGCCATGGATTGAATGACACGTCTCGCTAAAGTACATGTCAGGGTTTCTGTAGGTGTGGCGCTATAGGATCAGCACTGAACTGCGAACCACAAGGTCAGCAGTTCAAACCCACCAGCCGTTCCTCAGAAACCTTACATAGGGTTGCTATGAGATGGAACTGACTGGGCAGCACTTAACAACAACAGCAAAACATGTGTCAACATGGCTGGGTCATGATTCTCAGCACCATGAACTATGCTATGTGTTGTACATCCTGACCTCTATGGTGTTCATGAGGCAGAACTGCTGTTGGTGTTTTTAAGAGGCATCAAATCAGTTCCAACTCATAGCGATCCTGTATAGGGTTTCCAAGGCTATAGACTTTTAAGGGAGCAGAAGCCTCATCTTTTGTCTGCAGGGTGGCTGTCAGGCTGGAACCAGAGACCGCGTGTTTTACAGTCTAGTGTTTATCTTACAAAGCTACCGTGCTCCCCAAGGCAGGATTACAGGCAGTTATAAAAGAACACAATCACCCCCCAGGTAATCAGCTAAGCAACTGTAAGGGGATTAGGATGGGACTCAACACCTTTAATCAGAGCCACAGTCCTGATCTGATGGAAGAGAAGCTGTCCTAGACTGGTCTGGACACCTTGTATCTTACACGAGACACAAGGAGAGGTGTAAAGGAGCAGACTGAGGGCCCTGCTATCACCAAGAAAGAAAAGGAGCGAGTGGGCCAAGTCCTTTGAAACCTCCTAGACCTAGGAATAGACTGATGCTAGGACACATGGAGCTGTCCAAGGAACACTGGGTTCAAGATGTTGAAAGGAAACAAGGACCTTTCCCACCACAGCCAACGGACAGAAAGTCTTACCCTAGAGCTGGTGCCCTGAGTCTGCACTTCCAGCCTCTGAATCTGTGAGGGGTCCATTTCTGCTCTCACTGTACTAGATACCTAAGACACTTGAGCATTATGCTCTTTAAAGAACTATCTATAGGGGAGCAAATCCCCAACAGCACCTCAGAAGATGAGACAGGAACTTGAGGGGCAGTTAGCCAATATGGGAGAACAACTAAGAAAGGAGGGATGAATGATTGCACAAGTGGAAGAATATACTCAGTGTCACTAAGACATACACGCAGAAGTTGTTGACTGGTGTATGTGCTGCTGTGTACACTCTCATCAGCAACTTAAAAAAAATTTAAAGAAAAAAATTGAAGTTTGTAACATTTTATTCTACCTGGATCAACAATCAAAGTCTATGTAGCAGCAGTCAAGAAACCAAACAACACAGTGCACTGAACAAATGTGCTGTGAAAGCCATTTGTCTTAAAAAGCAAAGATGTCACATTTAAGACCACCATGCGCTTGAACCTAGCCCTGGCCTTTTCAATCACCTCATATGGACCATGAAAAAGGAAGATAGGAGAAAAATGGATGCATCTGAATTATGTTAGTGAAGAATAGACTACACCATGGATTTCCAGAAGAACAAACAAATTAGTAAGGATGGCTAGACTCCAGCTCACTTCTTTGGACTTTCCATCATGAAAACCCAATTACTGGAAAAGAACATCGCATTTCATAAAGTACCATCAGAAAAAGTGAGAGAAACCCCCAATACAATGGATTAAAATCACAGTCAAAACATATCAATGATGATGCAGATGATACAGCTTCCATTCATTCTGTTATGGAACCAACCCAACGGCACCAACAGCAACAAGGGTGTGAATTCAGAGCACTGTAATTCTCCCACTCTTTCAGAAATACCTTTATAGTACTTTCCTCCTCCCAATCTCCCAGAAATACCTTTATATTACTTTCCCTCTCTTCTTTAAGATACTAATTTTCTAATATATGATGACCAAGTGGGATTCACTCCAGTGATGCAAATATGGTCCGATATTATAAAAACAATCAGGGTAATCTATCATTTTGCATAAAACAAGGGAAAAGAACCACATGATCATGTCGATTGATGCAGAAAAGGCATTTGAACAAGTCCAACAACTATTCCTGATAAAAACACTCAACAAAGTAGGAATTGAAGGGAAATTTCTTAACATAATTTAGAGCATATAAAAAAAATCCAACAGCCAACATTATCCTCAATGGAGAGAAACTGAGAGCATTCCCTTTGTGGGCCAGAGCCAGCTAAGGATGCCTTTCATCACCACTCCTATTCAGTGTTATGTTGGAGGTCTTGACCAGAGCTCTAAGGCAAAAAGAGGAACTTAAAGGCATCCAAATGGGCAGGGAAGAAGTGAAACTCTATTTGCATATGATATGATCCTAAACACAGAAAGTCCTAATGACTCAGCAAGAAAATTATTGGAACTCATTGAAAGATTTGGCAAGGTGACAGGGTACAGGATCAATAGACAGGAATCAGTTGGATTCTTACATGCAAATAAAGCAGCTCTGAAAAGGAAATTAGGAAAGCAGTGCCATTTACAACAACCACCCAGGTGAGATGCTTGGGAATGGATCTATCCAGAGAGGTAAAAGACCTATCAAAGAAAACTACAGAACACTGCTGCAAGAAACCAAGAGACTTACAAAAGTAGAGGAATATACCAAGCTCACATACAGCAAGTCTTAACACTATGAAGGTGTCAACACTACCAAAAACAATCAATAGATATCATGCAGTCCCAGTCCGGATACCAATGGAAAAAATGATCACTAGCTTTACATGGAGGGAAGGGAAACCTTGGATAAGCAATGAACTGCTTAAAAAGAAGAACAAAGTTGGAGGCCTCTCACACCCTGACCTCAAAATGTACTGCCCTGCCATAGTGGTCAAAATATCCTGGCACTGGATCAACAAAGGATGTATTGGATCAGTGGAACAGAGTGGAGAGCCCGGAAGTATATCCAAATACAGACAGTCAGCTTTGATAAAGGGCCACCATACATTAAATGAGGAAGAGATAGTCTCTTCAATAAATGATGCTGGCAAAACTGGAAATCTGTCTGCTGAAGAATGAAGCAAGACCCATGTCTCGTACCATATACAAAACCGAACTCAACATGGATTAAAACCTAAATGTAAAACCAAGAACTACAAAGATCATCAATAAGAAAATAGGGGCAAGTTTAGGGGCTCTGATACATGGCATAAATACACTATCCAATATTACTAAAAAACTACAGAAGACAAAATAGATCACTAGGACTGCCTAAAAATTAGACACTTAGGTGCATCAAAAGATTCTGCCAAAGTTAAAAAGAGAGCCAACAGACCAGGAAAAATATTTTTGTAACGACTTATCAGACAAGCGACTAATCTCTAAAATTTAAAGAAAAGTACAATACCTCTACAAGAAAAAGGCAAACTATGCAGTTGAAGGACGAGTACAGGACATGTGTAGACACTTCACTGGGAGGACATTTGGCGGCCAATGAGTACATGAGAAAGTGTTCATGACCATTAGAGAGATGCAAATGAAGGCACCAATGAGATGTCATCTCACACCAGCATTAATAGTAAAGCTCAACAAGGCAGAGAACAGCAAATGCTGGTAGGGGTGTGGCAAAACTGGACCCTCAGGCATTGCTAGCGTGACTGTATAATGGTTCGACCACTGTGGAGAACGGCATGGTGCTTCTTCAGACAGTTTGAAACAGAAATACTGTAGGACCCAGCAATCTCTCTACTTGGTATGTATCCACAAGAAATGCGAGCCAGGACACGAATAGATATATGCACACCAAAGTTCATTGCAGCACTATTATCAATGGCAGAAGAGGAGACAGCCTGGGTGCCCGTCAGTGGAAGAGTGGATGGACAAACTTTGGTACACACATAATGGAATGCTGTGCAACACTGAAGAATTGTGACAAATCTGAGTAGTGCCTCCTAACACGGAGGAGCCAGGAGGACATTGTGCTGAGTGAGGTGGGTCAATCACATGGAGACAACTATTGTCTATGACCACTATTTTTAAAACTCAAGGAAAGGTTTTCATACTAAAAGAAATATTCTTTGATGGTTACCAGGGATGGGAGGGAAGGGAGAATAATTCACTGGCTAGAGGACAACAGGAATCCTGGTGGCTAATGTCCAGGCGCTGTGGGCTAATGCGCCAGATTGCAAAGCCGTTTGAACTGCAAGGTTGGTGGTTCAAGCTCACCAGCTGCTCCTTTGAAACCCTATTCAGGTTCACTATGGGTCGGAACCCACTTGACAACACTTAACAACAATAGAGGACAACAACAAGAAGAGGGTAGACATATGTTAACTCAAGGACAGCGTGGGTAATATACAAGAAAAAGGAGGTTGGTAGAAGAATGATGAAGACAAGTGAAGACACAGGGCTAAAAAGGGGTAAGGAAAATGGAGGTAAATAGTGATATATATATATCACTATTTATATATATATATATATCTGTATCTATATCGATATCGATCTATACATACATATATATATGTGTGTGTGTATATACTTATTATATATTAGAACAACAATGTTCTGCATGTAGATACATGGACAGACACACAGGCAGAATGGGTATGGGAGGAAGAAAGATGTCCCACAAATATCTAAGAGTGTGAAAGAGGATATTTGTAATGGGGAACCACAGGGAAGAAGCAGGACAACTGTTGTTGCAGGGAGGGGATTGCAGTCATTGAGATGAAACAAAGTTTATGATTTGTTGAATGTAAAACTGATGCTCCTGTCTGTAAGCCTTCACTCAATTCACATTAAGAAGTTTAAAACAAACTGATAAAATTGAAGACAGAAATTGGTAACTCTACAATAGTAGGAGATTTTAATCCGCCAGTTTTGATGAAGGACAGAACAACTAGAAGGAAACTCAATAAAGACACAAAAGAACTTAACAACACAATCAACCAACTTGATCTCATAGCCAAATACAGAACACTCCACCCACCAACAGTACAACGTGCATTCTTTGCTAGTGCACAGGGACCCTTTTTCTAGAAAAGACTGTATGTCAGGTCACAAAGCAAACCTCAATACATTTAAAAGTATCAAAATACTATAAAGCATCTTCTCAGATCACAAAGCTATAAAATTAGAAATAACCAATAATAAAATCAAGGGAAAAAAGTCAAATACTTAAATATGGACTAACACCCTGCTTAAAAGCTCCTGGTAATAGCACAAACAACAACAGTAGATACCAATTTTCCATAGTGAAAGCCTATTTCTCACAGAATTAAATAATTTACGTGTATAGTGAACTCAGTAGGCTTGGGATGTCTAAACCCTAAATATTCTAAAAGTCTTTAAGATCGGCCCTTGACCTGCTCTTGGAACATACTCTCAGACCCTTGGAATTTTCTACCTGATGTGTGTTTTTGTATGTTGGAGACTTTGGACCCTGCTGTCCTAGCTTCAGCAGATAGCTAACACGAACAATGACATTTATGATGAACACTTTTTTGGGAAGTCTTAGGCCCTGGTCAGTTTGGCCTCTTGGGGACTAGAAACTAATTAGCAAAGGTCAGTGATGCAAGTGCTGCCCATGTATGTGTCTGGCCCCCAATGGAAACTCTGGATGTGAAGGCTCACGTAAGCCTCCTGATTTGGCAACGCTTGCCACACACTGTTGTTGGGAAAAGAAGCACATCCCTCTGCAGTTCCACTGTGAAGAGAAACCTGGAAGCTTCTGCCTGTATTTTCCTGCCCTTTACCCTGTGCATCTTTTCTTTTTGCTGACATAATTCTGTAGCCTTTTTACAGTAAATTGTATGCAATGATCACACTTAAAGTACTCCAGTCTCAGTATGAAAGTGCTTAGAACAGTGTCTGGAATCTAGTAAGCATTATAAGAGTAGGTAGTGGTGTTTTGTTAAGTGCCATCGATTTGGTTCCAACTCATACTCAACCCTGTATAGAATTTCCAAGGAGCAGCTGGTGAGTTTGAACTGCTGACTGTGTGGTTCAAACCAACCTTGTGGTCCAATGCTTATCCTACAGGGTCATGCCAGGAGTCCACAGGAGTAGGAAGCTACTATCCACAAATGCTGAAAAGCAATTAGACATTTTGAAGGTCTGGACCATGCTATCATTTGTAATAGGTTCTGATCTCTATTTCCCAAACAGGTTGGGGCTGAAAAGATGCTTAAAGAAGAACATGCTTTTTATTCATCAACCAAGAGGCACACTGGATTTGATGGCAAAATTTAAGTCAATTTCCAGGAGATCCTGTTCTAACCAGTGAGCAATATTAGTATAGAATGAATGTTCACATGTTACCCCAAGCAAGCTGAAGACAATGAGAGTAAAAGCAGTGAAACAGACAACGGAAACCTCACAACAGAACAAGTACCTTTAGTTCCTTTATGCTTGGAAGTGACGCATTTAGAAATTCCTCAGTTAATCTCTTCCAACTAGCAGCTTTGTTGAGATCAGAATGAATGACAAACTTTTCATAAATTCTAAAATATAAAATATCAATCAATAGTTAGAATGACATTAAAAAGATCTACGATGACTTTACATGTTTCTGAACAAGTGGGTATACAGGTACGTAAAACGGCTTACCTTTCAATGGTCTTTTGTACCTGGTGGCTGTTGACATCCAAGAAACGATGAAACCTAATAAAGTTAAAAATACAATTCTTATGACAATTTTGTCGTCTATCACTAAGCAGACTATTATGGTTTTTTGGTGATGTGCCGTGAAGTTGGTTCCGACTCATAGCGACCCTGTGCAGGGTTTCCAAGGCTATAAATCGTTACGGGAGCAGAAAGCCTCATCTTTCTCCCATGGAACAGCTGCTAGTTTCGAATTGCTGACCTTGAGATTAGCAGCCCGACTCGTAACCACTATATCACCAAAGCTCCTTAGCCCTCTGGATAAGCATTGGACTACAAACCACGAGGCTCAAGTCCACCAACTGCTCCTCAGGAAAAAACATGAGGTTTTCTCCTCTTGCAAAGATTTAAAGGCCTGAAAACCGTATACAGGATTGCTATGAATTGGAACTGACTTGAAGACACTTAGCAACAACAGCCCTCTGTGCCTGCCCATACATTACCAATAAGGTAAGCACTTGTGTAGTGAACAACTTCTCATTTTTTCACATCAAAGATTGTACTTCTAGGTAAAACTAGCACCTGTCTCTCTTCCAAGTTCACAACACCTGCGTACAGAACCAATGTCTCTTTTCAAATGTTCAATCCCCAACAGGGGCAGAGGAGCCAGGAAGCAAGGAAAAGACGGTTTACATGTTCTTACTAATCGGTAGTGGTTTCACATGTTTTTCACCACATCTTTGAACTTGTTCACTACAGATTACTAAACACAAGTAGGCCCGTGCTTATCTTGCCTACAGAGTAATCTGCTCCGACACACAGCCTAAACTCAGGAGTCCACGTCTCCCCTCCTGTTAGCACTATGGCCAGTATGGCAAACCACTGCTGGGTCTCAGGAAATCAAACATCCCACTCTGAGGACACAGTGCTTCCTAACCCTCTCCAATCCCATCTCTTAGCTCTGTCCTGTCTTCCCACAGTGTCCTGGGCCTACCTCCAGCAGGGCACATTCTATGCCAGGTGTTCCCAGTGGTTTTTATGCGCCGGTGAAACCTGGTGAAGCTCAAGGATATTTTCAGAACGTCTTTAAATGCACAAAATAAAAGAGAAAGGAGACCAGATACAGGCATGCACCACATAGTGGTCGCAACTTCTGTCTGCATATAGCTCATGGGGCAGCGAAGAGGGGCTTGCTTGGAATGGTGTCAGGAGGCCGGGCCAGTGTTTAATTTGTCCCAGAGTCTCACGACAGCTGAGCTAGTTGCTGCTTCCACAGGGCTGCTGATGCATGCCCTGCTCAACCACCCTGCCAGGAGACACTGAGCTGCCAGGCTCCCCGGGGGCTGGTGAGCACTGTGGGCCTGGAGGCAGTCAACAGCAGGTCCAAGTTTGCAAACCCCAAGGTTCTAGAAGCTAACAGACAGCCAGAGCAGCTTACAAGGGAGTTACTTTGACATATGTATATTGAATATATATACATATATGCATTATATACATCGGGGCTTTTAAACATTCACAGGAAAATGGGATGAAAAGGGAATGGAAATGTTTCATGAACTTTTTCAAGCTTACTTACAAAATATGATGTCTATACAAAGTCCAGATTACGTAATGTAGTATTTCACAGAACATATTGCAAACATTAAGCAATGCATGCTTGTATATTAAAATACACTCTCCAACTACTAAAAAAGTTTTTGGTACAGTAATAGGCATTGTTGTTGTTAAGTGTCATCGAGTCAGTTCTGACTCATAAACAACCATACATGAGGACTAGTTGACGAGTTTGAATTGCCAACCTTCCAGTTAGTAGTCTAGTGCTTATCCTATAGCACCACACCAGGACTCTGTAACAGACATACTTCTTTATTAATGCACAAATATCAAGGTCTAGTAGTGGGTGTGATGTTGTTGTTGTTGTTATGTGCCGTGGAGTCAGTTCTGACTCATAGGAACCCTGAATAGGGTTTCCGAGGCTGTAAATCTTTATGGGAGCAGAACGCCTCGTCTTTCTCCCATGGAACAGCTGGTAGTTTCGAACTGCTGACCGTGAGATTAGCAGACTGATTCATAACCATTATGCTACCAGAGCTCAACTATATGATGTGAAAAAAGTACATGAAATCTACCGGTGATAAAGTCACATAGAGGTTAATAAGATGACTGTGGTGTTGTCTTCCTAACTGTAGCAAATGCTACTTTTTAGTTGGTAATTGCTTTTTCTCATTCAAATTCACAAATACTTGAAGGATATCTTCAGACCCTCTGTTTAGGATTCCCTGGTTCTATATCATACTGTGAGGAAGCTCTGGTGGCACAGTGGTTAAGTGATTGACTGCTAACTGAAAGGTCAGCTGTTCAAACCCACCAGCTGCTCCACAGGAGAAAATGTGGCAATCTGCTTCCATAAAATTAAAGCAATGGAAGCTCTGTGGGGCAGTCCTACCCTGTGCTGTTAGGTACTAGGAGTTGGAATAGACTTTACAACATTTTTTTTTTTTTGCATCCTACTGTAGTTAATATGAGTCAGAACCAACCATATAGAGGACTTGCTACAAGGCAGATGTTTCCAAAACGTTCATACAGAGAGAGCTGGCTACATGGCTGATGAGTCCAACATGTGCATATACACAGAGGTAGCTACATGGCAGGCATGTCCAATATGTTCATATACAGAAAGCTAGCTACATGGCAGATGAGTCCAAAATGTCCATATACAGAGAGCTAGCTACATGGCA
>NW_006408562.1:8046935-8063018 GCF_000296735.1 Chrysochloris asiatica | reverse complement strand
AAATATTTGAGACAGAGAATTGTAACTTGTTTTGTATTAAGTATTTCACACTGTTATTTTCATTAGTTACAGTTAAGAATTTAGTTTACTATTTGAAAAATGAGGCATACTTTCAAGAATACGATCGTCCTCTATTATTCTTGAACAAATAGCCAAATCATGTCTTACCATTTAAGAAGATTTTTACTCAAATTAAGCAAGTAGCATATTAACATTGCTAACATATCTTTAGGAGTAATGGTGTGACACTGTAGGATAAGCACTGGACTGCTAATAGCAAGGTTGGTGGTTCAATCCCACCAGCTGCTCCTCAGAAACCCTATGAGTCACTATACGTCAGAACCAACTCGACGGCATTTAGCAACAAAACACATGTTTAAGTAATTACACATAATGATCATTAAAATATTACTGTTAGTTTCTGTCTTCCATAAAGAGTTCTTGTTCTTATGTGGCATCAAGTCGGTTCCGACTCATAGCGACACTATGCACAACAGAACAAAACAGTGCCCGCCATTGTGCCAACTCCTCTCATTGGGGGTGGTCCTCTTTTTCATTCATTACCAAACATGATAACCTTCTTCAGGGACTGGTCCCTCCTGACAATTTGCCCAAAGTAAGAGACATCTAAATTGCATACATCTTAAAAAACTAAAACTTTAGTTTGATGAAAAGTTAACTAGATCAGCTGTATTGTAAGTTGTATTACGTGACTGTGTACTATTTGTCAGTAACTGTCCTAGGTGCTGGGAAACAGCAATGAGGAAAACAGAGCCTCTTAGTGGGGGTGCAGGAAGTGCACATTTCCTATTTGAGGCATGTACCAACGAGAGTAAGAGATGGAGAATACAAACAGTAAACAAAAGACAAATGATCTGACCTATTCATTGGGGAAGGAGGAGAAGAGAACGGTGGGACAGAGTCTGAGAGATTTGGAGTGGCAGGAGGAGCCCGTCAGTGCAGAATACGATTCTAAATAGGGTGTGATCATAAGTTTCCTTTAAAAACTGACTTACCCATCCATTCAAACAACGATTTTTGATATGCATGTACTGTGCTAAGTGGAATGGGTACCTCAGGGGAAAAGAGAGACACAAACCTACAATCTAGAAAGCGCGCCTTCTAAGGGGAAGGCGGGGGCGAACCACTAACATTTCATCGTTTAAGGGGCGCAGAGTTGCTGAGACTGCAATAGCTTCCTCGAGGTCCTCCACATCCACCCCAACTACTTAAGACCCCGCAGCCCGGCAGGGACCCGCCAAGCACAGACCCTGGCATCGTCCAAGCGGGGGTCGGCCCAATCGTCGGGCACCACACCTGAAGTTGGACCAGGCGAAGTGCAGAGAGAGCTGGAAGTTGGGGTCCGCCTCGTCCTGCAGGCCTGTCACATGCCGGACTAGCTGGCGTACGTCTAGCTCCTGCTGTCTGTTCTGCCGGCTCCACGGCAACCGCGGACACGCCATCCCGTACGCCTTCGGTCAGTTACTGCGCACTCCCGCGGTCTTAAGTCTTGTTTCATTCACTAGGTCTTCGCGAGGTTACAGTCCTTCTCGCGATAGTTGGTGCTGTCTCGAGGCTAGCACTCTGTGAGGTTATGGATATCGCGAGAGTTAGCGTTCCCTTAAAGCGAGGTGGTGTCGTGCGCATGTGCGAGCTGGGCTTCTGGTTGGTACGCGAGAAAGGTTAGAGAGAGTCAAGCTCACCCAGAGTCGCCTTAGAAGAAATGGTTTATTGACTGATTCCGGAAAAACCAGCCATTGAAAACACTATGCAGCACACTTATACTCTGACACGTGGGGGCGGAGCAGACTTTACTGCAATCGGTTTTTCCTTTGATTTGATAAGAGGTCTTTTGGGTATTACTGAGCTCCACAAAGGCCGATTTGAGCCCACAGAGAGAGTTGTCCCTTAGCCAGGTGATTGGTTGTTTCCTGTTGTATATAAAAAATAAAAAATCCTAAAACTTTGTTGTTTAAAACAACAGATTGTATGTCTATGGGCAAGTAACTGTTTTTGGAGGGCAGAAACAGCGTTCACTCGGTCTGCAATTCCCAGTGACCCGGGAAAACACCCCACATACAGCTCTGTTGTCAGAGACCAGAAATAAAGGATTTGGAACACTGCTCCAGAATGGGACCTTAAAATCTGAGGACCTAGGTCAGACTGACATCTAAACAAAGAAGAAAAGTAACAGGGTGGCCATCCACTGAAAAGGTTTCTGGACCCAGGTCTCTTGTTCCACCCATACAGTGGCAAGTCAAAAAGTATTGCTATAAAGTAATGTTGTTAGGTGCCATGGAGTCAGTACCGACTCATAGTGACCTTATGCACAGCAGAACAAAACATTGCCCGATCCTGGGCCAACCTCACTACTGTTGCCATGCTTGAGTCCATCGATGCTGCCACTTTGCCAATCCATCTCGCTGGGGTCTTCCTCTTTTTCTCTGACCCTCCACCTTACCAAACATGATATCCTTCTCCAGCGACTGTTCCCTCCTAACAATATGTCTGAAGTATGAGAGACAAAGTTTGGCCATCTGGCCTCCAAGGAGCACTCTGGCTGCACTTCTTCTAACACGGATCTGTTGGTTCTTTTGGCAGCCCATGACAAGTTCAGTATTCTTCTCCAACACCGTAACTCAATGCATCGATTCTTCTAGTCTTCCTTATTCACTGTCCAGGTTTCACATGTTTATGAGGTTATTGAAAATACCATGGCTTGAATCAGGCACACCTTAGTCTTCAAGCTGACATCTTTGCTCTTTAACACTTTAAAAAGGTCTTGTACAGCAGATTTGCCTAATGTCCTATGTTGTTTGATTTCTTGACTGCTGCTTCCATGAGTAATAGACACCTGAATTAAACAAAAAGATCAAAATGTAATGCTATCATTTCTTGACATATCCACCTTGTGTGTTAAGTTAATCGAGTCTGTTCCAATGCATAGTGACCCACTATAGGGTTTCCAAGGAGCAGCTTGTGGGTTTGAACCACCAACATTGTGATTAACAGTCCAGTGCTTATCCTACAGCACTAAACAGGACTCCATCCTCCATGTGGTAGTGATGTGTGCCCTCAAGTCTGTATCAACTCATAACAACTTTGTATAGGGTTTCCAAGGTTGTAAATCTTTTCGGGAGGAGGGAACCTCATCTTTTTCCTGTTCAGTGACTGGTAGATTTGAATTGCTGTCCCAGCCCAACTCATAAGGCACTAAGATTACCAGGGCTTCTATGCATTTCCAAAGGTGGACATTTCCAATTCTCTATCCCTTCCTCAGTTTTGGTGTGGCACTCTAGAATAAGCACTGGACTACTAACTGCAAGCTTGGCAATTCAAACCTACCAGCCACTCCTCAGAAACCTCATACAGGGTTGCTGTGAGTAAGAACTGACTCGAGGCACATAACAACAATTATTATTGTAGGAGATTGTACAGTTACCTATTTCTTTAATTTTATTTGAATTTTGATTTATGTATTTTGATATGCTTTCATTGAGAACATAGATATTTATTATAGGTATGTTCTCTTGTTTAACTGACCCTTTAATCATGAGATAATCCTTCTTTGTCTCTTACCCTGGATTTTGCCTTAAAGTCTATTTTATCAGACATTTATATTGCTACTTTTGCTCTTTCATAATATATGTCTCTTGTTTTTTCCTTTAGCAGCTTAATAGGTTTCCATGTTGTATATTACACTGCATTGTATGATACTTCAGGATATTGCACTGGCTCTCAATGTCGGTTTGAACTGCAAGGTTGGTGGTTCAAACCCACGAGTCACTCCTCGAAAACCCTGTACAGGGTCGTTATGAGTTGGAACCAACTTGACAACGTTTAGCAATTAGTAATAGATACCTGAAGGAGTTCTGGTAGTGTAGTGGTTATGCATCGGAGTGTGAGCCTCAAGGTCAGCAGTTCGAAACTACCAGCTGTTCCGCAGTAGAAAGAAGAGGCTATCTGCTTCCGTAAAGATTTACAGCCTAGGAAACCCTGTACAGGTTTGCTATGAGTCAGAACCGACTCCATGGCACATAACCACCATCACCAATAGATTCATCACCTAAAACACAGTTTGCACAAATTCTATAAAATGGCGAAAATCATAGCAATAGAAATGATTCTGTATAAGGTAATTAATATTATCCTTGGCAATCCTAAATCAGTTTCAACAATCAGTTACAAGCATCATCTGGATGCTTGTAACTCTCAAATTCTGTATGTGCAACTCACATTTTTCTTGACATCCCAAATCCAGAATTTAATTACTGACTATACAGCTCCAAAAATCAATGTGTGTGTGTATATATATAAGTGTGTGTGTGTGTGTGTAATTGTATATATATAATAGGGAGCATGGTGGCTCCATACGGTAAGCACTGGACTGCAAACCACAAGGTCCATGGTTCGAGTCTGTCAGTCACTCCACATTAGATGAGGATTTCTGTTCCTGCAAAGATTTTAAGCCTCGGAAACCTTATGCAGGGTCACTATGAGTCTGAACCAACTGGAAAGCACTTACCAACAACACATGTTTAAGTATAGTATATCTATTTATTTATCATCTGTTCTATCCACTAGACAATAAATTCCATGAGGGCTTTGCTCATAGCTCATCCCTGGAACTTAAAAATAATACCAGAAACATCGCTAGCCAGTTGACATTGAGCTGATTCAGACTTACAGTGACCCCATATGCATCAGAGCAGAACTGTAGTTCATAGGGTTTTCAATGACTGAGTTTTGGGAAGATGATTGCAAGGGCACTCTTCTGTGGTGCCTCTCAGTAGATTTGAACCTCCAATCTTTTGGTTTGCAGTTGGTGGTGGTTATGTGCCATGGAGTTGGTTCTGACTCATAGCGACCCTGTACAGAGTTTCCGAGGCTGTAAATCTTTACGGGAGCAGAAAGCCTTCTCTTTCTCCTGCGAAACAGTTGGTAGTTTCGAACTTCTGACTGTGAGATTAGCAGTCTGATTTGTAACCACTATGCTATGGTTTGCAGTTAGGAGCATTGATTGTTTGCACCATTCAGACACTCTGCACCATTACTTCATAGGGCTTTTCTGGCTATAGTCTTTGTGATTGGGTGGAACTATGAGTAGGGACACAAACTAAATGCTCCAAAATGACCAAGCCAAGGGCCCCTCAAAACCATATCTCTTATCCCTTACCCCTATCTAGGAAGGAGCAGACAGCCCCTTCTCTCTAGCTATATATACTAAAACCCTGTTATCCTGTCTTAGGTATGCATACTCTAAGCAACAATAAACACTGGAGCACAGGGGCAGTTTGAGCCGCAAGGTTAGTGGTTCAAACCCACCAACTGCTCCTTGGAAACCCTATACAGGGTCACTATAATTTGGAACCAACTAGACGGCACTTAACAGCAACAACGCATTAGGAGGGAGGTGGCAGCCTCTGCCTCCCACTCTGAAACTCTTTGTTTTCTAAGAGGAGACAGAAAGCCCAGTATTTTGGCTTTTTTTTTTAAAGTTTTTATTGTGAATTGAGTGATAGTTTGTTTACATGGGAGAACATCAGCTTTACACTCTCCTGTCGTATTTCATTTCATTGCAATGATTCCAATCCCCTCCATGCATCATCATTCAACAGTATTTGTTTCTATTCCCTCTGTTTGGGGTTTTTTTTTTTGAATGTACACCAAAACACTCAGGAATATATAATCACGCAAACAACCAAAGGGCACACCCTGTGAGCCGACCCCAGTTGCCAGCACACAGCCCCCGCTGCTCCATTTCTTCACGTCATCATCTCTGCCTCTATGTCTGGGGTTTCTGCTTCTCTGAGTAGGGTCCCACACTCCACTCCGGCTCTTTGCTCTTTTCCCTTGATGAGCACTTTGGCTTTTCCTACTTCTTCCTGGTTTCCCCATATCACCCTTAACTGCCCTTATATTTGTGAAGCTTGTAGACTCCATGATACAAAAAGACCCTAGTCTCCATGTGGAAAAACTTCACTGATCAGCCCGCCGCCACTGGGGACAGCTGATTTCTTTTTTGTCCTTTGTGAATAACTTTCCTTATTAGTAAAACATCTTGTATTTTCTCTATAATAAAGTAATATCTCTTGAATTTAGTCTTGGATATATATATATATATATTTTTTGGTCTTTTGGCAGCTACAAAGACACAGACTTTTCTCCTCGGGGCTGAACCCTAACACCATGCAAATAAAGTGTATGGAACATGTATGTGATGGTTGGAGTCATGTATCATCTTGGCTTGGCAGTGAATTTTATTTCTTCTTTGCCAATTTGGATGCTGTTAACTTCCATTTTTTTGCCTCATCACTCTTGCTAAGGCTTCCGGCACAATATTGAATAGGAGTGATAATAAAGGCACAGTTATCTGCTATCTGTTCCCAAATGGAATGCTTTTAGTTTCTCTCCATTGAGAGTGATGTTGGCTGTTGGATTTGTATATATGCTCTTAATTATGCTGAAGAATCGCTCTTCTATTCCTATTTTGTTGAGTGTTTTTATCAGGAATGGATGTTGGATTTTGTCAAAGGCGTTTTCTGCATCAATCGATATGATCAAGTGGTTCTTTTCCTTCATTTTATTTATGTGGTGGATTATGTTGTTTTTCTAACATTGAACCACCATGCATCCCTGGTATGAATGCCACCTAACCATGATATATACATATATTTTATATGTAGCTGAATACTATTGGCTAGGATTTTGCTGCAGACTTACCTGATGCATTAGTCAATTACATTGAGCTGATTCTGACTTCTGGTGACCCCATATGTTTCAGAGCAGAACTGTATTTCATAGGGTTTTCAATGACTGAGTTTTGGGAAGTTGATTGCCTAATGCTAATACATTGGGCAAATCTGCTGCACAAGACTTCTTTAAAGTGTTGAAGAACAAAGATGTTAGTTTGAGGACTAAGCTGTCCCGTGGGAGAAAGATGGGGCTTTCTGCTCCCGTAAAGATTTATAGCCTCGGAAACCCTGTGCAGGGTCTCTATGAGTTGGAACCGACTCCATGGCACATAACAACAACAACAACAACAAAGAACAGGATATTGTTGAAAATTTTTGCATCTATGTTCATGAGAGATATTGGTCTATAATTTTCTTTCTTAGTGATGTTCTTCCCTGGTTCTGGTATGAGGGTTATGTTAGCTTCATAAACTGTATTTGGGAGTTTTCCTGTCCCCAATACAAATTAAGAAATGGGGAACAATGGCTTATTCATGGAAACAACAAAACCATTTTGTAGCTCGATTTGTTCTAGAAGAAGGAAATGGAATGAGAAAATATACGTTAAAGCCTTCATACCTTTTTACCAAATTAAGAATATGCAAATGCAGTGGAAAATCATGGCTGGGTCCCCAGGTTGCCTAAGTCCAGTATGGAGACTAATGGTTAGGGTTCTGTGTCAACTTGATTAGGCCAGGATTTCCAGAGGGTTAGCAGTTGAGATGTGCTTATTCTCATGGTGATAAAACCTAAAGCATGCAGAGTAACTATGATGAGTGGCTATGCGTAGCCAATCAATTGAAGGAATGCTTCTTTGGGGGTGTGGCTTGCTCCCAATATAATGGACACATGGGAGGGACTCTCTTCCGCTAAGGATCTGGGACTCTGTAATTGTATGACAGTTCTTTGATAACAAACTTCTCTTTCTATATATACATGTATATGTTTCTCTAGTTTCGCTTCACCAGAAAACCCTGCTTAAGACAGAGTCCTCGTGGTTGGTGACCCAAGTCCTCCCCTACACCTTGCTCCCAGGCCTGTGAGTTTCCTACCAGCACATGTGAGTCCTCCACCTGTGCAGGGGCCCCAGCAGGTGAGATGCTTTCCAGGCT
The DNA here is from genome assembly GCF_000296735.1 of Chrysochloris asiatica. Taxonomy (NCBI): domain Eukaryota; kingdom Metazoa; phylum Chordata; class Mammalia; order Afrosoricida; family Chrysochloridae; genus Chrysochloris; species Chrysochloris asiatica. Next base: position 8,055,172 of record NW_006408562.1, on the reverse strand, counting down.
GTCCACCACAGTGACAACCACTTTGGCCACGTGGCAGCCCTGCCTGACTCCACATCAGGTCAGTTTCCCTATTAAGTCTCTGCCTTGGGAGGAGGAGGAGGAGATGGGTCAACTGGAGTCCCACACTCCTTTCTCCACCTCTGAGCTGGATGGGAAATTGCATGGCTGACTACAGAGAGAACCCAAAGCAGAAGAACAAGTTTTCACTGCACTTTTTACTACTCTTGGCCCTGATGGGGCAAACTGCCAAGCGCCCTTCAATATTACGCTGACACCTGAAGAGAGATGCATGGTTTTCAAAGAAGCCAACAGCCATCATCAGAAAGGAACGTTGGTGTCCATTTATCAGCTAAACAAGCAATACCTGGGACAGAGACCTGGTGGAACCCAATGCCCCTGAGTGCCACACTGGACTCAGCCACTACTGAAACTTTAGTATAAGAATTGGCCCGCTAAATGCAAGGTTGGCAGTTCAAATCTACTAGCTGCTTCTCAGAAACCCTATACGGGGTTGCTATGAGTTGGAAACAACTTGACAGCATTTAGCAACAATAACAAGGAACAAAACAAGACAAAAACTAAAGTCTATGTAGTCAAACAAAAAAGATGAGGCTCCCTCAGTCCTTTTGGAAGAAATTACAATGTTTCCCATCAGTACTCCTATACTGATTTAGATCCTGGAAGTTTAGAAACTTTATTGGGTAAAGCACCTCGACATTAGAAAAAAGTTACAAAAATTAGAAGGATGGCTTGGAATGAGTCTGTCCCAAATGATTGAAATTGCCTTCAAGGTTAATTCTAACTTTGATCAGGTCCAGGAAAAGAGACTCAGCGAGTGAACCAACAAGCTGCATTCATTTGGTACTAGTGGCTACCATCAGCTGGCCAGGCCTCTAAAGCCACCTTTGATTCAAAAAAACAAAAGAAAGAAAAAGACCTCAACCGAAGCTTGGTGCAAAAATCAGTGTGCTGGGTACTAGTGGGGGGCGGGACACTGGAAAAGAGAGTGCGCAAACAGGATTAGGCCTGCAGAGCACTCCCAGAAAAGCATGGCCCAGCAGTGAGAGGGAGAAGAGTTAGACTGACAGGAACTGAGGCCTCAGACATTAACCACTTCCCCCCTGCAAGAGCCCCTGGTTCAAGTCAAAATGAGGGAAGAACTGACTGATTTCTGCAAGATACAGGAGCAAACATTTCAGTTGTAAACAACCTAGGGGCTGGCTATCCCCACAGAAAAGCAACAACAATAAAAACAACAACAACAACCCTGTGGTGGGAGTAATGTGGAAGCCTGTCGCTTACAGTTTTGTGCAGCTGGTGGAATGCTGTTGATGCAGTACAACCAATTACTTTGTCTGGCCATGCTACACATAGTTTTTGTGACTCCTACCAAACAACATTTTTTTCTGTTGATTCCATTTTGAGTGATTGTTAACAGGGTTAATTATGATTGTAAAAACCCAGCTCTAACGTGGGTCTAATATGAACAGGAATCCCACCATCAACAAGAAAAAAGAACAAGGAGTGCAGTTCATCCTTTGACCCCTGAGGTCCCTGAGCAATGCTGAACCTCTTTGACCCAGGAGAAAGATCTGAGACAGCAGAGGAGCTGAAGACGGCCAATAGCAGAACCAAGAGCCAGAGCACAAAACAGGACAGTGGGCTTCCTGACCCATGGCAGGAGTAAAACTTAGGCTCCCTTGTGGAGTGAGGTACCTCCAGACACTTCAGGAGCAAGGTTTGCTGACTGAAGTCCTGGTTTGGCACTGGACTGGCAAGTTCAGTTTGAACTGCAAGGTCAGTAGTTCAAACTCACCAAGTCCGCAGAAATCCTATACAGGGTCTATGAATTGGAATTGACTCGATGGTTGTTAACAACAACAACAACAGGTTTGCTGATTCCAGGAGCAAGAGCTGAGTGTCTTCAGGCTCGGTATGAGAGTAGAGTGTCCTATGGGCATTTATCAGCAGCCCTAAAGAGCTTTGTGACATTGAATGAGCAGGGCAGAGGCCAGACCAAGGGGTAGAGGGTCGGCAAGAGACCTGTCTGCAGGCAAGACTGAGAAGGGGCACTACTGACCAAAGAAATGTATCCTAAGCACTTCTGATCCTCAACTGTAACCTGTTAGTTTCCCTAATAAGTCCTGTAATGGGAGTATGGTCTATGAGTTCTGCGTGGTCATTGCAATGAATTTTTGACCCTGGCAGAGAAGTAGAGTATGCGGTGTGAGAGAGGAACGACTGATGTCAGAATTGATAAGAAAAGTTGGAGGTTACAGAAAACAGACCCTAACCATTCCTTTCATAGCATCCTACTTCACATCTGGATTAGATAATTCATTGCAGGGGCCACCCAGGACTCAGACACTGAGTTATGGGGTTGGATAGGGGAACTAACAGGTCATAAGTCAGGACCAGAAAATGTACAGGATACAGTTCTTTCAGTCAGCACAGCCTCTCCTCAGCTTGTATACAGGCAGGCCTCTAGCCGCCTGGATGGTGTTATGATGAGGTTTCAGGACTGCTGATAAAGTCCACAGGGCATGCTACTCCACCATACGCATCAGCCTAAGGGCACTTGGCTCTAGCTCCATGGGCCCATCTCCCCCTGTTTGTGCCTACAGGCCCCCCACTCTACAAGCAAGCTTCCCACCCAACTCATTCAGATTAACTAGGGAGCCCATTGCTCTGTATCGTCTTCTGGTTCTTGGTTTTGCTACTTCTGCTCTTTGGCCACACCTCTACTGTCACAGACTTTCTGTCCCTGGGTTGAGGAGGTTCAGTGGGAAGGATCTGGGGAATCCAAAGATACGCTCCAATCTTTGTTCTCTCTTCTAGCTGGAACTACTGTGATTCATCCCTCCTGTTTCTGAGATGATTCATTTTATGTCCAGGTTAGAATTCCAAGTTTTCACAGTTAAGCCTGTTAACAATATCTCACAACTGGATCATCCGTATCTTCTCCCACCTTCTCTTACCCAGATGCATGAGGGAAAAAAGTAGTTTGGTGGGAGTTACAGACTATGGCTAGAAGACACATATGAAGTAGTTCACTGCACCACAGAGGTGGAGGCAGGTCTGATCACAGTCTTAGAGGAATTGGCCTTGGGCTGATGCTAACGGTGATTCTCCTCCTCTGCCCCTTGTGAAGTCAGATGAAGACAGACCTTGCCCTCAAGCTTTTTTTACAATGGCCTGTGGGTTAATGAGCTGGACTGCAAGGTCCATTTGATCTGCAAGGTCAGCGGTTCAAGTTCACCAGCTGCTCCTCGGAAACCTTGTACAGGGTCCTATGGGTCAGAACCAACTCTACGGCACTTAACAACACCAACAGCTTTGTATACATTCCTGAGTGCCCCATCCACTGTTGGGAAGAGACCTTTTGGACAAAATGCAGGCTTAGATTTCATTTACTAATGGGGAAGCAGGCTTTGCTGTGCCTAAGGAGCAAGAGTGGAGGTTGAATTCCCACTCACTGGTGTTAGCCTAGAGAGCTGCTGGTATCGCCCAGGTGGTGGTAGATACAGGCCGCATGGCCATGGGCCCAGGAAACCCAGGGGGAGCTAAAAGTGTCATTCACATTTAAGTTGATGTCATCCATGGAATGAGACTTGATTGAAAGAGACAACTGATTGAGTTAAAATACATGTGGCCCTCAACTGGGTAGTAAAGTCAGACCACTCTGTGCCTTGCTGTACCCAAAGACCATGATGGCTCTGCCAGTCCAAGTGCAACACACAGGAACAGCCTCTGGAGAGCACTGGGAAGTAGATTTCACCGAGATGCCTCCGATAAAGGGAAATTTCAAGTTGTTGTGGTTGTGTGTTGTTGAGCCCATTCCAATTCACAACAGTTGTGAAACAAAACACTGTTCAGTCCTGCGCTGTCCTCACAACTGTTATGTTTGAGCCATTATTTCTGCTCTCCTATGACTCCATCTTGTTAGGGGCCTTTCTCTTTCCTGCTGACCCTCCACTTCACCAAGCATGATGTCCTTTCTGAACCTTGAATTTCATCTTCAGTTTGTTCAGCTTGAGAAATGCTGAGCGTGTTCTTCCCTTTTGGTTTTTTAACTCCAGGTCTTTGCATATTTCATGGTAATATTTGACTTTGTCTTCTTCAGCTGAACTTTGAAATTTTCTGTTCAGCTTTTACGTAATCATTTCTTCCAGTTGCTTTAGTGTTTCTTTACTCAAGGGCAAGTTTCAGAGTCTCTGCTGATATTTGCTTTGGTCATTTCCTTTTTTCCCTGTCTTATTAAGGACCTTTTACTTTCTTCCTGTGTGAAGTTCTTGATGTTATCCCACAATTCTTCTGGTCTTCTGTCATAAGTGTCCAATGCATCAAATCTGTTCTTGAGATGGTCTATAAATACAGGTAGGAGATACTCAAGATAGTGTTTTGATTCTCATGGAGTAATTTTAATTTTCTCCAGCTTTGGCCTGAATTTGCATATGAATTGTCTGTTCCACAGTCAGCCTCTGGTCTTGCTTTGACTGAGGATAGTGAGCTTCTTCATCATCTCTTCCCACAGTAGTTAATTTGATATTTATGTATTTCATTTGGTGAGGTCCATGTGTATAGTCGTCTTTTATGTTGTTGAAAAAAGGTAATTTCAATGACTAAGTCATTGGTCTTGCAACAGTGTATCATGAGATCTCTAGCATCATTTCTATCACCAAGGCCATATTTTCCAAATACCAATCCTTCCTCTTTATTTCCAACTTTCACATTTCAATCATCAGTAATTATCAATTCATTTTGATTGCATGTTTGATGAAGAAGCAAGTAGAATTCTTCAATTTCATCATCATTATCTTTCATGATTGGTTCATCAATTTGAATAACAGTGGTAATAACTGGTCTTCCTTGTAGGAATATGCATTTTATTTTATCAGAAATAGCATTATACTTGCAGATAGATCTTTTTGATGATGAATGCAACACTATTCCTCTTCACTTTCTCATCCTTGCCATAGTAAATCATATGATTGTCTGATTCAGAATGGTCAGTGCCTGGCCATTTCGGCTCACTAACACCATAATATTCATCTCTATGCAGTCCATTTCATTTTGACAGCTTCCAATTTTCCTAGATTTTCCTTCATAAATTCCATGTTTTTATTATTAATGGATCTTTGCAGCTTTCCCCCACATTTTGTGTCCCATTAGCAAATTAAAGCCCCCCAAACTTTGCCCTTCCATCATTAAGTTCACCAGTATTTGAGGAGGTAGCTCTACTCCAGTTGTATTTTCAGTGCCTTCTGACCTGAGGAGCACATCTTCTGGCCAAACTTCTGACAGTGTTCTGCTAATATTCATAAGGTCTTTAGTGGCTAACCATTCAGAAATCATCTGCCTCTACTTTTTCCTAGCTGTCTGAGTCTGGAAGCTCTACTGAAACCTGTCCATCATGGGTTACCCCGATGGTATTTAAAATACTTATGGTATAGCTTCCAGCATCACAGCAACATACAAGCCATCACAGTACAACAAACTGACAGCTTCTATATCAGTATTTATAGACACTTTCTCCAATCGCACTAAAGCCTTCACTTGCAGGACCAAAAAGGCAAGAGAAGTAGCCAAATATCTAATAAATGATTGTTGTTGTTGCTGTTAGGTGCCATCAAGTCAGTACCAACTCATTGCGACCCTATGCACAACTGAACAATGCGCTCAAACCTAACAATTATGAGGATGTTGCAGGACTGGGCAGTATTTCATTCTTTTGTGTGTAGGGTCATTATGAGTCTCAAACAACTCCATGACAACATTAATGATAACAATAGCAGCAACAACTTGAATAGGACAAACTGCACTTAAGTAGATGAAATCAAAAGAATTATACATTTTATAAAGATCTTTTCTCTTATTCCTAGAAGGTACTAGAATTTTCCCTTTCTTTGTAACACACAACATTACAAGTTAGGGTTATACCTGAAGTTAGAGTTTGCATTTGGGATAGAGTTAGAGTGAGCAATAGGGTTAGAATTATAGAAAGGCTGAGGGTTAGCATTGGGTAGAGTTTAATGTAAGGGTTAGGGTTAACCTTTGTGTTAGTGTTATCATTAGGGTTAGCTGTAGGTTTAGGATTAGAGTTTGCATTAGGGTTAGGGATAGGGTTAAATTTAGTGTTAGGATTAAGGTTAAAATTAGCGTTATGGTTAGGGTTAGGTTTAGAATAATAGGGTTATCTCTAGAGTTTGGTTTAGGGTAATGTTAGGGTTCTCTCTAGGGTTAAGGTTAATGCTAGTTTTAGAGTAATGTTATGGTCATAGTTAGGGTTAAAGTAAGTTTTAAGGTTAGGGTTAGCATCAGGGTTAACATTAGGGGTAAGGTTATGTTTAGGGCTAGAGTGAGGGTTACGGTTACATTTGATATTAGGGTTAGGGTTTGCATTAGTTTTAGGATTAGGGCTAGAGTTAGTATTGGTGTTTTAAAATACAGCTTGTCTTATATGGTTGTAAATGTTTCTGATATGTTTTGTGAATGAGGAAACAATATACTGTTTATCCCATTCAAATACATAAAATAAAAGTGGTGTTTAACTTCTTGGGAATACACTTTGTGGAACAGAATATGAAAATATTCCCATTATTTTCAATGTACTGTTCATTACTTAAGGAAATGAAGTCGGATGAGTTCTGTTGTTGTTGTTGTTAAGAGCCTTTCAGTTGGTTCCAACTCAAAAGTGACCAGGTTTCTGAGGAGCAGTAGGTTTGAACCACTGACCTTGCAGTTAGCAGTCCAGTGCTTATCTCTAGCAACATACCAGGACTCCAAGTACACTTTGTGGTACACAGACAGGAACACTCCAAATGCATTCTACTAATGAGAAAGCAATGTTTTCAAAGTGCAGTTTGTGTTACATGGATAAAAAAGTTAGGACTACATTTTATAAGTTAGAATACAATATGAAGTTAGTTCCATTAAAGCATACAAAGTCAAAACAGTATTAAGCTTCATGAAACTACACATTCTGTAAAAACACTGAAAATTTATGTGTCCTTTCAATGAATGCAATAACAATGTATAATTTTTCCATAGAAATATATGAAGTCAAAATAGGTTTACACCTTGTGAAAGTTCACGTTGTTACAAGAATGGGAACGTTCCAAATACATTCTGTGAAAAAGAAAACCATGTACAAGTTCTCACTTAAGTACATAAACAAAAATGAGTTAACCGAGTTTTATAACTTTTCAAATTGCAGTATCTATTACAAGGACAGGAAAGTTCATGTTTTGTTTTTAACTTCATGTACCTCCATGGAAACTACCACATATTATTTAAGCAATAATGAAAAGTACTGAGAACTTTCTCGTCCTTTTCATACATAACATACTTTGAAAGCTTGTAAAACTCTTTTGACATCATGCACTTGCATGAGGCAAACTACGTTGTTTTCTTACAACTGTATTGGAACGCTAGGTGTTTGCTGTTGTTTGAAACTTTTTATTGTGAGTTGAGCGATCATAAGTTTTACATTCAAGATATCATATGCTTTGTTTCATCTCAATGAAATCCCCTCCATGTAACAACAGCTATCCCAGTTTCTCTCTGGGGTTCTTATTTCCATTCCACCCTCCTTCCCACACCCCTCCTCAACTTTGCCCTTAGCTAAATGTTGCCCTTTTGATTTTGAATGGTTGACCATTCCATGGTAAGCATACTTGAATAGTGTTGTTGTTCCCCGTATCTACAGCTTGGCTGGAAATTGTGTCAAGAGGGTGATTTTTGTTCCAGACCTTAAAGGTGGCTGAGGGCCATGGTCTCCTGTTCTTCCAGTCTCTTTATGATCAGTAAGCTCAGTCTTTTTTCAAAAATAATTTGGAATTTTGTTCCACATTTTCTCTCACTCTATCTGGGACCTTCTAATGGGATCCCGTTCAAGCAGCTGGTACTGGTAGTTGGGCATCATCTAGTTCTTCTGGTCTCAGGGTAATGGTGACCGATGTTCGTGTGTCCCACTTGTCCACTGCACTAGCTGACTCCAAGAATCTTCAGTTTTTTTTAATGTTTTATTGAAAATTATATGATAGTTTACACAGGAGAACTTTAGTTTTACATTCATTCCATCGTATATCATCTCACTGTCATGGTTCCAATCCCATCCATGCATCATCAACCACCCAAAGGGTATATCCCAGAAACCCGCCCCCTACACTTCCCCCTCCTCCCCCCAGTTTTCAGCCCACAGTCCCTTTCCCTCTCTGGGTCTAAAGTCCCTAGTC
>NW_006408562.1:8041445-8046755 GCF_000296735.1 Chrysochloris asiatica | reverse complement strand
TTATTCCCTACAGTATCACGAGTTACCCATCTGTATCTCCTTTCATCAGCTCCGCCCAGACAGATTGAATAGTACCTACTGGAGATTCTGCCTTCTGCCATGCTCCCTAGCACCAGGTTCCCTCTTGAAAGCTTGTAAGCCAGTCACTCAAGAATCTTCAGTTTTCATCACTCTTCTTTCTTCTGCACATGAAGAGACCAGTAGCGACACCTTAGATAGCTGCTTATGATCTTTTAGGATCCCAATCACTATTCACCAAAGTAAATTATAGAACATGGTCTATGTGGACTATGATATCTCCAGAAACTATAGTCCTGAGCTCCCAGGTCCATCAACTCATTGCCTTGAGATGTATGTTAATGCTTAAGAAGTTTTCATAATTTTGCCCTTGTATACACCACCACATTTGTAAGTATGATTGCAGCAAAGGAAAATGCCCATATACAAATATCCTCTGTCAAACTCTCTGTATTTGTGGATATACCGCCACTTTCCATTACATACCTGTTCAGGCTTTGTATCTGTCCATGTATCTACCTGTTGTTGCAGGGCTGTTTATATATAACATTATTTACCTCTATCCCCTTTAGCCCTTGTGTTCCTCCCTGTGTCTTCAGCTCTCTTCACTATTCTTCTGCCAAACTTCCTCTTCTTGTATATTACTTTCCTGCTACCCAAGTTAGCAAGTGTGTACTCTCTAGCCAGTGAATTACTTTCCCTATCCTTCCACACCTGGTAACCACCAAAGAATGTTTCTTTTAGCAGGAAAACCTTTTCTTGAGTTTTTACAATAGTGGTCTCATACAATATTTCTCCTTTTGTGGTTGACTAATTTCATTCAAGGACTTCTGGTATGGTGCTATAGTATAAGCACTTGACTGCAAGGATGCTTTGAACCACATAGTCGGTGATTCAAGCTCACCACTGGCTACTCGGAAACCCTACACAGGGTCACTGGAAGTCAGAACTGACTCAATGGCACTTAACAACAACAACAACAACAATTTTATTCAGGAGTCCTGGCATGGCACCGTATGATAAGCACTCGACCACAATGTCACTTTGAACTGCAAGGTCAGAAATTCAAACTCACCAGTTACTCCTTAGAAACCTTATACAGGATCACTATGGGTCAGAACCAACTCAATGGCACTTAACAACAAAAATTACACTCAGCATAATGTCCTCCAGGTTCATCCATGTTATGAGGTATTTTGCAGATTTAGAATAGGTTTGGCTGATGTTGATTGTTATTGATCAGGTATATAGCAGCTGGCTCTTGCCCAGTGGGTGAGTCCTAAGGGTCCTAAGTTGTGCTGGGCTGTATGGGCACAGTTACTGACTCTGTTGGATTAGACAAGAAGAGAAAACACATATATGAGTAATTTTGTATCCGATCAGGATTGCATTATATCTGTAGATCACTTTGGATATTATTGATATTTTCACAACGTTAAGTTTTCCTATTCATGAGCATGGTATATTCTTTCATTTATCTGGGTATATTATGGTTTCTTGTAGTAATATTTTGCAGTTTTCTTTTTATAGGTGTTTTGTGCCCCTGGTTAGATTTATACCTGATTAATACATCTTGTGCACAGTCATTGTACATGGTATTATTTTCCTGATTTCACTTTCAGAGTTGTATTTGTTAATGTTGAGGAATCTAACTGATTTTTGTACATTAAACTAGTACCTTGATACTTTGTTGAATCATCTTATTAGTTCTAGTAGTTTCCTTGTTGAATCTCTGGGGGTTTCTATTTATTCTATTGTTGCTGCTGTTAAGTGCCATCAAGTCAATTCTGACTCATAGCAAGCCTCAGGGCTGTAAATCTTTGCGGGGAACAGAAAGCCTCATCTTTCACCTAAGGAATGGCTAGAAGGGTCAAACTGCTGACCCTGTTATTCACAGTCTAGAGCTTATGCTACAGAGATCCCATTTATTATCTGCAAACAGATACAGTTTTACTTCTTATTTGCCAATTTTATTGTTGTGTTGTTAAGTCCCGACAAGTTGGTTCTGACTCATAGCAACCCTATATAGGGTTTCTGAGGAGCGCCTGGTGAGTTTGAACTGCAGACCTTGTCATTCAAACTGACCTTGTGATGCAGTGCTTACCCTACAGCACCACCCTTTATTTCCATTCCTCACCTTATTGCTCTGACTAGGATTTCTAGCACAATATCCAATAGGAGCAGCGATGAAATACATCTTGTCTGGTTCCCATAAACAAGAGGAAAGTTTTCAGTCCCTCTTTCTGCTGAGAATAATGTTGGCCTTTGATTTTGTGTATATATGCCCTTGTTGTTGTTGTTAAGTGCTGTCAAGTCAGTTCCAATTCCTAGTGACCCCATATAGGGTTTCAAGGAGCAGCTGATGAGCTTGATCGGCAGACCTTACAGGCTAAACCGATTGCTCCTTTGTTCTTCTAATGCATTATCTATATCTAAACTCTTGGTGTTAATATGGATTTTGATTTGCTATTTTTGTATGCTTTATAATTTTGTATTCAATTTGTCAGTTTGTTCTTGTATTATTTTCCTGAATTGTTTCACTGTTTTGTATGTGTTTTCCTTGATTCTGTCTGTGTTTTCCTTCATCTCCCTCTCAATCTATTGAAAATACCTAGATATAATTCTTTTGAAATTTTTCACTAGGTAGTTTCAATATCATTTCTTCCTTAGGGAGGTTTTTTGACTCTATATTTTGGTCACTGATTTGCATCACTTGTCTTATTTCTTTGTTTGAACAGACATTGTTTGTTGTCCGTAAGACGTGGTGTTATTGCACTTGTATTCAGTTGAATACTGTATGCTGGTGTTTTGCCCTGGTTTTTTTTTTGTTGTTGTTGTTTTGGCATTCTTTTGTTTTGATATATTCAAGCAAGTGGTGGACCCGCTGTTTTTGTCACTGGATTGGCAGCCCTTCAGTGGCCACCACTAGTCTCTGGTGGATGTGGCTGAGTGGGAGAGTATGCTCCCAGTTCTCTCTGTTTGTGTAGCAGGTGGGAGAACACTGGGCTGCTGTTGGCCACCATCTTGCCTCATTCATGAATGCTGGAGCATTGGTGGAATTTGCTAAGGGTAGGGCTGCAGGAGGTGTAGTTGTGTCTGGGGGGTGTGGATGAGATTGCTCTCTCGAACATGGTGGGACAGAAAAACAGAAAGCAAACACAATTGCAAATAAATGAATAAATAATGGAGTGTGGGTGGAAAGGGTCAGAAGAGAAGAAAAAGGGGGAAATCATAATGGAAAGGAAGGGAAAATAAAGTGAAGGAGAAAGCTGGGGGAGGGGTGTCAGTGGTTTCGCAAGCTCTGCTGATCAAGAATGCCACAGGGGAGAGGGCACCACACCTGCCATGGCACTTGTGCCTTAGGATGAGACTGGGGCAGTGCATCCTGCCAGGGATGGCTCTTTTGCTGGACTGGGAAAGTCTAATAAATTTTTTTTAGGAAATTACGTGGCCTAGGAAATCCTAAACTTGGCATAAGAAAAATCCTGGGACTCTAACATACATTTTGGTCCCCCAAATAGCATCAGTAGCAAAATTACTACCCAAACCATACAGTCAGCAAGTATAACCTATTCTCAAATGCAGACATGAAGAAGAATGGAAGGAAAAAAAATTCTCAAAAGTGTAGAGTCAGGCTCAACTGAGAAATATGGGCCAGGGAGACTATCCTAACCTGCAGATCTCCCATCTAGTCAATGGGGCTCAACTGCAGTCCATCTTTGCTAGGATGGGCGACACCTGTATGCCTTTTGGTCTTTTTCTTTCTGAGTAGAGCTTTTATTGTGCTTACATTGTGTCTTCTCTACCACTGAATGTATTGTACAGGTAGCTGGGTACTGAGAGCCACATCTAGACCAACCAGGAAGTGTAGCATCAACCACTGAAGCCTTGTTTGACCTGGATGGGACTTAGGTTTATCTCTTGGAGAAGAGTTTAGATCTTCTCTCTGTGTGGGAGGAGGGGGCAGACAGTTATTCCTGACTAGAAGAACAGATTATGATTGTGATTGCTAACTATGCAAAGTTGGTTTTCCAAAGCACACCTGGGAGATATGTGAAGAAGGTAGAACCTGTATTTGGGTCCTGTGGCTTTGTGGATTAATGTGCTGGGCTGCAAAGTTGGTTTGAACTTCAAGATTGGTAGTTCAAGCTCACCAGTCGCTTCTTGGAAACCCTATACAGAGTCACTATGAGTCAGAACTGACTCGATAGCACTTAACAACAACAACAACAACAACATTATAGCATGAACTACCCAGCTAATATAACTGATGCCTGGTTACACTGTGTTTATTTAAAAATTTGATAATAGAATGTTGCTTTCCATTGTTTTTTCTAATTGGTTATTGTTGATACTTTAAAAAATGTTCATTGTATATTATAAGACTATCTTATAAATTTATACAGATTACCAATGAATTACGTGGCATTTTGTGGGTGTTGTTGTTAGGTGGTGTTGAGTAGGTTCCCACTTATAGAAACCCTATGCATAACAGAATGAAACTTTGCGGACACTTGTACCATCCTCACAATACTAGGTATGTTTGAGCCCAGTGCTGCAGCCACTGTGCTCAATACATCCCATTTAGGGCCTTTCTTTTTTTCTTGGACCCTCTACTTTACCAAGCATGATGTCTTTCCTCAGGGATTGGTCCTGCTCAATTACATGTCCAAAGTAAGAGAGATGAAATCTTGTCATTCTCATTTCTAAGGATCATCTAGGTTGAACTTCTTCCAAGACATATTTGTCTGTTCTTCCAGAAGCCCTTGTTATGGTCAATATTCTTAATGAACACCATTAAAATTTGTCAATTCTTGTTAGTCTTTCTTTTTCTATGTCCAGTGATTGAAAAGACAATGACTTGGGTCAGGTGCAACTTAGTTATCAAAGTGACACCTTTTCTTTCTAAGATCTTAAGGAGATCTTCAACAGCACATTTGCCCAGTCATATAAAACATTTTAAAATGGCAGCTTTGTCTATTTCTTTACATTATTTTTGAATTTACTACTATTACTTCCATATCTTATTCAAAGTTATTAAAGTGGTAATAGTAATTGTCCTTTTATTGATTCTGATTTTAATGAATACTTCTGATATTTCACTACTAACTATTTTGTTTGCTTTAGTTTTCTAGAAGCTATCTTAGGGTCTCTATGAGTTGGAACTGAGTCTACAGCACACAACCACCACCACCATCTCTAATATTAGATTTAATAAGTGCTATGTAAAAGTTCTTGACTGCATGTTTGATCAATTTCAGATTGAAGAAGTTGGTACAATTCTTCTATTGG